>NC_134089.1:114957938-115266416 GCF_000715075.1 Nicotiana tabacum
GCCCGACAAAAGTAATTGATAGGTTAATTCCCTGTGGTTCGACTCTGGGTAGAATTACTCAGATTATATTTGCAACGTCCGCGTGTCTTTTTATAAGGCATAGTTGGGCGATATCAAATTTTGGCGCCGTTGCCGGGGAATTAACGGTGTTGTCAATTACAATTGAAAGAAGTAAAAAAAAAATTCCTAGTGTAGTCAGTTTTCTCTATACCCAATCTTTTCATCGAAATTCTAACGTTTGAACTCTTGTGGAATTCAGGTGTATGCCTAGAAATTCTTTGAGGACTGGAGAACCACTAGAAGGACTCTCAGACCCTGAGAAAACATTCAGGGCATTGAACCGCGCCAACAAGAGAAACCAACAATCCCAACAAACACACCAGCTCGAATTTGACATGGGTGTTGTAGAAAACGTCATTGAAAACGTTGGGGATCTGCCAGCAAACCCCAACGTCAGACTAGTGGCACCTCTTATGCCCGAAGCTGCACTTTATGACTGGGCACAACCCACAGCTGACAACCTGGCAACTGCCATAGCTGTGCTCGCAATTCAAGCGGAGACATTCTAGATCACCAACAACATGCTACATCTGCTGCAGAATAAGGGACTATTCTCCGGGTCACACATTGAGGACCCTCAGCAATATTTGAAAAATTTCTTGTCAATTTGTGTGACTCAAAGGCAGCCAAATGTGACCCTAGAAGCTATCAAGCTATTGCTGTTCCCGTTCTCTGTTACTAGGGAAGCTCAGACCTGGCTGAATTCGCTCCCAATCAATTCCATTGTCACATGGGAGGAATTAGTAAATCAGTTCCTGAATAAGTTCTACCCGCCCAACAAGACTACAAGGCAGATTGATGAAATATTGCAATACAAGCAGCACCCGATTGAAACCTAGCAAGAAACGTGGGAGAGATTTAAAGGGATGCTGGTGAAGTGTCCTCATCATGGAATTCCAGACCAGATGCTCGGCCAGAGATTCTACATGGGGTTAGCTGACAATCTAAAGGCAAATGTGGATGCTTCAACTGGAGGTGCATTTTTGAGTAAGACATTCACCGAGTGCAAAGTCCTTCTTGATAAGATGTCACAAAATTCGGGGTGGATGACTAGAGGTACAACACTGGCACCCATAGTGCATTCAGTTCCTTTTGACCCAAATAATTCACATGCAGAGAACATGACAACACTCATGACCCAGATGAGCATATTGACAAAGAAGATTGATGAGATGGGTATAAAACAGGTACACATTGTTGATACAACAAATGGAGGACTGTGTACACCTTGTATTAATCATTCTTATGTGTGTTCATGGAGCGGAGAAGGTGAAAATCAAGGGGCAAGAGAAGATATGAATTATGTCAACTACTTTGGGGGTTAGAGACAAGGAGGACAGCAGTGGAGACCGCCACAAAATCAGTAGTACAGGCCAAACATGCAACAGCCTGAGGGTATGCACCCTCAAGGCCAATTGGTGCCAGTACCATATCAGAAACCACAGGGCTATCCTCAGCAAAATCAGCAGCAATTAACATATCAACCACCTCCTCAGCAGCAAGATCACAACATGATGGAAATCAGGGGTATGCTTCAGCAACTCATTGGGACAAATAATAAAGTGCAGGAAAAGTTGGCAGTGCATGATTCAGCTATAAAGAAAATTGAAACGCAGCTGGGACAACTGTCCATGGCTTTAAACAACTGCCTTCAGGGAACCTTGCCTGCAGACACAAACATAAACCCCAAGGAGCAAAACTTGAATCAGCTGATGGTAGTAAGTCTCTGGAATGGGAGAGATTTAGACAGAGAGCAAGAGATTATACAAGCTAGTAAGGAGAGTACGTCAGTCACTCCAGTTCCATTAGAGGTAGAGGAACCAACAGAACTTACTGAAATGGTGGTTGAACATAGTCATGAGGAAAAAGGCAAAGATAGGATGAATGAGCAAGTTGCAGAACAAGTGGCACCTCTTGTGCCAGAAAATTCCAATAGAGAGAAGCCAGCAAGCAGTGCACAAAGGGTGATACCTGTATCCTTCCCTCAGAGACTGGTAAGGCAAAAGAAGTCAGATCAATACAAGAAATTCATGGAGATGCTGCGTCAAATTCAGTTGAATATTACTTTGATAGATGCCTTGAGGGAGATGCCCGATTATGCAAAGATGATGAAAGATCTAATGTTACGGAAGTTTGATTTTCAGGATATTTCCATTGTGATTCTAACACAGACCTGCAGCGCAGTAGTGACGAGACCGATGGCTCAAAAGATGTCTGATCCAGGTAGCTTCACTATTCCATGCACAATTGGGAGTTATGCCTTTGCAAAGGCATTATGTGATTTGGGAGCCAGCATAAATCTGATGCCGCTGGCTGTGTACACCAAACTGGGCATTGGCAGAGCTAGGCCGACTTCGATGCTGCTACAACTGGATGACCGCACGGTGAAAAGGCCAACTGGTATTCTTGATGATGTGTTAGTGTAAGTGGGGAAGTTCGTGTTCCTTGCAGACTTCGTTATTATGGATTGTCAGGTAGATGAGGAGATACCTCTCATTTTGGGTAGACCATTTTTGGCCACTAGAAGAGCATTGATCGATTGTGAGACTGGGGAATTAAAAATGAGACTGAACGATGAAGAAATCATATTCAATGTTCAGCAATCTATGATGAGACCTAGCGAATGTGCTAATTGCTCTCTAGTGGAGGCAGTAGATGTGATCCTGCAAGAAGATGATGTGACCCTGACTGTTAAAGATCCATTAGAGGCATGTTTGACAAATTTAGAAGAGATGGATAGTGAAGGGTTAGCTGAATGGGTCATAGCACTTGAGGGACGAGGATTCTGGACAAGGGAACCTCAGTTCGAGTCCCTTGAGTTAGAAAAAAGGGCTACACCTCCAGCAAAGCCATCAATAGAGGAACCACCCAAGCTGGAGCTGAAGCCACTCCTAGATCACCTTAGGTATTTTTCTTAGGCCCTGATTCTACTTTTCCTGTTATTATATCATCCGGTTTGCTAAATGTGCAGGTAGAACAGCTCTTACGGGTACTGTAGGAAAGTAAGACTGCCATTGGCTGGACCATGGCAGACATAAAGGGTATCAGCCCAGCCTTTTGTATGCATAAGATTCTCTTGGAAGAAGGGCACAAACCTTCCAGAGAACATCAGCGAAGGGTGAACCCGAACATGAAAAAGGTAGTAAAGAAGGAAGTGATCAAACGGTTAGATACGAGAATCATCTTCCCCATCTTTGATAGCAATTGGGTCAGCTCTGTCCAATGTGTGCCAAAAAAGGGGGGAATGACTGTTGTGCATAATGAGAACAATGAGTTGATCTTAACTCGTACAGTCACGGGATGGCGGATTTGCATGGACTACCGAAAATTGAACACAGCCACCCGGAAGGACCACTTCCCCTTGCCTTTCATTGACCAAATGTTGGACAGGCTGGCTGGGCGATCGCACTTCTATTTCTTAGATGGATATTCGGGGTACAATCAGATATAAATAGCCCCTGAAGATAGAGAGAAAACATCCTTCACTTGTCCGTATGACATCTTCGCCTTTCAGAGAATGCCTTTTGGCTTTGCAATGCACCGACGACATTTCAACGGTGCATGTTAGCCATTTTCACAAACATGGTGGAGGATATTATGGAGGTCTTTATGGATGATTTCTCCGTGGTAGGAGATTCATTCTAAAACTATCTTCACATTTTAAAAAGAGTGCTCAAAAGATGTGTGGAGACAAATTTAGTGCTAAACTGGGAGAAGTGCCATTTTATGGTACATGAAGGGATAGTCCTGGGACATCGAGTGTCCAGTAAAGGAATTGAAGTCGACCATGCTCAGTTTGACGTGATTGAAAAGCTATCACCACCCACTTCAGTCAAGGTGGTGAGAAGTTTCCTGGGACATGCCGGGTTCTACCGGTGATTCATAAAAGATTTTTCCAAAATTGCTAACCCATTATGCAAACTCCTTGAAAAGGATCAGCCCTTTGTGTTTTCTAATGATTGCAGGTTGGCATTTGAGGAACTGAAGAAGAGGTTGGTGACTGCACCCATCATTGTTGCACCCAACTGGGAGCAGCCATTTGAGCTCATGTGTGACGCAAGTGACTATGCCATAGGAGCAGTCTTGGGGCAGCGAAAGGATAAGCTGATTCACCCGATTTACTATGCAAGTAGAATGCTAAGTGGTGCACAACTCAATTACACTGTGACGGATAAGGAGATGTTGGCGGTGGTGTTTGCTTTTGACAAGTTCAGATCATATCTGATTGGCTCCAAGGTAATTGTATACACTGACCATGCAGCTCTCAGGTACTTGATTGAGAAGAAGGAGTCTAAGCCACGCCTGATTCGTTGGGTGTTGCTGTTGCAAGAATTTGACCTCAAAATTCGTGACCGTAAGGGCACAGAAAATCAAGTCGCTGATCATCTATCACGACTTGAGGGAGCTGAAAAAGCAGTCGAGGTCGAAGAGATTCTGGAAACCTTTCCAGACGAGCAGCTGCTCGCAGCTAGTCTTGAGGAAGCGCCATGGTATGCAGACTTTGCAAATTACCTGGCCTGTGGTATAGTTCCCTATGACCTTTCACCTATCCAAAAGAAAAAGTTTTATCGTGATTATTGCATGTATTATTAGGACGAGCCTTATTTGTTTAGACTATATGTTGATAATATGATCCGGAGGTGTGTCCCCGAGATAGAACAATCTTCTCTTTTGTAGGCTTGTCACGCATCAGCATATGGAGAACATTTTGGAGGGGTCAGGATAGTTGCGAAAGTGCTAGAGGTCGGATTCTTTTGGCCAACAGTGTTTAGAGATGCACACCTATGGGTGAAGGGCTGTGATGAATGTCAGCGAACCGGGAACATTTCCCGCCGCCATGAGATGCCCATGAACCCGATTCAAGAGGTAGAGGTGTTTGACATCTGGGGGATTGACTTCATAGGTCCCTTCGTCAGCTCATTTGGCAATAAGTACAGACTTGTTGCTGTGGATTACGTGTCTAAATGGGTAGAAGCTGTAGCGCTGCCCACTAATGATGTAAGAGTGGTGGTAGGATTTTTGAAAAAGAACATATTCACCTAATTTGGGACACCAAGAGCGATCATCAGTGATGGAGGCACTCACTTCTGTAACAGAGCCTTCGAGAAATTGCTTGCAAAGTATGATGTACGCCACAAGGTGGATACCCTTTATCATCTGCAAACTAGTTGGCAGGTTGAAGTGTCCAACAGAGAGATAAAAAGTGTGCTAACAAAGACTGTGAACGCCACAACAACTGATTGGGTGAAGAAGCTTGACGATGCACTTTGGGCCTATAGGACTGCATTCAAAACACCAATTGGTATGTCACCATACAACTTTGTATTTGGGAAGGCATTTAACCTGCCTGTGGAGCTAGAACATCGAGCTTGGTGGGCACTAAAGCAATTGAACATGGACCCCGATGCAGCTGGAGAAAATCGACTGACAGAGTTGCATGAGTTGGAGGAATTTAGATATCAAGCCTTTGAAAGCATGAGGCTCTATAAGGAAAGAATGAAAAGGCTGCATGACAAGCACATTGTGGACAGAAATTTCAAACCCGGTGACTAGGTATTATTGTATAATTCAAGGTTGAGATTGTTTCTGGGTAAGTTAAAGTCCCGATGGTCAGGACCATTCAGAGTGGTGCAAATGTTCGCAAGTGGAGCTGTAGAGATCTAATTAGAAGATGGGACAAACAAGTTCACAGTTAATGGGCAAAGGTTGAAACATTACCTTGGAATAACTGAAGAAAAAGGGGATGCTGTGGTAATCAATTTGAAAGAACCCCAGTACGCGAATGAGGAGTGATGATCAAATACTTGCGTCATGCCGCGACGTTAAATCAGGCGCTGCATGGGAGGCAACCTACGAATGTGTTGTTGAGTGTAGAATGTAACTTCATAAATTAAAAAAATAATGCCTCAGATTTAACCAACTAGCGCGGCCGCGCTAAGCCAGCGCACAACCCGCGCTAGTTGGGTTTCACACTGCCTCAGCATTAACCAACTAGCACGGCTGCGCTAAGCCAATGCGCAACCCACGCTAGTTGGGTTTCAAACTTCCTCGTGGTATTGAACTAGCGCGGCTGCGCTAAGCCAACGCGCAGCCCGCGCTAGTCCAGGTAAGTTCTGCCTAATTTTGTTTATTTTATTTTCTTTTTTTATTCCTTTAACCCTTTTAACTTACACATACCCTCCCACCCCTCTTAATTCCCTCAATATCCCCTCCTCTCATACGATAACCTAACACCTACACCCTCCCTTCTTCTTCTTATTCTTCTTCTTCTTCTTCATCTATTCCTCCATTCCCCCTCCTCCATACCCAACCATTTACGACATCACCTTCCCTCTCTTCCTCAATCCCTCCACTTTGGCTCTCATTCCCTCTACTGGTATGTAATTCTCCCTTTAATTTTGTTGTAGTTCTCTAATTTTGTTTTGTTTTAGTTCTCTTGTTTCTTTTTCCTTTGTATAGTAGAATGTAGTCTTATTCTAGGTAGAAACATATGTTAGTAGTTAGGTTGCGGTGAAAATTGAAAACATACAAATTGTGGATGTGTGGTGTGTTTATTGGGTTATTATGGTGGTGTTCCTTGTGTTGAAGGGATAGTTGGGGATTAAAATTAACCATTGGCCACCATGTGTTTGTTAAAATGCCTCTTTGGAGAAAATATTGTGACCATTCCGTGGTGAAGTCTGAGTAGCCACATTTTGATCACCCGATTGAATAGAACTGACGTTGGCCTATTTGCAGGTACCATGGCTCCTCGTAAATGCCAAGCAACAGGTTCCTCTTCCAGCCGCCCGGCTACAGGAAACACTGGCGGAAGGACTCGAAAGTCGGTTGATACAAGTCCCTTCAATAGTCAAAAGTTCGTGTCCGTCAAGGCACAGGACAGGTTTAACAAAAAAGAGGCCAAAACAATTGTGCCGGAACAGGCTATGGATCCTAATGCACTGGGACTACCTGCCCCAATACACCATTCGAGTTGAGGCGGCGACACCTGGACATATTCTTTGAGGAGCCTATCACTGCAAATATCATGCTTGTTAGAGAATTCTATGCAAACCTCCCGAAACATGATGACTACATGGTCACAGTGCGCAAGAGACCGGTCAATGCTTCTTTAGAGACTATCCGGGCTCTATACAGGCTTCCTCCAGTAGATCAGAGGTACGTGGATGCATACCAATCATACAGTGGCAAACATACTTCCTGGTCCACATTCACTGACACCATCTGTCAATCGGGAGCCACTCTACAATGGTACAAATATGGAAATAAATTCCACTCCTAGACCCTCAAATTTGAGGCCAAATGCTAGTTGTACTTTATCAATAGCAGACTCCTAACCTCCAAGAATCTGTCAGAGGTGAACATCCCTCGAGGGTGCCTAATTTGGTGTTTCATGAATAATGCCCTATTTGACGTAGCCAAAGTCATACACGATAAAATGTCCCAGCGGGTCCGGGTTCAACTCTACGGGTTATACTACCCGTCTCTTGTCACCCGGTTGTGCCTTCAAGCCAATGTGCCGAGCAGCCTTGCTTTAGATGGCTGAGTTCCTGTGGTAAATCCTTTCATGGCTGAGAGGGTCACCATAGGTAAGGAAGTGGTAGCAACTGAGGAATTGATTGGACATGATTCTGATGATGGTGATGACGCGGAGGAGGAGGAACAACAACAGGTAGCCGATGATGTGGAGATGGTCGGTGATGAGTAGCCTGCTCAACCATAGGCTGATGATGCTGCAGGCCCGTCTAGGGCCAGTCAGGGACAGCGGTTAGACCGCATGGAGCAGGAGATAGCTGGAATACGAACCTCAGTGACTAACCTGGGGACTCGTGTTGATGAGATGTCCACCCAGCAGAAGAAATCAAAAAAACACATCATAGGTTGGCTCCGTGCATTGGTTCGGGCGTGCAATGTCAACGCCGGTTCTGTTTTCGACCAGGATTGAGTAGTCAGGGAAGTTCCCTTTCCCTTCTTTTGATTTACTTGGCCATGAGGACATGTCCTCAATTTGAGTGTGGGGTGGGGATAAGGATACTTCATTGTATGTTTGTAATTGTAACAATTAACTATTTTTTTTCTTTGATTGTTTTATCTTGCTTTGATTGTGTTGGTGTTAGAACAATAGTCATTAGGTAAGTGAAAATAGTAAATGACTTGTCCTGACGACAGATCTCTTTCGACGGAGTTCTTGAGGGACTAAGTCGAGAAAAAAAACCCGTAGCATTTCTACACCTGAACACGATAGACACTAGAGTGTAACGCTTAGCTCCAAGGGTTGAATCTTGTTAAATGCCTTAAAAATTGTATGTTTGTACCTAACTTGAATACTCAGAAAGAGAATGTCTTGATAAACTAATCCGGAGTGAGTCATGTGCCATGTGTGTGTGAGTATTACTGTATTCCATGCTTTACAATTGATGCCTAGAACTTGCCCTGTGTGTTTGCGAAACGGAATAGTAGCTTCATTCAGTTTTAGAAGGGATATATGCATTTTTAGTTGAGCCAGACATATAAAGTAAACCCACCTGAATGCATTATATCTTAGTTAACCCCGTTGAGCCTATAAGCCTGTTTATTTGGCAACCACATTGTGAACCTTACCCAATTGTTTGAATAGCCTGCAAAGTGTGGGGTGGCGGTTTGGTTTTTGAAGTGGAACCATGGAAATAGAGAAAAGGTGTAGAATGTTGAGGCATAAAAAGACAAGCACCACGATTGTTTTTTATTGTATAATGATTGATAAGTGGTAGCTTGTACAAATTGCACCTAATTTATGGGGATATATGGTGGAGTGTCGGCTGCCAAAACGATGATCTTAAAGTTTAAGGTAATTGTATTAAAAGTGCTTAGGGAGGTTAGCCACTATATCCAAATATATCCTACCCGTCCCTTAGCCTACATTACAACCAAATAAAGACCTATTGATCTTAGATTGAGTGGGGCTCGATTAGTAGAGTACTACACTACGGGCAAGCCTATGGTGCATCTTTGTGGCATGTGAATGTTCTTTTTGAGAGCGAGCGAATTTTTTTCTATCTTAGTTCCTAATTGTCCTAAATATCATTGTATATGGAACTATTCTCTTGTGTGATGTGAGGGCATATGATTCACAATGGGAAGGTAAGTCTTGACGCTCGTATAAAGTGGTTTGAGTAAGTGCGAATATTGCATGGTACGAAAGATTTGATTCTTGAGGTAAACTGCTCACTACTAGTTGCAAATTTTGTAAAATGTTCATGGTGTGAGTCATTAAGGGAGAAGCTTAGAAAAAAAACCTTGTAGGATGTAGTGGATTGCTCGAGGACTAGCAATGAATTAAGTGTAGGTTGTTGATAATAGGCTAAAGTGGATAGTTTGGCCTACATTCGGGCTCTAACTTAAGGATGCATTACTGTTGTAAGTGTGTCAATAATACAAAAATTGGCTCTAATGGTGACTTTTATGTTTCACAGGAGTGCAATAATCAAATAAGGACTTATGATGGTAATCCGGGCAAAAATTGGAGTTAACGGACGAAAAAAGGGAACAAAGTTTGTTGGCAGTGGAAAACCCTACTAGCGCGGGCATTAACGCGCCCATGCTAGTTCAGCAGTCCAAAACAGAATTAAACCCCACTAGCGCGGGCAGTAGAACGGCCCTAGTGTGCGCCCGCGCTAGTCCAGATGCGGAAGCCATGTTTTAAAAAGGGCAAGTTTGGAAGTCCAAGCAAATCCACATAAACTATAAAAGGTTTAACATGTCCAATAGACCGGGGGGTTCGAGTTTTTGGCGAAGAGGCAACTTGGAAAACGATTTTTTTTATCTTCTTAATTCATTCTTCTATCAATGACTATGAAATCTTTTGTAGTTTTTATCGTTGTTATGAGTAGCTAAATACTTTACTCTAAGGTTTTGGTGAAACCCGTTGGGGATGACTTGGTTGTTATATTAATATAGTTTTGAATTAGTTGTTAATCTCTATTTGTTCATCTACGTTTTGATTGTGGTTAATTGAAAGGGCCCTCAATTATCCGTCCCTATTTAGTATGTATCTGCTTGAGAAAGAGTGCTTATTTAGGTAGTTGTTTGAACAACATCACTCTCTGAGTATAGACGAGAGTCATAACTGAGGGTTTAGAGGTTGGATTAGAGATAACGATACCTCGGGTGCAATCTAAGTGAACTGTAATGCGAATCTAGCTAGCGTAGCTTGAGAGAATACGTCTAGTAAATTATCATAATTGCTTGAGAAAGATTTGTGATAGTTGGAGAGTTCATGATTGATAGAGACAGCTAAATCACAGTTATAAGACATATACAACCAAGGGAATCAACAATGGGAGAAACCATTACCTTAGACCTTATTCCAATTGTTTACACATCAAGCATAGTTAATTTTCAGGTGTTAATTATTTTCAGTATTTAGCTGTTAGAAATACTATCACTTGTTAATCACAAAGTTTGGGGAAATTGAATCTGTGAATTTAGTAAGTCCGACAAAAGTAATTGATAGGTTAATTCCTTGTGGTTCGACTCTGGGTAGAATTACTCAGATTATATTTGCAACGTCCGTGTGTCTTCTTATAAGGCATAGTTGGGCGATATCACGTTCCGAGAGATTGAGCGAGTCTGTTTGATGATTCCGAACTTGTTGGTATGTTCGGGCGGGGCCCCGAGGGCCCAGAGTGTCAATTGGATGAGGCTCGGACCAAGTTGGAAACTTAGAGCAAGGGCTGAAACTCCCTAGATCTGTCATAATCGCACCTGCGCTTGGTCAGATGTAGGTACGAGCTCGCAGATGCGGGCCATGAGCCACAGAAGCAAAAATGCGACGGAAGCCCAAGCATTGCAGGTGCAAAGGAATTTACACAACTGTGAGGCCGCTGGTGCTAACGCTGTGGTCGCAGGAGCGGAAAGGGCTCGCAGATGCGGCTCCTTATGTCTGTTGATGCGGAGCCTGGCCAGGTGAGGAAAAGGTGCACCTACGAAAGTCTTGCTGCAGGTGCGAGACCGCAGATGCGGCCCTATAACCGCATGTGCGGAAATCGCTGGAGGTTGTGGACTTCATTTAATACGGGACTTAGGCATTTTTGAGCTCATTTATTTCATTTTGGGGCAATTCTTGGAGCTCTTAGAGAGGGAATTTCACCTAAAACTTTGAGGTAAGTAATTTCTACACAATGTGAGTTAAATACATAGTTTATGGGTAGATTATAACATGTAAATTGGTAGAAATCATGGGTTTAGGTGAACACCTAGGGTTTTGATAAAAATAAAATTTTACCACGAAAATAATTATGAAACTTAGTGAAAACCATATATTTATGTTCCTAAGGTTATGGGTGGTAACTTTCTTGAAATATTTTTGGAATCCGGGCACGTGGGTCTGAGGGTGAATTTAGAAACCTTATATTTAGGGTTGGGTGAGCACTTAAATATTTAGAATATAAACTTTTGAACATGTATTGATTAGTTTTTACACTATTTGAATAGTTTTGGATTGTTCGGCTCCGATTTGAGGGTTTGAGTGCATTCTTGAATTTGGAAGCAGGCTTTGAGATGAGGTAAGTCTCTTTTCTAACCTTGTAAGAGAGAATCTACCCCGTAGGTGAACTTAATTAAATGTGGGGGGCTACATATGCACGAGGTGACGACAGTCCATATGTAGCTACTATTCCTATTTATGTCCGGGTAGTTTTAAGCTTACATCATGCCTTGTTGATATTGTTATTTATTAATATTTATTGTTTGCTTTGAGAGGGAGCGGAATTGAGTTTGCTTAGTAAATGTTTTGAAAGGAGTTGAAATTGTGGAAAAGTTGGGATCTTAAAAGTTTCCATTTGAACTTAGTATTTTGAAAAGAATGGAAGAATATTATAATAACTTAAGAAATCTACGTGTGACCGCGTTACAAGTATGATCCGTGAGCAGGGTAATTCCTTAAATTTACATTTGACCGCGTCGCATCTATGATTCACGAGTGGGGTAATAGATACATCTATGGTTCGCGCCGTTCGACCCTCGGCAGTGCACAATTTACATTTATATTAGATCGGGCCGAACGTCCTTGGTGGAATTTGTGTGTGATAATAGAACTGGAAACCCTTCTTTTATGACTTGTATAAATTCATCGTTGGAGAGATCATTTATTTTAAATGAAGTGTTTTGGGTTCTTAAATATGATGAAAGAATTGTTTAGTTATCTCTTGTTCTGAGCTTTATTGTTATCTCTATATATCATGCTTAACTCGAAATTTCTTATTATTATATTGTTTGCTCTTAGTAAGTATCGGAGTTGACCCCTCGTCACTACTTCTTCGAGTTTAGACTAGATACTTACTGGACACATATTTTTATGTACTCACGCTACACTTCTGCACTTAATTGTACAGGATTTACGGCAAGTGCATCTGGTCACCAGTTCGATGCTCAAATTTGATCCCCATCTCGAGACTTCACGGTGAGCTGCCTTTTGAGCCATCCTGCAGCAGTTGAAGTTTTCTTTATGCGCTGGTTGCCCTTTACTTAGGAAAGAATAAAATGTGAAATGTAGCTAATCATTATTGTATTCTTAAAATGACCAAAATACATTTTAAGTTTATTATTTATCGATAAAATATTTTTATTTGAATAATAATAGTGTCCGAACAAACAATACACCTTAGTTATTCTTCATAGATGTATTGATTACCTTCCACTAGCATCACGTATCAGGTTGACTCTATCTTCCTAATAGAGCATCTTGATTAGTCGTAAAGGATGACTTATAAACCATGATAGTTAATTTTTTTGTACTAGAGTAAACTATCTTTTACAAGTCAACGTAATCAAATATTGAAAAGAAATTTCTTCAATAAAAAAAAATGATAAATATTTTTTCATCATGGAAAATACCCTCCAAAAGTAAGTTAAAAGGTTGTACTAAATTGTATGCAAACATAAACTTAGGAAAGAAAGCTCACACAAGGTTAACTTTTAAATATTCTTTATTTTTTATATTAATTAATTCATTTAAAATATTTTCTTGGTAATTTTATTTGCGATACTGAATTTAAAGAGTAATCCAAAACAAATTCACACTATCCAAATTGTAAATCTATTGACCCAAACTTCAAGAGCAAGCGTTACAACATTGATAAAACTGCTTTAATTTCTACTATATACCCCCAACGACCACCTGAACATAGAGAAGAATTCTAAGGAAACCGCAGAGACATAGGATCAAATCTGCGCACCGTGAAGTCTCCTTCCAGATAGTAGACTAGTATTCTTTTATATATTCTACTAGAATGCCCACATACTTGCGATATCAGGTCTTGACACACACACTAGTAGACTTATGATTTTGTGGATTTTGTTACATGATTTTGATTTGTACTCACTTGCTTCCGTTTAATTATGTTACGTTTGCAAATTTCTAAATCTTTTAACAAATAAGGACACGTTATCCATTTAGTAATTTATTTAAATGAAAAATCCACTAGTTTGATCAGTGTTGGCTTGCCTAACAACGGTGTTGGGTGCTATCACGTCCTATGATGAAATTGGGTCGTGGCAGCTATCCCTTCTTTCTTTTTCGCATGATCCATATGATAAAAATGACACGGTAAAACACACAACTTTCACAAACCTTCTCAATTACCTCTTCTTATCCTTACTCATGTCCACCTAAAGACTTGTTGCTCTACCATACTTTAGCTTGCGACCTACACATATCTATTTATAGTACTCAGAGCCTTCCTTTAACTTTCTAGTACCATACATTTCCTTATGTTATTCTGGAACCTCAAGCGAAACATCACACCATATCTAGCTCTTTTGTACTTCTTAACTAGACATCTCGGTACCTGGAAACCATCAGGTGAATGATATGCTAGTAACGACACCACTATCATTTATGGAAATTAAATCACGACGCTTCTAGCCCTCTATCTGAAGTCTGGACTATTACCAGGATTCTGCACTTGAGTATCTCATTCCTTCGTTACCTTCACCTTACTTACCTTTAAATCTTGCATCGTTTCTTCTGTTGTTTTCATAACCTCCCTTCCACATAGGTGGAATTCACATCCACATCTTAAACCCCTACTATAATACTTTCACCTATGGAGCAGACGAGAGCTTCACACTGACTTCTTATGAGAATGTACTCTTCTAACTGGCTTTATCATAGATCCATTATAGAATCTAGCTGCTGCACTATCTCTCTTGTACCTATGATATTAAGAGTGATTTTGGAATGATCTGAATCATAATTTCTATAATTATTTTAGTCTAATAATTAGACTCCTGATTCACTTACCTGATATAACTCATTAGTTTCCTCTTCTCTCTCTCAGCCTTTAAGTAGGCTTAAGCAATCTTCCGATCTGCGGCTCAGGGCATTAGTTATTACTTTCGCCTTTGGTGGATGCTATGGATCATCCATAATATAATCTTCTAACAATTCAAGCCTTTGTCTGTGAGGTGGAATAAATTCTTTCTTTTAACGTATATCGGAGTCTGCTATAGTTGTAGGAATGTCAACATATGTGCTTCATGGATAATACTCTGAAATGTTAAGTGCGGTCATAACATAACTAACTCTAGGTCATTGATTGAATAATTCCTTTCGTGCCTTCTCAACTTTCTTTAAAGGTAAGCACTTACTTTTCCTGGTCGTTCTGCCAATTGTTGCATGAGTACTTAGCTTATCTTAGTGCCTACACCTATTGGAATTTCGTGCAAGTCATATGATCTCGAGTATTACTCTTTTTTTGTCCGTTCATTAGCTATGATAGGTGCCACTTTCTTATGGAGTGTATACAATGTTGTAGTGAGACTATTGTTATAAGATCATTTCCTCTTTAGGTCACTATGCTTAGCTTGAAGCCTTCTTCCTTATTTTCTTAGCTAGTCTTTCGTTGCAGTACTTAGGGAAGACCCTCTGACTCTTGTAAAGCTGCGAGCTTATTACATTATATACCTGAAAGAATTTTTGATGTTCTTACTCGCCTATCATTATCCTTAGTTATTTACCTCGACACTCTTGTGCTCGTAGGGTTGCTTCTTAATTGAAATTTTGTTTGTCTCCCTAGTGGAACTCTCTTTTATTTCTATAACACTTATACAATACCTTCTACTACCCCAACTCCTATCTGAATATTTCTCAAGGATTACGATGTCGTATTTGCGAGACTGAATTTTCGATGCTAGGTTTCACTACGTTTATCTTGCATGATCTACTGATTTATCTGAGATCTCTTGTCTATCTGAGACCTCTTGTCTACTGATTTATCTGAGACCTCTGAATCAACTAATAATTACTCGTTAGTCTATGCTCATATTTATATTCTGCGTAACCTCTCTTGGGTTATGTCTTTTGTATTAACTTACCTTTTGCACTGGCTCCTAATGTATCAAATGTTCATTCGCACTTATTTATCAATAACATATGGTGTGGGAACCCTTATTGCCTCTCCCAACATCGTGCTTGAATAATGTTCTGGTGTCGTAACATATCTATAGGATCTGAATAAATGCAATCTCATTCCTTTCTCCTTTTTACCTCATTCTTTCTTTACTATTCCTTAGTTACTTGAACTGCATAACTTCGACTTACTACCATATCAAACCATCTTCCCCCCTTTAGGGGAGTATTAACATTTAATGCTATGAAGATTTACTTATAAATATTTTACCTCTTTATCTTCGACGTCTTTTCACGTCCTCACTGACTTTTACTCACCTTGCGCTAACCCTTTTGTGCCCCGGATAACTGAATTTCTTATACACGAGGGTGACAGCTAGTGTAACTGGCACACTTAGTCCCTTAGGCTTAACTCTGATCATAGTGCTTGCTTTACGGAAGCGTCTTCCTGAATGACCTTTAAATGTTATTCTTCCATTGTCCATTCTATTATTTTCGGAACGTGATCTCTATAATTCTCACGATGCCGACTATTATAAAATCCTTTGGTCCTTAAATCATGTTCGATTTTTTTTGGTCTTGTTTACTAGCCCATTCTAATTTATATTACTCAGGAGGCCTAACTTAGCCTTCTAGTAATCACGTTGGAGTAACCGAATCATTTCTCAAAATAAGGATATGCCTTTATGTCTTATACTCTTTATGGTCTCAAGGCCGGTTACCTCTTGTCTTTTCCTTTACTTGACTATAGACTCTGTCATCCTGTCATATTTTGAATTACCCTTATTACCAATTTATCATATCTTACTCATAATACTTCATTTTGTCTCTTCTTATTCTCCTGCTAATATCTCTGTCTATTACATTATTCTGAAAACTTCAACAAAACATTCTTTTTCTTTTAGCTCCTCTTGCTCCATCTACTGACTCTTCGGGTCGCCTAACATTCTCTCTTGACTAAGGACGAGAGCCATACTAAGTAAATACGTATCCCTTCTAGGATTCCACTGTATGTCTTCTGAAATTTCTGAACATTCTAGTATTCATATCTGACTGTTCTATTCAAGAGTGCCCCATCTGGGTGTCTCACAAGGAGATCTATTACCACGTTTACACTATTCTTCGAAAATTTTAGCTAATGATAACAATCCATCCACCATTTTGGGTTACTCTAACCCCAGCTGGATCCCGATATCCCATCTTTCTCTTAAACAATAAATGTTAGCTCCTTGTCACAAACTGAATTTCCCCACCTTCGAAAATCGTGATGGCGCCTACTCATGAAAGCTAGGCAAGCTGACAGTTACAGTTTTACGACCATTATTATCAATTCAAACAGGAACAGTTAATAACTAAAACAAAATAATTATAAAATGCAGAAGTGATATAGCAATCCAACAATTCTAATACAAAGCTACCCCAAAGATCTGGTGTCACAATCCACAAACGACTAAGATTTACTAAAAATATAAGTCTGAAAGGAGTACAACTGTTCTCGAAATAGAAGAGACAGAAGAAACTAAAACGGGGAAAGGGTACTTTATGCTCTGCGAACGCCAACAGATCTACCTTGGTCTCCCTAGACTGAAGGCAGCAATGTCGAATCTACTCACAAGGTCCGGCATCGAAATCTGCACAAAAAGTGCAGAGTGTAGTATTAGTACAACCGACCCCATGTACTGGTAAGTGTCGAGCCTAACCTTGGCGAAGTAGTGACGAGGCTAGGACACGACAACCATATAAACCTGTGTAGTCAAATCATATGCGAGCAGAACAATAATAACAGATAAAGATGAGAAGGGGAAACATGATGCAGATAAATCAAATTCTAACAGTAATTCAACAGAGAAGCATAATAAACACCATATTTGTATCAACAGGGATAATGAAATAGTAACACGTGCACGACATCACCCTTCGTGCTTTTACTCTCGTTCTCACCATAAGAAACAACAGAAATGGCACGACATCACCCTTCGTGCATTAACTCTCATAATCGTGGCACAACATCACCCTTCGTGCATTAGCTCTCAAATCATGGCACGTCATCACACTTCGTGCATTAACACTCACAATATTGGCACGACATCACCCTTCATGCATTAGAACTCACTCACAATATCATGCACGACATCACCCTTCGTATTTTATACTCTTCCTTACCCAAACAATAGAAACAATACATCCCGGCAAGGGAATCAACAATAGAAACAATAACATCCTGACAAGGGAATCAGCTATAACCAATCTTGTTTCAACAGTTAACTCCACGAAATAAGTTTCAACTTGAGTCAATACTCAACAATGGTCAATTACCAAGAAAATACCGTAAGTCTTGTTCAACATGGATAATCATCAATTTAAGCATGAATAATACATAATAAGAATCACAACGATCACACTTTAAGACTCACTTGCATGCTCGACACCAACGTATAGATACTTGTCACCGCAGCTATATGTCGTACTCTACACTAAGACATTGCAATTAAAACACAACACCTATTCCCTCAAGCTAAGGTTATGCCAAACACTTACGTTGATTCCACAGCTAAAATCAAGCCTTAATTACCGTTTTACCTCTCAGTACCACTTCTAATTTGCTTGTATCTAGTCATAATTAACTTAATAATATCAATAAATACTAAAGAACTCAATTCCCATGCTTAATTATAGATTTCCCAACATTTCCCCCCAAAAGTCAAAAATCGGCCCCAGGCCCTCTTGGTAAAAACTCAAAGTTCAGACCAAAACCCGATTACCCATTCACCCACGAGCCCAAATATGTAATTTGTTTTGGAATACAACCCCAAATCAAGGTATAAATTCCAATTATACAAAAATCTCTAATTCTATCCAAACCCCCAATTTCCACCATGAAAACCCAAGATTTTTTGTTATAAATTGATGAAATGCAATAGGTAATTGAAAGAAAATAGTTTAGAATCATTTACCAACACTTTGAGGACGAACTTTTCTCTTGAAAATCGCCTCTATGCCTTCTAGTTTTTGAAAATATAAAATAATGACCTTTTTCCCGTTTCTACTTTTGTTTTAAGTGCTAGACGACAGTGTTCATCGCGATCGCAGGAGCACTGTCGCGATCGTGGGAAAGGCTACACATTTGCGAAGGTTTAGCCCGCCCTACCTTTGCGTTCGCGATAAGGGGCTCGTGTTTGCATAGGGTTTCCGTAGGTCCCCTGACCAGCCCTCCTAAAGCTACGCGTTTGCGGTTGATCGGTCGCGTTCGCGTAGAGAAATTCCCCCCAATGCTCTGCGTTCGTGACCTTGGTCCCACGTTCGCATAGAGTAAGGTCCTCCCCCTGTCCAGTTTCCCTTTCGTGATCGCGAGAGTGACTACGTGATCGTGAAGCACAATGCAACCGACACCAGATACAACACTCTCACACCAGATTTTCTAAGTCCAAAACACCTGAAGCCTATCCGAAACTCACCTGACCCCTCGGGGCTCCAAACCAAATATGCACACAAGTCTAAAAATATCATACGGACTTGCTCGTGCGATCAAATCGTTAAAATAACACCTAAAACTATGGATTTAGCATCAAAATCTATGAAATTCTCAAGAACACTTAAAGTTTCTATTTTCAGAACCGATGGTCCGAATAACATCATATAAACTCCGTTTCTCACCAAATTTCATAAGCATGACTTATATACCATATTACACCTGTACCGGGCTCCGAATCCAAAATACGTGTTTGATACCAACAAGATCGAAAGTTATTAAATTTCCAAAAACCATTATATTTTTCAGTTAAACAATTTTCTTCAAAAATTCATTTCTCGGGATAGAGACCTTGGAATTCAATTCCGGGAATATACCCAAGGTCCATATTTTTTACGGACCCTCTAGACCGTCAGATCACGGATCCGGGTCCGTTTACTTAAAATGTTGACCCAAGTAAACTTAATTAAATTTTAAAGACAAAAATTTAGTGTTTTTCTCAAATTTCACAAAAAGCTTTCCGAAAAACATGCCCGGACTACGCATACAAATCGAGGAGAAGGAAAATGATATTTTCATTTCCTCAGAACCCGAATTTGGATTCTAAAATACAAGATGACCCTTTGGGTCATCACATTCTCCGCCTCTAAAACAACCGTTCGTCCTCGAATGAACTTTGAAAAGTACCTGAGTCGATGAAAAGGTGGGGATATCGGCTCCGCATATCGGACTCGTACTCCCAGGTAGCTGACTCAACAGGTTGACCTCTCTACTACGCACAAACTGATGGATAACTCTTCGATCTCAACTGTCGAACCTGCCGATCTAGGATGGCTACCGGCTCCTCCTCATAGGTCAAATCCTTGTCCAACTGGACAGTGATGAAGTTTTAACATGTGGGATGGATCGTCGTGATACTTCCGAAGCATGGACACATGAAACACTGGATGCACAACTGATAAACCCGGCGGCAACACTAGTCTTTAAGCCACCTCTCCACTCGATCAAGGATCTCAAAAGGCCCGATGAACCTAGGGCTTAACTTGCCCTTCTTCCCAAATCTCATCACGCCCTTCACGGGAGACACCCGAAGCAACACTTGCTCCCCGACCATGAATGCCACATCATGTACCTTATGGTTGGCATAACTCTTCTGCCTGGACTGAGCTGTACGAAGCCTATCCTGAATGATCTTAACCTTTTCCAAGACGTCCTACACTAAATCTGTACCCAACAACTGAGCCTCTCCTGGCTCAAACCATTCAACCGGCGACCAACACCGTCTACCATATAATGCCTCATAGGAAGCTATCTGGATGCTCGACTGATAACTGTTGCTGTAGAAAAACTCCACTAATGGTAAGAACTGATCCCAAGAACCTCCAAAGTAAATAACACATATGTTGAGCATATCCTCCAAAATCTTAATATTACGCTCGGACTGTCAGTCCGTCAGAGGGTGAAATGCTATGCTCAACTCCACCCGCATACCCAACTCATGTTGTACTGCCCTCTAGAAATGTGAGGTAAACTGCGTATCTCGGTCAGAAATGATAGACACGGGCACACCATGAAGTCGAACGATCTCTCGAATATAAATCTATGACAACCGCTCAGAAGAATAGGAAACTGCCATAGGAATGAAATGCACTGACTTAGTCAGCCTATCCACAATAACTCACACTGCATCGAACTTCCTCTAAGTCATTGAGAGTCCAACAACGAAGTCCATGATGATACGCTCCCACTTCCACTCAGGAATCTCAATTTTCTAAAGCAAACCACCAGGTCTCTGATGCTCGTACTTTACCTGCTGACAATTCAAACACCGAGCTACATACGCAACAATATCCTTCTTCATCCTCCTCTACCAATAATGTTGCGGCAAGTCCTGATACATCTTAGCGATGCTCGGATGAATAGAATCATGGGGACTGTGGGCCTTCTCTAGAATCAACTCACGGAGTCCATCCACATTAGGCTCACAAACTAAACCCTACATCTTCAAAACTCCATCATCTCCAACTGTAACTTGCTTGGCACCATCGTGCCACACTGTGTCTCTAAGGACAAGCAAGTGAGGATCATCATACTATCGATCCCTGATACGCTCCAATAATGAAGACCGAGCGACTGTACAAGATAGAACACGGCTGGGCTCAGAAACATCCAACCTCACGAGCTGATTGGCTAAAGCCTGAACATCCAAAGCAAGCGGTCTCTCACCGACTAGAATACGCAAGGCTGCCCATACTGGATGACTTCCTACTCAAGGCATCGGCCACTACATTGGCCTTCCCAGGATGATACAAGATGGTGATATCATAGTCTTTCAATAGCTCCAACCACCTCCTCTACCTCAAATTTAGCTCCTTCTGCTTGAACAAGTATTGCAAACTCTTGTGATCCGTGAACACCTCACATGATACGCCATATAAATAATGCCTCTAAATCTTCAGCGTATGAACAATGGCTACTAGCTCCATATCATGAACTGGATAATTCTTTTTGTAAATCTTCAACTGTCACAAAGCATATGCAATAATCTTGCCATTCTGCATCAACACCACACCAAATCCAATACGAGATGCATCACAATATACTGTATATGGCCCTGAACTTGTGGGCAATACCAACACCAGCGCCGTAGTAAAAGTTGACTTGAGCTTCTGAAAGCTCGCCTCACACTCGTTTGACATCCTGAATTGGGCACCCTTCTGGGTCAACCTGGTCATCGGGACTGCTATAGATGAAAACCCCTCCACAAACCGACAGTAATAACCCGCCAATCCCAAGAAACTCCGGATCTTTATAGCTGATGTGGGTCTAGGCCAGTCCTTGACTGCCTCAATCTTCTTATGATCCACATGAATACCCTTTGCTAATACAACGTGACCCAAGAATGCAACTAAACTCAATCAAAACTCATATTTCGAAAACTTAGCATATAACTCGTTGTCTCTCAGAGTCTGGAGAACGACTCGAAGATGCTACTCATGCTCCTCTCGGCAGTAGGAGTAGATCAAGATATCATTAATGAAAAAAATCAGAAAGGAATCCAGGTATGGCTTGAACACTCGGTTCATCAAATCTATAAATGCTTTTGGGGCATTTATCAACCCAAACGACATCACTAGAAACTCATAATGCCCGTACTAAGTGCGAAACGCTATCTTAGGGACATAGGATGCCCTAATCCTCAACTGATGGTAGCTAGATCTCAAATCAATAACAACAACAACTACCCAGTAAAATCCCACAAAGTGGGATCTGGGGAGGGTAATGCATAGCTAGATCTCAAATCAATCTTCGAAAACACTTTGGCACCCTGAAGCTGATCGAAATAATCAATTAAAACAAGATATTTTTGACGGAAAACACTTAATAACATTCGAATCACCTTAGATCTATAAAGATCTAAGAAGAACCGACAATATCGAACTAGGGTTTTCAGAAAAATAGCAGATGTGAAGAGAATAGGTCAAGAACCCATAGATTCTTAATAAAACAAGGAGAGATCCTTACTTACGAATGAAAAATGTCCTGAGACAGGCCGGTAAACAAAGTTTCAAACCAGAACCAGTTGGAGTTCCTTGAGATCTTCTCAAGAACTGATGAAGTAGAAGAGCCATAGAGCGTAGGAGGCCAGGGGTCGAATAAATCATCAATCCTCGGCAATGGATACTTGTTCTTAATGGTGACTTTGTTCAATTGCCAATAATCTATACACATCCTCATCGACCCATCCTTCTTCTTAACAAACAACACCGGTACACCCCAGGGAGAGACACTAGGTCTAATAAAGCCCTTATCAAGCAAATCTTCCAATTTTTCCTTCAATTATTTCAACTTTGGCGGGGCCATACGATATGGCGGAATAGAAATGGGCTGAGTGCCCAGATCCAAATCAATGCAAAAGTCAATATCTCTATGGGGTGGCATCCCCGACAGGTCTACAGAAAACACATTTGGAAACTCCCGAACAACTGGCACATAATCCATAGAAGGAACATTAGCACTAGAATCACGAACATAAGCCAAATAATCCAAACACCTTCTCGACCATACGTCGAGCCTTCATATAAGAAATAACCCCGCTGGTAAAATGATCAGGAGTCCCTCTCCACTCCAATCGAGGTAACCTCGGAAAGTCCAAGGTTACGATCTTGGCGTGATAGTCCAATATAGCATGATAAGGTGACAACCAATCCATTCCCAAAATAACATCAAAATCGACCATATCAAGAAGTGAGAGATCTACACGGGTCTCAAGAACCCCAATAATGACCACACATGAGTGATAAACATGATCTACAATAATAGAATCACCCACCGGTGTATACAGGAGCACTCAAAGAATCACGAGGCACAACCAAATACGTAGCAAAATAAGATGACACATAGGAGTATGTAGACCATAGATCAAATAGAACTGAAGCATCTCTACTACAAACTAAAACCGTACCTGTGATGACGACATCGTATGCCTCAGCCTTAGGTCGTGCTGGAAAACATAACATTGGGGCTGGGTCCCACCATTCTGAAATACATCCCTGGGACTGCCTTCTCCTGGCGGGCCTTCACCTCTAGTGGCCTAACCTCCACCTCTAACACCTCGACCTCCACCTCTAGCTGCCTGACCCCTACCTCTAGCTAGCCGAGCGGGCGGTGGAATACCCGGTGCTAGAACCATGGCATGAGAACCCTGATGCTGAGAACTACTCGATGCTTGAGGGAAAAATCTAGCAATGTGCCTCAGATCACCACATGTATACCAAGACCTCGGCTACTGACCCTAAAACTAACCCTGACAGCCTGAGTAACCACCATGATAACTCTGGAGCGGAGGTGCACTGATAGGAGCTGGTGGTGCACTGTAGGGTAGCATATCAAAATACTACACATGAGAATCACAGCCACCTAGAGCACCGTGAAAAGCCTGAAGTGCTAAATGAAACGGTCTAGGAGTATGGCCTCTACCAAAAGAATCCCTGCATCCAGATGAGGCACCGCTGAACCTACTAGAATGACGAGTCCTCTTGTCAGACCCCTAACCACTCCACTATAATAGAACCATCTCAACTCGCCTGGCCACATTGGCTGCATCCTGGAAAGTAATCTTACTCCTTATCTCTTTAGCCATCTGCAATCTGATAGGCTGAGCGAGTCCCTCAATGAACCTCCTCACTCTCTCTCTCTCTCGGTGGGGAATATAAGAAGAGCATGACGAGCTAAATTAACAAACCTATCTCATACTGGGTGACAGGCATAAAACCCTGATGGAGGGGCTCAAACTGCCTCCGATAATCCTCTTTCCGAGTGATAGGGAGAAACTTCTCTAGAAATAGTTGAGAGAATGGATCCCAAGTCAGAGCTGGTGATCCAGCTGTTCTGGCCAAACAATAATCCCTCCACCACTTCTTGGCGGAACCTGACAGATTAAAAGCAGCAAGGTCGACCCTATTGGTCTCTACTACCCCCATGTTCCGCAGAACCTCGTGATAATTGTCCAAATAATCTCGGGGATCCTCTGAAGATGTACTGCTATAAGTGGTAGAAAAAAGCTTGGTAAACCTGTCTAGCCTCCACAAGGCATCAGTAAACATAGCTGACCCATCACCAGTCTGTGACACAACACCCGACCGAACTACGTAGACTGGCTAAGCTACTGGAGTCTGAAATCGGGGAGCCATCTGCTCTAGAGTGCGAGTAGTAGGAGTCTGGGATCCTCCTCTATCTTGAGAGACAGCTGGTGCTACAGGGAATATGCCTTCCTGAGTGACACTCTCCATAAGTCCTACTAGACGGACTAGAGCATCCTGGAGTACTAGGGTGGCGATGAACTCCTCTAGGACCTGAGCTGGCCCTGCTGGAACTATTTGGGCCGGAACCTCGTCCTCAAACTCTACCTGAGGCTCCGCCGCTACTGCTACTGCTCGAGGTCTAGACTGAGCCCTGTCTCTGCCTCTAGCACGGCCTCAGCCTCTACCCTTCGTAGGAGCTACCATTGGGGGCTTGGGCTGCTGGTCAGCTGATGAAGCGATACGTGTCCTTACCATCTACGAAAGAATAGAGTGGAAGTTCAATTAGCATTGAGAAATCATGTAGCACGACAGAAGGGAATAGATGTGAATTTTTTTCTAAACTCTGTAGCCTCTGAGGGGTAAGCACAGATGTCTCTGTACTGATCCCTCAGACTCTACCTAGCTTGTTCGTGAATTTTGAGACCTAGGTAAACTAGTGCTCTGATACCAACTAGTCACGACCCGGATTTCCCCACCTTCGGGAATCGTGATGGCTCCTACTCGTGAAAGCTAGGCAAGCCGATAGTTACAGTTTTACCACCATTATTATCAATTGAAACAGGAACAGTTAATAACTAAAATAAAATAATTACGGAATGCGGAAGTAATATAGCAATCCAACAATTCTAATACAAAGCTACCCTAAAGATCTGGTGTCACAATCCACGAACGACTAAGATTTACTACAAATATAAGTCTGAAAAAAGTACAATTGTTCTCAAAATAGAAGAGACAGAAGAAACTAAAATGGGAAATGAAACTTCAGGCTCTATGAACGCCAGCAAATCTACCTTGGTCTCCCTGGACTGAAGGTAGAAACCTCGAATATACTCACAAGGCCCGGCACCGAAATCTGCACAAAAAGTGCAGAGTGCAGTATTAGTACAACCGACCTATGTACTGGTAATTATTGAGATTAACCTCGAAAAAGTAGTGACAAGGCTAGGACACGACAACCATATAAACTTGTGCAGTTAAATCATATGCGAGCAGAACAATAATAACAGATAAAGATGGGAAGGGGAAACATGCTGCGGGGAATATCAAATTCTAACAGTAATTCAACAGAAAAGCATAATGAACACCGTATTTGTATCTACAGGGATAATTAAACAGTATCACGTGCACGACATCACCTTTTGTACTTTTACTCTCCTTCTCACCATAAGAAACAACAGAAACGACACGACATCACTCTTCATGTATTAACTCTCATAATCGTGGCACAACATCACCCTTTGTGCATTAGCTCTCAAATCATGGCACGTCATTACCCTTCGTGCATTAACACTCACTTACAATATCATGCACGACATCACCCTTCGTGCTTTACACTCTTCCTCACCCAAACAATAGAAACAATACATTCCGGCAATAGAATCAACAATAGAAACAATAACATCCTGGTAAGGGAATAAGCTATAACTAATTTCGTTTCAACAGTTAACTCCACAAAATAAGTTTCAACTTGAGTCAATACTCAACAATGGTCAATTACCAAGAAAATACCATAAGTCTTGTTCAACATGGATAATCATCAATTTAAGCATGACTAATACATAATAAGAATCACAACGATCACAATATAAGACTCACATGCATGCTTAACACCAACATACAGATACTCGTTACCACACCTATACGTCGTACTCTACACTAACATGTAGCAATTAAGACACAACACCTATTCCCTCAAGCTAAGGTTAGGCCAAATACTTACCTCGATTCCACAACCAAAATCAAGCCTCAATTAGTGCTTTACCTCTCGGTCCCATTTCCAATCCGCTTGTATCTAGTCATAATTAACTTAATAACATCAATAAATGCTAAAGAACACAATTCTCATGCTTAATTATATATTTCCCAACATTTTACCCAAAACGTCCAAAACCGACCCCGGGCCCGCTTGGTCAAAACTCAAAGTTCAGACCAAAAACCCGATTACCCATTCACTCACGAGCCCAAATATGTAATTTATTTTGGAATCTGACCCCAAATCAAGGTGTAAATTCCAATTATACAAAAATCCCTAATTCTACCCAAACTCCCAATTTCCACCATGAAAACCCTAGATTTTTGGTTAAAAATTGACGAAATGCAATGGGTAATTGAAAGAAAATAGTTTAGAATTATTTACCAACACTTTGGGGACGAACTTGTCTCTTGAAAATCGCCTATATGCCTTCTAGTTTTTGAAAATATGAAATAATGGCCTTTTCCCGTTTTTGCTTTTGTTTTAAGTGCTGGGCGACTGTGTTCATCGCAATTGAGGGAGCACTATCGCATTCGCGAAGAGCAGCCTCCTAAGGACTTACACGATCATGGGAAAGGCTACGCGTTCACGAATGTTTAGCCCGCCCTACCTTTGCGTTTGCATAGGGTTTCCGTAGGTCCCTTGACCAGCCCTCCTAAAGCTACGTGTTCACGGTTGTCCGGTCACATTCTCGTAAAGCAATTCCCCCCAATGCTCCGCGTTCGTGACCTTGGTCTCGCATTCGCATAGAGTAAGGCCCTCCCCCAGCCTAGTTTCCCCTTTGTGAACGCGAGAGTGACAATGTGATCGCGAAGCACAATACAACAGACACCAGATACAACACTCTCACACCAGATTTTCTAAGTCCAAAACACCTCAAAGCCTATCCGAAACTCACCCGAGCCCTCAGCGCTCCAAACCAAACATGCACATAAGTCTAAAAATATTATACGGACTTGCTCGTGCGATAAAATCACTAAAATAACACCTAAAACTATGGATTTAGAATTAAAATCAATGAAATTCTCAAGAACACTTAAAGTTTCAATTTTCACAACCGAAGGTCCGAATCATGTCACATAAATTCCGTTTCTCACCAAATTTCACAGGCATGGCTTATATGCCATATTACACCTATACCGGGCTCCGAAACCAAAATATGGTCCCGATACCAACAAGATCGAAAGTTATTAAATTTCTAAAAATCATTATATTATTCAATTAAGCATTTTTCTTCAAAAATTCATTTCTCGGTCTAGGGACTTCGGAATTCAATTCCGGGCATATGCCCAAGTCCCATATTTTTCTACGGACCCTCCGAGACCGTCGGATCACGAATCTGGGTCCGTTTACTCAAAATATTGACCGAAGTCAACTTAATTCAATTTTAAAGGCAAAAATTTAGCATTTTCTCAAATTTCACAAAAAAACTTTTCGGAAATGGGCCCGGACTGCACACCAAATCAAGGAGAAGAAAAATGAGGTTTTCAAGGCCTCGAAACCTTGATTCGGATTCTAAAATACAAGATGACCTTTTGAGTCATCACACTCCCATAGGGCATAACTTAAATGAGGGTGGCCAGTTGTATATATCTCTGCTACTGTGGAAAGTAACCTAGAATGTTTATATTTCTCTGCTTGAATTGTAAATATTGATAATCTTCACTAACTAGGTACCACGTACCCTTCTTCACCTTGCTTATTTTACTTGTTGAAAGTTGTGTCTACCTACTGATTCTCTTATTGCTTTTTACCATATAGGTGGATAGATATTCATGCCTTAGGGTTTCTTATCAAGAATCTTACACGTCTTAGTAAACAAATGATCTGCTGAAGACCTCACATTTACTTATCGTAAGCATGATGCAAAATCGAGTTCTTCTGACTCAACTCTTCTACAGCCACATTCAATCTCTTACCAACTGTCTTCTGGATGTAAGTGTCGTTGTATTACGAATAAAATAAAAATTAGGAGTTTGAATCTTACAACTGAGCTCTACCACACGATCTAGAGTAAGAAGAAAAAGTGAAAGTCCTAAGTGCCCTATAGCCTCATGCTTATAAGTGTGGTGCACAACACACCCATAAACAAGACTCTACTAGACACGACTTGTAGACTCCCTAGGATAGAACTGCTCTAATACCAAGTTTGTCATGCCCCAAACTTGAAGAGGCATGGCTGGCACCGGTACCATACTCGGCCCGAGCGTACCAATTTATAATTGTGAACTCTAGAGGGGTAACCCTCAACTTAGGCCCGAGCGTACCATATTTTGAATCATCTGAAAATAACGTCTACAACCAACAATACCAAACTAAACATCTACATAGGGCTGGTAAAGCCATAATATTGATATAAAAAATGTACAAGACTCGTCTACAAGCCTCCAGGGATAACTGAACTGTATCATGGTCGGGACATGGCCTCGCCCTACCCATCAAACGTGTATATATAAAATGGACTCCAAGTTATAGACTTGGTAACTCCGAGGAAGTGGAGCTTACCAACCAAACTGATGTTTGACTTAGTCTACTGGGAAGGTCTATCCAGCTGTCTATCAGGACCCGCAGGCATGAAATGTAGCGCCCCCAACAAAAGGGGCGTTAGTACGGAATAATGTACCGAGTGTGTAAGGCAACAAAATAATCAAAAGCTGAAATTGAACTAATAATATAATAACTGAAAGTACCTGGGAGTCAAATATAATTTGAAGATATGCTTACATGTTGTTACTGACTCATCTCTCTCAATATAGTAAGTAAAATAGTTATATGGCTCTATAAGGCTCAGTATGCGTTACTGCTCTGCCGTAGTAGGCTTGCTCATAGGCGCTCGGCCATACTAGGCTCTGTATCTTGGCCATTCTAGGCTCGCTCATAGGCGCTTAGCCACAGTAGGCTCGGTATATAACTTACCATCGGATCAGAGGTTGCCCAATAGGTGTCTGCCCATCGATTATAGCTCGATGGTAGTGAAAATACTGTAATATTGTATATATATGAACTCTCTGCTCTCTTGGCTGAAAGAAGACAAAACTAAACTGAATATGAAGTCCCGATAAGGGAGAATACTATAGCTTATGAGACTAGGATAATGTACAAAATCAGGAATAAGAACTTCTATTTATGCCTCGTTATCAAGCGCATGTAGTTACAAGATCATGCCAAAATGAAAGAAAAGTTTAGCCTTAACATACCTTAAATACGTTGAGTCATTAATACCTTCCAAGCAATTCTTCAAACAACTCAACTCAATCTACCACAACATAAGGAGATTTAAAATTAGTGCCGAGTAAAGGCTAATTCCGTAACTTAAACTAGTAGCTCGTTCACGTAAATTTGGGGAGCATCTCCCCTTTAACAAGGCCCTCCTCCAATACCATATACCAACAACCACAAGAGCACAATAATAAAAACATGTATGTATCATTTTCCAACTTTATCGCCATCACAATATACCACAAAACATCACACACACACCCTAATCACTTCATACATAAAACGACAACCAAAGTAGTGCCAAACAACCTAAAGAATATAATAACGAATGACCAGCCCATCATTCCATCATTATGTGGTGTTTATACACACATTTACTCCTCCAAAACTCCAATAAAACATCAGCACAAAAGGCCAACATGAGTGGACTACAAAACAATCCACTAAAAGTGAAATAAATCGAACCCACGGCTTCAGTTCACCGTCCTGTGAGTTCTAACTATTAGAAAACGAATTTATCAACCTTCCTTGACATTTAAAGGCTTAAATACAGAAAATAGGCGTTTTATTAACTATGAAGTACCATCTAAAACACAAACTACAAATAAAAAGAGAGGCGATATACCGATACTTATGTCGTAGGGATCGTTCTAATGTTATCACTTCTTGATTTTGTATCCGGGATATTAATCTTCTTTGAAACCCTAGAAGAGAGCTTAAGGATATGTTTATGGGTGTTCTCTGGTCGTGTTTGATGGAAAAATGAAGATAAAGACGACCTAAGACCTATATATATATCAACTTTTGAAAAGTCAAAGAGGTGCTAGTTTGGCACCCTAGCATTGGTCCTTATTTTGATGCTTATATATTTTTATTCTTATGTTGTACGAACGAAAGGTTAAGAGTGTTAGAAACTAAATTTCAAGACCTTAAATTTGGTATATAATATGTCCCCAAAATACCTCATATACCATACGAAATGTATTACTCAAAAGCTTTAGTGACACACCTATTGTCACCTATGCAGTCTGCATAGTCTTGCAAAACTATAAATATCTCTCTACTCCTATGTCATATCGATAAACGGTTTAATAAGTTAGAAACTAGACTCGTAGATATTCAATTTTGTAAGTATATAATCCCCTAATTCTAAGTATATTGGGAGAAAATCTCAGCTACATTTAACCTAAGTTTCAACACATTTATGAATGTAACTTGTAACGACCTTTTCCAATTTTGTTCCACAACTCGCTTGACTTCAAAACATAACACACATCTATGATGCGACCAAAATAATTCATAACTTAATCTCTTTATAATTTGAAGCACCCTAGTTTCACCCAAAAGTACATGTTATAACATTCCCAACTTGTCAACTTCGACGAAACTTATTTTCTTCAATTCGTTTAGCTTCTAAGAGTTCCAACCCTCTTGGTATTTGGTATTCATGATCTTAAACATTTGTAACCTCCATGATAACATGATTAACTTACTTTATGTACTTTCAAAGATGATCTCATTTCTAAGCTTACATCAATTGACTTATGACGTAATCTTATGTACAAAAACATGGGGTGTAACATATGATTGGACTCGTAATTGAATGGATTGTCGGATTTTGTGAGTTTTTAAGGTTCTGAGGTGCGGGCCCTAGTTTAACCTTTTGGTTGACTTTGGGGTTTTGTTTAAAGATTCGACCTTTATCATTTGGAATTGTTTCCTTTGGGATGATTTGATGTTCTTGAGTTGCTTTTGGCTAGTTTCAAGCCGTTCGGAGGCCGGTACGTGCGGGATGACATTTTGTGAAGCATTGCTTGGTTTTCTCGGTATTAGATTTAGCTTGTTCAAGGTAAGTAATACGTCTAAACTTGATGCTGAGGGTATGAACCCCTGAATATACGTGTTATGTGTTTGGTAATGAGGTGCCACACATGTTAGGTGATAGGCGTGTGGGCGTCCATCGTGTGAATTATGACTCAGTTTTATTCTGTGGTACTGTGTAGTTGCCTAATATTATTTGTATCCATGAAATCTCTATGTGCTAGAGTAATTGAACTATGATCCATGTTAGAAACCATTTCTAGGCTATATGCTTATCTTGTTGGGATCCACTAAGGTCATTTCTATGGTGGAGTTATGTACTTACATTGAAATTACATACTCAGTCATATGCATTCATTTGCATATCATATCTCAGTCTCTGTTACCATTTATTGATACATCACATCATATTTTTGGGTTGATTTTTCATGACATTATGATCCGGAGAGACTGGAGAGATTGATGACTGAGTGAGTTAAGAGCCAGATTATGAGGATATTGTTGGGATCAGGATGCACACTGCAGCATGTATTATTGATTCGTGATCGAATCTGTCACGACCCCTTTTTCCCTCCGCGGAGAGAGGTCCGGGTTTCGATATTCATGGGGTGTAATAACTCATTTCCTTTTGGGAATTGGATATTTGAATAGTCGCCACCTAACAGGTTATGGTGTGTTAGGGCATTTAGAGCGATTAACTCTTGCATTGGTTTGCATTACCAGAGATTAGGGTAAGGGCTCGAAATGACCTCGAGGGGAAGGTGTTAGGCACCCCTCTTGATCCACAACTTTGGGCACCGACCGAACTTATATTCACGAATTAGCCCATTACAAATAAACAGTTGAATCAAATAGGTTGCAAGTAAAGCACATTGAATAACTCAAATAATAAGATAAAGATTTTGAACAAGTTGTGTAAAACAAAGTTTTAAACAAAAAGGAATTTTGGGAAAGGGGGAAGTCCTAGGTTGGTTAGCCTATAGGATCACCCCACACAATGTCCGGTAAACACTCCTCAATGAGGGGCAACACGTGACATTAGTGCGTAGTCATCATATTCTATATCTACAGTTCCCATCCCCTTAGTGGTCATTTAAAGCAAGTGTTGGTCAGCGATCTCTATTGCGTGCTGTTACCCGTCCCTTCTTAATGGTCCTGGAGGGATTTAGGACCTTTACCTATAGGTGGTTCTAGACAGACCCCTAAGGTTTTAAAGGTGAAAATACTAAGGCGACAAGCAAGAACAATTATGACTTTAGCACATAAGATAAAAGGGAGCAATTAATGGCTCAAGTTTACCTCCTCAAACATTACACATAAGTAGCACGACTCAAGCACAAATAAGGGTCTTTTGTTAAACAGTATCCTAAGGCATGATGTCTAAGTGAATATACAAAAGACATGCAATTTATTTTATAAACTCAGAAGTAATGACCCTATCAGTTACCTACTGATTTTTTAAAGCATGTTAAACCAGAACAATATTAAGTCCCAAAAATAGTTTCAGAGTTGCGATATTTGAAAACGCCCTATAGGCTTGCTTATACGCGGAATGCTGATGACTACGTTTTATATAGTGAAACAAGGCAGGTTTTTAAAACGGACTCTTTAATTCCTGTAGGCATGTTGTCTAACGAGAGATTAAGGCAGTTTTTGAAAGAACTAATTTCAGGGAAAATAAACCATTAATTAAACCAGTTTCGAAGTGAGCTAACAGATTGATTTATTTAAACTAAACTAGTTTAGATCTATAGGCAGAATTTCTGGTATTGTCCCCTATAGGCATGGTATCTAGTTGTTTAATACTGATTTTAGAAACTTGTAGGCATGATGATAAATAAAAACACATGTAAACACTTGTTATAACAGAAGTTGAATTTGGATTATATCCTATAGGCATGACATCTACTTGTGAAATTGATTTTAAGACCTATAAATATGATTTCTATTATGGAATCACTTGAGACCTATAGGCATGATTTCTAACATGTTAAGGCAAACATAGCAAAAAATGTAAAGTCATATAGGCATGGTTTCTACCCGTATTACCCCACAAATATGTAACTACCCACCCTTTTCACTAGTTGCCCCAATATTCGTTTACAAATTATTACATACCATATGGTTGAATTACATAAGTAGATAAGAAAATAAGAAGTTATTCTATAGGGAGCCTACAAATAGGCCCAGATTTACAAAGCCTCCAATAGCCTTAAATGCCCAAATTCCATAGACAATGTCATAGTCTAGGTGCATCAAAGTTCCCTAAGGATATCAAGGATCTCAGGTAGTGCTTACACCTAGACTTGGTAACCAAATTGAGTAAGTGCAGTGTGGAATGACCAACCTTAGTATGCCAGAGTTCCGAGGGTTCTCAAGAGGATCCCAAGACAGTACACATACTGGAGGGGGCAGAACCTATTGACTTAGGAGTTGAGTGAAAGTGCTTGACACAATTTGAAAAGTTTTAGTAGGAAAACTGTATTAAAAGAGATTTGCTTGAAAGAGTTTGTGGAGTAATAGAGGGAGTCATGCAGTAAAACAACTTTGAAAAGAGAGAGTTACATGATTAGACAACAGTAGATCAAACAAGGAGTCCAAAACTACATCATACTCACATACTCACAGAACCAAAAAAGAAGGAACAAACCTACACATAGGGGTGATAGGGATTGGGGATACATAGAACACATGATTGTAAACACATAACAAGAAAAGGTCTTAGGAATTGGTACAGACATGCTCAGACACAACTGATCAGACATAGTCACAGTACCAACAATGCTTAAGGGGGTTTTGTATAGGATCCACATGATTTAAGGTCAATCCCAGAACTATAAAAGTTATGAGTGCAGACTACTTCATAAGGAGACTCATACCAGAAACCAGATAAAGCAAAATCACATGGAGATAGACTACATGGGGATGGTAACATGTTTATACTAATCCTAAGGAAGGGGAGTACATGACATGTTAATCATGCAATCATATTAACTGCAAGTTTCACAGCAAAACCATAAGTAAAAGCAAACTATAAATAAGAGGAACTGAAACAATAAGAGAACCATATTGTTTTTGGAACTTGAACTGAAATTAGAACATACCAGTAAAAAAGACAGTAAACAAAAGTGAAGGAGCAGGAGAGCACAATAGTTAATCGTGGCTTGCAGCCGACTAGCTCAGAATAGTAGCAAGTAGCACAAAAGAGAGAGCAGGAAGTTTAAGTGTGAGAGAGAGTGAGCTTTTGAACCAAAGTATTCATGTGCTTGTGTTAATGAGAGTGTGTGTATATATAGTAGTTCGAAAATTAGGTAAAATAAGGCAAGAATCATAGTAGCATAGTAATTATGGAACTCAGAACCAATTAGAGCAAAATCAGGAAAAGTACTCCCTTAAGTTAAGGGAATCAATTCAAACGGTAAGAACATGTAACAAATAAGGAAATAAATCAGTGTATGACTAATAAGGAAAGATTCAAATTCAATAAGTATAGGGTAATTAATTAGGACTAAGTTCAGAAAACTTTAATTAAAGAAATAGTCAGTAATAATAAAGTACCACATCAGACAAGGTAGGCGAATCGGTTAATTTGAATAGAAGAGGTAGAAATTGAGGGTTTAACGGAAGGTCTTCCAATCAAACTATAAAATAGGGAATCCAGAATCAATCAAAGGGGAATTCATGATTCAGTATTCAGCATATAAATAGAGTAAGAATAACCAGACATAACAAACATGCAGGTTAAACAGTATCGATAGAAAGAGGCAAGTTTGAACAATTAAGATGAACATAAGCACATAGAGGTGATATAAGTTAGGCTAAAAACTCAGTAAGAACATATTCGAAGCAAGATAGTCACAGAAACTCAAACAAGAAATGAGCAGTCATGCTAATGCATAAAACCAAACGAAGAAGTCTAGAAAATTAGGGCTTTCAACATATGCGAGTTGAAGAGGTAGTAAAATCATAGAATCGGTCAAAATATGCAAGAGATAGAAGTTTAAACATAAAGAATCGATTTAAACAAGGTTTTAGAGGAAGTTCTGAAAACCCCAATTTTAGAAGAAGGTGAAAACACTTTAAAATCGATGATTCTTGTAAAAGAGTTCCAAGAACAGTGTAAAATACTAAAGAAACCAACTTGAATCATCCTAAATCTGTACAGATCTGAGAGACACAGGAAGAAATTAGGGTTTCAGAAGAATTCCATATAGAGATCAAAGAACCTGTATAGAATCCCAAGGATGCCAAATACAATGTGATTTTGCTTGAAATCACACCGGAGTAGCCAAGAACAGACAAGTGACGAACCCTAGGTGCAAGTTGGCATGGTCTTGGGCCCTTGAAGACCTTAGAGAAGGCAATCATAGCATTAGAAGAGCCATTGGAGGCTTAGGAGTTGATGGGAGATCACCGGAGAAGACCAGAGAAGAGAGGTCGACGGTTGAAAGAGCTAGGGTTAGGTTAAGTTGCTGAGAGAGAGAGAGAGAGGAGATGAGAATACATAGGCAACGGATTTGGAAAATGAGATAGGGTTAGGGGGTCTTTGGAATAAAAATGGTTAGGGCTAATACGGGTCGTTGATCTCTCAGATCAACGGCCGGGATTTCATTGGTACTGGGTTGGGTAGGCGGGTTCAGGGTTTGGGTCGGGTATTTTTAATACGAAATTGGGCTGGGGTTGGGTTTAAATTGGGCTAAAATTTAAATGCAAATCTGGTATATTTTAAATAGTCAATTTTCCCAATATAATTTATAATAAATGATAAATAATTTCTAAAAAATTAATTTTCTATACTAAAATAATTTAAAATATATATTTAATATTTTAAAAAATGTAGAAGGCCGATTTTATGCAAATAAATGTAATTATACATTAATGGGGCTAATATTGCAATTATATGCAATTTAGCTTTAAAAATATAAAATGCAATTATTAAAATACACTAAAAATATTTTAACATTATTTTGGAATAAATATAGAATTTAAATGACTAAATCACCTCAACAATAATTTGAGGGGTAATTATTGAATTTTTTATGAGTAAAAGGGGAGGAAATAATTCAATTAAAAATCTTTAAAATTATAGGAAAATTATAAAGCTTTATGCATGCTTATATATGCATATATATGCTATTTTGAAGGTATTTATGTATATAAAAAATATAGAAAAAAATTGGGTATCAACAAAATCGAGATGCATGCCGCAGCAGGTATCATTGATTCATGATAGGATCAGGATTTATGCCACAACAAGTATTATTAATTCATGATGGGATCGGGCTACACATCGCAATAGACTTTATTGATTTATGCCATAATTGTCTTATTATAGCGCTTAGGCTAGATCTGCCCCTCCGGAGTCTACACACCTATAGTGAGCGCAGGTACCTACTGAGTGCGAGTTCTGAGTGCAAGTGTTGAGCCCGAGTGCCGAGTGATTGGGAGGATTGAGTGACTGTAAGGACTGAGTGGCTGTAAGGACTAAGTGACTGTGAGGATTGAGTGATTGGGAGGATTGAGTGCATTGATACACCTAGAGTATGCATATGGTTTTATCACTACATTGTATTACGATTGGCATGCATACATTGACATGTAGTCATAGAGATGTACTTTCCTCATGCCACTTGATAATGGAACATCTTACCTGTTGTTGGATGTTTTTGGGAAAAATTAATATTTTCAAACTTACTCATATTTTTGGTGTTTTCGGAGAAAGATCTGGGATTTACTATTATACTTGAAAATCATTCCTATTTTCCATAATTGTGAATGAGATGAGAATCATATCTATGAGTTACTTCATGTACCGTTTTTATTATATTGTTATGATCTGTTGTTGGTTATTGGAGTTGGACTCTGACCCTTTTCCCAGCGCGTCACTACTTTTAACCTAAGGTTAGGTTTGTTACTTATTGGGTACATGTGGTCAGTTATACTCATACCATACTTCTATAGCTTGCGTGCAGATGTTGGAAGCTGATGTTGCTGTGTATGGTGGGAGCTGGACTTGAAGATGTACCTGTGCTCTGGTCATAGTTGCCTCTTGTCCTTGGTAGCTTTAGAACTTTTAATATGTTCATGCGTGTTTCACATAGATGATGTATTTATTTTATACTAACTTTGTAAACTCTAAATCTTAGAAGTTCATAATTTGTACTGCTAGTCCTTAAGAATTCTTTGTATAATAGTTCTGTTGTATCATCATTTCTTTTCTTAATAAATCTCATTTGAACTGGTTTATTGTTAGCTGGCTTACCTAGCGGGTTGGGTTAGGTGCCATCACGTCTAGTTGGATTTTAAGTTGTGACAAGTTGGTATCATATAGGTTCATAGGTTCTACGAGTCATGAACAAGTGTCTAGTAGAGTCTTATGGATCGGTATGTTGACGTCCTTACCTATCTTCGAGAAGCTACAGGGCATTTAGGATAAACTTCCCATCTTTCTTTCCTTATTGTGCGACATTGATTCAGCTTAAAGCGAAATCTTTGAGTTTCTTCCATGCACTCGTATGAGCACGTGAGTGCTCGATATCAGTTGTGCATCGACGACTTATGATTCCATGGATGAGGTGCGAGATATGATTTCGGTATGCTGATAATGGTCCAGTCTGGAGGACTTGAGATCGAGTTTTGACTGTAGCTTGAGCACGGGGATTTTGGTTGTGTGAGCAGGTGCTTTTGGACTCATAAGTCTTATAGTCCCTATTAGTGGAATTGGTGGCTCGATGAGTGGTTCGATGGTGAGTGTGATGTGACTGTGGGGTTTGTTCAAATGGATTGACTATGACTAGAAGAGTTTGCTTGAGATGTAAAAAGGACTATTGGGTGCTTGATTTCTGTCTTGATGTGACGTATAGTCTCGAGTTATGAGTGTATTGGAGGATCTTTCATGTTGTTTAACTGTGTAACGAATTAAGTTCTCATGCCTTGTTGGTGATTTCAGACTCAAGAAGATTAAGTGATTTCATAGTAGTTGTGACTGTGAAAAGGTATAAATAGATGTCAGTTTGAGGCTAAGCAGGTGGGTTATAACCTACGAGGTGATCTACGGATATGTGATTTTTATGATGTTGTGTGGAGTCTTTCTTTTCTTCCAGTGGGTTATATTTGTGCAATTTGAGTTTGGATCGGTTGTAATAGCTGATTTGATCGTCACGAGGATGAATGCGAGATTTGCAGATGATTTGAGATATTAGATGGTTTATGTTACATGAGCTTATGAAGGATTTAGTTGAATCTCACTTCAGTATTATGGAAGTAATTGTGTATGGTTATTGTAGGTTATCAAATGTTTTATTCCATGGTTTCGAGCCAAGTGGGGGAGTTTGCTATCGACGAGTTGATTGTACGGTTATATGTTATATATGTTTCAATTTGAGGTATACTTGTGAATCAGTTATGACTTACAGAGGTTGAGACACAGAATGACTCAAGTAAGGAAATTTATGGATATGGGTTGTATTACACTCTATGGGTATATGGGAATTATGGAATGATTGAGTTGTTATTCGTGAAGGATGTAGTGTGCATGGAGTAGGAATTTGCTTGGTTGCATTAAGGTGAGGTTACTTCTCTGGGTGTCATCGTGCTAATGGGGCACGAGTCATTTGGCTCGGTTGGGCAGTGCAATTGAGATGTAAGCAAAGCAGATGACTCTTGAGAAGGTTCTAATGGGTTCAAGATTTATATGTAGCAATTGAAAGTTTTCTGAATTTGTATATGGCTAGAACCTGGGATTTACATTGGATGGTATCGGGACTCACGATATTTCTATATCATTATGGATTATTCATTTTAGTATAAGGAGGGTGAAGGAAATAACTTTAGACTCACAGAAGGTCTCTTCAGAGTGGGTGCCTCGGTTTGGGGTACTTAAGAGGGAATACGACATCTTATGGGCCTTAGAGCGGTGTGATTTTATTCTAAGATCTCGTGGGGTGAGTTTTGGTTAAAGATCATGGTGTTCTAGCAAGGAAAAGTGTCACCTTAAGGGTAATTCGAAAGAAACTCGGAGAAATAGGACAATTTGATAGTAGGTTGGATCAACACGGTAATTGGTATGATTGGTTCTTTGGGTACTTATGATGTGGTGAGTCTCTACATGTGTTTCGTGGCAATGCTCTTGGGTTTTGGTCTCCTGTGTGGCTTTGTTTAGTTAGATGGATTCAGTTCTGATAGCTTGGTTATATGCAAATGGATTCCAAAGAGTTCTTGATGATTTCTATCACGGTTCGAGGTGGATATTTCCTACTAGCGTGAGGAACATGTTGCATATTGGGATTTTCTCCTGGATGAGATCAAATTACACTACAACAAAAAGGGGATTTAGCGGCAATAATTTAGAAGCAATAAACTAATTATCGCTAATTTATTCACGGAAGGCAAATATTAGCGGCCAATAAATATTAACCAACAATTAGTATACTTTTAAAACTATTGTTTTTACTTTTAATATTGCCTCCAATTTTTTCGCTAAATTATATCCCTCCTAAGTATATTCCCTCAACTTTTTTGGGTGCTAATCAGACCCAAATGGCATTTTGCCTCTTTACTCATTAGAACATGTAACGAACAGAGATGTGAAACATGGACCAATTAATAACCGTCGATTTCTATGGTGGTTACAGTGGTGTTAGATCGAAAAGTAACCAATGGAGCAACAACAATTAGGAAATGGTGATAGACAGTCGCATCCCTCAACGGAAAGAATGCCAGAGACGGATATACAATAACAGAAACGCAAAGGTCGCTGGAATAAATCTCTTGCCGTGTTCCAACGAGTTTTCAGCCAAAGCCCGATGAGATTCGAGTCTGTTTCATAAACTGTTAGGATGTTAAAAAAGAAGCAGAAGATTAGGCAAAAATATAAGTCCAAATCTGTCGTTTTCATGGAGTTTGCTGAAGAACATGTACCTCACCTGAAAAATTCTTTTTTGCTTGGATCTTGTTAGATCTGGCTTTATTTACAACTTATATACAAATACAACAACAACAACAACTACCCAGTATAATCCCACAAGTGGGGTCTGGGGAGGGTAATATGTACGCAGACCTTACCCCTACCCCGAAGGGTAGATAGGCTGTTTCCAGGAGACCCTCGGCTCAAAAAAAAGCAACAAGAGACGATATATTAGTACCATAAAAATGCATAATAAAATAACAGATTTATAAGAGATATGAAATACAGAATACGAAATACGAAATAGATGGCTGGTATAGTAAAAACTAGCAGGTAAAGCCCTGCATCAATAGACGACCAATGGCATTCTTAGTCTAACTCCTAACTGGCTAGTCTCACTCTATTGTGCTGTAGAAATATTCACAACTTTCCCCTAACCTACAACCTTAATGCTCGACCTCCATAATTCCCTGTCAAAGGCCATGTCCTCAGTAATCCTAAGTCGCGCCATGTCCTGTCTGATCACCTCTCCCCAATACTTCTTAGGTCACCCTCTACCTCTCCGCGTGCCCACTACAGCCAGTCGCTCACACCTCCTCACCGGTGCATCAGTGCTCCTCCTCTGAATGTGCCCGAACCATCTGAGTCTTACTTCCCGCATCTTGTCCTCCATGGGGGCCACGCCCACCTTCTCTTGAATATCTTCCTTCCTAATCTTATCCATCCTTGTATGCCCGCACATCCACCTCAACATCCTCATCTCTGCTACTTTCATCTTCTGGATGTGTGAGTTCTTTATCGGCCAACATTCAGTTCCATATAACATGGCAGGCCTAACCACTGCTCTATAAAACTTACCTTTTAGTAACGGTGACACTTTCTTGTCACACAAGACTCCCGACGCTAACCTCCACTTCATCCACCCCACCCATATACGGTGTGTGACATCCTCGTCAATCTCCCCGATCCCCTGAATAACCAATCCAAGGTACTTGAAACTACCCCTCTTGGGAATAACTTGAGAGTCAAGCCTCACTTCAACTCCCGCTTCCGTCGGCTCAACCCCAAATTTGCACTCGAGGTATTCCGTCTTCGTCCTGCTCAACTTGAAACCTTTAGACTCAAGAGCATGTCTCCAAATCTCTAGCCTCTCGTTGACGCCGCCTCGTGTCTCATCAATTAGAATAATGTCATCAGCAAATAGCATGCACCATGACACCTCCCCTTGAATATGATGAGTCAGTGCATCTATCACCAGGGCAAATAGGAATGGGCTGAGCGCAGACCCTTGGTGCAACCCCGTAATAACTGGAAAGTGTTTAGAGTCACCTCCTACTGTCCTAACCCGAGTCTTAGCTCCAACATACATGTTTTTAATCACCCTAATATAGTCAACCGGGACCCCTTTATTCTCTAAGCATCTCCATAAGACCTCCCTAGGAACCCTATCGTACGCCTTCTCCAGATCAATAAACACCATGTGGAGATCCTTCTTCCTATCCCTGTACTGTTCCACCATCCTCCTAATAAGGTGGATAGCTTCTGTGGTAGATCGCCCCGGCATGAACCCGAACTGGTTGTCTGAAATAGACACCGTCCTTTGCACTCTCATTTCTACCACTCTCTCCCAAACTTTCATGGTATGACTTAGTAATTTGATGCCCCTATAGTTGTTACAGCTCTGGACATCACCTTTGTTCTTATACAACGGAACCATTGTACTCCACCTCCACTCTTCAGGCATCCTATTAGTCTTGAATATAACACTAAACAATCCAGTAAGCCATTCCAAGCCTGCTCTACCCATACACCTCCACACTTCAACCAAAATTTCGTCTAGCCCGCTAGCTCTGCCCCTTCTCATCTTACGAATTGCCTCCATGACTTCATCGATCTCAATGTCCCTACAATTACTTAATTCATGGTGACTATCGGCATTCTTCAATTCCCCAAGTATAATATCCTGATCCCCTTCTTCACTTAGAAGTTTATGAATGTAGGTCTGCCACCTCCTCTTAATCTGGTCATCTCCCATCAAAACTTTGTCGTCATCATCTTTTATGCACCTCACTTGGTCCAGATCCCGAGTTGTCCTCTCTCTCGCCTTAGTGAGTCGGAATAACTTCTTCTCCCCACCTTTGTTCCTTAGTTCCTCATACAGACGAGCAAAAGCTGTCGTCTTAGCCTCCGTCACCGCCATCTTTGCCTCCTTCCTAGCTACCTTATACCTTTCACTGTTCTCTCTCTTCTTCTCCTCGTCAGTGCTCCCTACTAACCGCAGGTAAGCCGCCTTCTTTGCTTCCACTTTACCTTGGACAACTGCATTCCACCACCAATCTCCTTTGTGGCCATCATTGTAGCCCGTAGATATCCCTAACACCTCTCTCGCCGCCTTTCTTATACAGTCCGCCGTCGTCGACCACATTGTGTCTGCGTCCCCACTACTTTTCCAAGCTCCCATTGCAGATAACCTTCCTTCCAACTCCTTAGCTTTATCCTTAGTTAAGGCGCCCCACCTAATCATGGGGCGTCCTTGTACTGACCTCTTCTTCCTCCTTATCCTAATACAAATGTCCATCAACAAAAGCCTATGCTGCGTTGAGAGGGTCTCACCTGGGATAACCTTGCAGTCTTCGCACAACCTTCTGTCGCATCTCCTGAGGAGGAGATAGTCAATCTGAGTCTTCGCCACCGAACTTTGGTAAGTAACCAAATGTTCATCCCGCTTCGTAAAATTCGAGTTCGCAATGACTAGATCGAAAGCCTTGGCAAAGTCCAACAGCGAAATGCCCCTTCCGTTCCGCTCCCCGAAACCAAAGCCGCCATGCACCTCAGTGTACCCACCTGCAGATGACCCAATATGACCATTGAAATCTCCTCCTATGAATAACCTCTCAGAAGGCGGTATACTACGAACAATCTCGTCCAACCCCTCCCAAAAGTGCCTCTTAATATCCTCATCCAAGCCTGCTTGCGGTGCGTACGCGCTAACGACATTTAAAGTACCCTCACCCACCACCAACTTAATAGTCATTAGTCTATCATTCACCTGCCTGACCTCTACCACGGACTCTCTAAGATGGCTATCTACCAGGATACCCACTCCATTCTTACCCGTGAGGACACCAGAGTACCACAACTTATACTCATCCACGTTTTTCGCCCTCGATCCGACCCACCTAGTCTCCTGGACACACGCTATATTAATCTTCCTCTTCTGAAGGATTTTCGCCAACTCTATGGATTTACTCGTTAGTGAACCTATGTTCCATGACCCGATTCTCAACCTATAGGCTCCCTTGCCCCCTCTACCTCCCCTGCTACCCGTCCCACCCCCTGACCCTAGCCCCACACTCTGCCCCACCCGAGGACATGCCCTTATTCTATCATCCCAGACTGCAACTACTACACCTACAACAATCTAGAGAAGACTCGCTAGTGCACAACGGACAACAAATCAAACTAGAAGGAAAGAAGTGGTAACTAGTATCCTAGTTGAAAGGTTTAACTATTGCGAAGTAAAGTACCAGTAATTTAGCTAACACCAAAAGGGAAACAATAAAACAGGAGGTACCAACTCCCGATAACAAAACCTGTGGCTGATTTGCTGTACTCGATGTAGTTGTACGCTCACGCACCACTTCCTACCGCCCTTTGCTGACACTCGCCCAGGTTGCTCTCCTTCGCCAGTGCTCGTGCGCCCAACTTGTCTCCAATACTTCGAGAATTCCTGAAAACACATAAAATACCACGACCCAAAAACCAGAAGGAGCTATCACCGCTACCACTGGTATAGCCCAAACAATATAAAATGTACAAAGAAAGAAAAAGAAGAAACGAGAATATAAGGGGTGGGGCAGATTTGGGATGCAAAAGGGGTGGGGCAAGAAGACCCGATACAGTCAGTTAAAAACACAGCATGTGCTCCTTTAGATATGTCTACTTGAATATACGGAGAAGACTGCTGAGAAGCACTTGAAAGTGGAGAAGAAAAATTGGAGAAGAAATCGCAGATAATCGGCAAACAACCACACTTGGGATCCTTTTCACTAGATTGGAAGCCACCCACACTGATTCAACTCCAAAATCTAACTAAATATGACTGAAAAATCACCTAAACTAATTTTTATAAATTTCTACACTATAACCCTAAGATTTCTATGTAAATCGAAAGGAAATCTTAGGGAAAATGGGGGAAATAGTGAGAGGATTTGAGGGAGTTCGATCTCGAGACCAAACAAATTTCTTTTGTTTTCTGTTGAAGAATATTTCTACACTATAACCAAACAACTTATATACAAATGAAAAGACGAAAAATGGAAGAAACATGATCGCCAGAGTTCGTTTCATTCCATCCAGATATGAAAATCCCGGTTAGCGAACAAGCCATTTGCATCCATTTCATGTGAGCTCTTGACTCTGGTTGCAGCAGTAGCAGTCACCAGTCGGTGGTCAAATCTGGCGGAGACTAGCAAGTAACAACAATAGAGTGGGTATAGTGTGCGACGAAATATGGTGAAGAAAGAAGAGGCGAAAGCAGGGATGAGGGGAAGCAGCCATGACGGGATCCAAAAAGTAAGTTTCTTTCTCTATCTTTAATGTTTGATTTTGTGGGTGTTGGATTGATAAAAATTTCTATTACTTTATTAATAGAAAAACCTTCATACTGTACAATTCTCACCCATATGAAATTTGGAAGCAAAGAAGCACGATTCCATCTTCTCAAATCCAAAAAGTAAGTTTCTTTCTCTATCTTTAATTTTTGATTGTGTGGGTGTTGGGCTGATGAAAATTGATAATTATTTTGGGTCTTGAAATTACCTAAAATACTACAAAAAAAGTTAGAAATAACCTTAATTGAAAATCTCATACTACACAAATCTCATTTGCAAGTCGTCCGCAACCAAAATCGTCGGCCACCATCACAACCAAAAAAGTCAGTAAGTTTCTCTTTCTATCTTTAGTGTTTGATTGTGTAGGTGTTGGGTTGATAAAAATTGCTAATTGGTTGGGTCTATGGCTTCGATTGTCAATGTTCAATTCACTGAATGAGTAAATTTTTTGTATCTGTTCCAATTTGGTATTGAAGAATCATGGCATTAGTTTTGAATTAAGCAAACTATTAACTTTTCTAGCATATTTTTTTATATGCATTATTCTTAGAGTTGTTTAACTTCATTTTTCCTATATTCTAGATCAATAGTTGCACATACATATTAGCGTTGAGCTAATCATTTTGTTGCTGGTTTGGTTGTAAATATCTCTTAATAAATGTTTTATGGGTATGCCTCTTTCTGTAGCGTAATGTTGCTGGTGTTAGGATTCTTGATGTGATCAAATGATTTAGAACTTTTTCACTTTAGGATTCGTGGGCCTACTTTAATTATAGATATTTTGAAATTTCAGTCGTGGAAGACATTTGATGTGCAATTTAATATATTATTGGTATCATTTTTCTAGCCTTAATTTGTTGTTGATATTTGCTTGTTTTTGTTGTTGTGACTTGGCGTGCAACTTTTTTTTTACTTCTTCAAGGTATTCTTTGCTTTTGATTTTTTTGTTTGTTTCTTCTCTATCATAACAAAGAAAGAAACTCTATTTAATTATTCGCACATCTATTTGGCTAGCCTATTAATCCATCTAGTTATTTCTGCTTATAGATATTAGGTGATAGAGTTGGTTGACAAGATACCTTTTCATATTATTTCACATTATCTGATACTACTTGAAGCTGCGGAAGGAGCAATTTTTATAATAGAGAATGTGGAAAGATGATCAGATAGTTTATGTATCACGTTTAGACATTAGATTTGGTAATTTCTAAATGTTAGCTTTTTATTTTTTTTCCCTCAATGTTACATCTAAGTTGTATTCTAATACTACAAGTTTCATTTGCCACATTAGCTAACTCTTTTATCTTCCTTTTGTCATCCTTTGTTCTTTTTTAGACAAAACATTTTTGTTGTATTCTAATACTATAACTTGATGTAGGGAGCTTCAACTTAAGAACGATTTGTCTTATTAGAAAACTACACTTCAATATCTTCAGCCATAATGAATGTTGTACTCTAGTTCGCATACAGCCTTATTTTCACATTGTTTTTAGAATTCACAATATATTTAAAGGTGTAAACTCATAATGTTTTATACATTACATTCCATCTTTTGACATGTTTATTTTTTTTTCAGGTCATATGTTAAAAAAATTCACATGTGGAAGATTTTAATATGATGAAGAGTTGCCGAAACTATTTTAAGATAGTATTTGATAGGATTAGTTATATCAGTTCAATCACTATAAGTTTTTTTAAAAAGTTTTGACATTAATATTTTGGGTTAGTACTTCCTTTGGACTGTTTAGATTCAATGAGATATATTTTGTTTTATGAATTAATAATAATATATTTTCTAGCATTTGCCTGTCTTTGTTTCCACCCCTTTTATTATTAGCGACAGTTAATTGAATTCACTTGCCATTAAAAGACTCTAAAATGTCAAAATAAGATATTTATAGCAAGGATACAATAACCAATCTAATTGCCACAAAAAATTTATTGTTAAAATAACTGACTTTTAGCGGCAATTTAATTGAATTTATCGTCTATAAAAATGGATGCTAGAAGAGCATAGTTAATTTGTTATGGATTTAATTTATCGGCCAAAATTACTATCGCAAACAATTGCCGGTAAAACTAACAATCTTTAGCGGCAATGAATTATATTCTTTATCAGCTTTTGTGAGAATGGTCACCAAAGGCTTTGCCGAACCCTGCATAGTTGGATGAATGCCATTGGCCGGTAAAGGACATAGCGGCTATTGTTTTTTCCGCTAAAGGCATTTTTTAGAGTGGTTAAAGCCCCATTTTGTAGTAGTGTTAAAGGTTTCTGACTAATCAAGTATGTATTCTACTGGTGACTCAGAGTTGATCATGAGATTCTCGTGATTTTCGTATGATGTCATGATAGATGTGGTGTGTTGTGTAGGATTGAGATTTGCATGTGCAAGGTCACAGTTCATTTTTGAAGGGAAGGTCATGAATTTTGAGACAACATGGACGATTTCAGATGTCTAGATGAATGCTATTACTACTTGGTATTGCCTGAGAAGGGTGCACATTTCAGAAGGCGTATTGTATTTTGACTTACATATGCTTCATTTGTATTGCGGTGCTCGCCTGATTTATCGACTGCTGGTATTCAGATTTTGCTATATGGCATGGAAGAATTATAGATTTATTCCTCGTGGGATGATTGTGTATGAGAGATGTGTTAGACATTCGGGTGGTGGAGTTAGGATAAAATATGGTGATTCATGTTTTCTATAGATTTGGAGACTGAGAGTTCTCAGAAGCAGATTGTTTTGTGGTTGTGGACTGTGAAAATATGGACAAATCTAGCTAGATTATAGTATTTATTATGGTTAGGTCGTTGTGGACTTTTGGAGGGCTATTTGTCCATTCAATGATGACCGAAGTTGATTTGAGGGCCCATTGGTAGGCCCAATGAGCATGTGTATTCTACACTAGTTCAGATTTATTTACTCCGAACTGCTATTGTTGAGGGATGTGCCATTCGGTTAGAATTGATTTTATCTGCATATGATACATTTTATGTGTTACTCTTTCATGCTATGAGGGGTTGTGATTCGTTGGTTATATGCACCTATGGTGCGGTTCTGTTTGGGCCTTATAGGGGAATTTGAGCGAGATGGTGATTGGAGTGTGGAATGGTTGATTGCGCCTTAGTTATGGTCTTTTCAAGTTGTGGTATATTATGTTGTTTTCTTCTCCATGGTTGTGGACATGCACTTCGGGTACTTGATGTCAAATTGCATATGGTTATTGATTTTGAGCATTATGGCTTGAGGTATTTCATATGGACTAGCGTTTGGATGGGGTCACACATTGTAGCTGGGTTATGTTGGGATCTGATCCTTTTGTGATAGATCTGTGTGTCTTGGTTCTACTATGTGTGACGGGTTCGTATCATTGCATTTGCGGTGACATTTATTGACCTTGTGGGACGGTTCTCTCATTTGAGTCATTTTTCATGTTTGAGTACTTTTGAATTGTTGCTTGTTGCTGCAAAGATTGCACGATTGTGACTTTAGGTTGTATTGGTGTGGCATGTAAATAGAATAGTTGTTTTTGAAGAGATAAGGTCATTGGACCTAGAATGGATACTATATGATTTGATTACGGTATGTTTGGAAGAATATTATCAAAAGTCAGCTAGGAATTTGGCTTTACTTCTAGTTGAACAAGTGAGGGAGCTCCATGACTTGTCGATCTGATGAGTGGTTACGAGTTTCTACATGTTTCTTTCATTATCGGCAGTGTACAGAGTTTTTGAATGAGGTTTTAATTGATATGAGGTTTACTACCTGTATCAAGTTTTTTTTAGAAGCTACTGTGATCGAGAATTATTGATACGCGTATGCGAGTTGTATGGTATATCATGTGATTACATCTTGGGTTGTGGTTATGGCTTGATACAACCTGTTCAGACTCATATAGTATGTAGATGCGAGATTCGAGTCTTATAAGGAATTCCAGATGTTGGAAATTGGGTTCTAAGGCTTACGGACTAAGGTTAAAGTAATGATGTGTTGTCAGGCTTACAAATTACAACCTATATTCACGTACGTTAGTTTATGCCATAAGTTAGTCAACATAAATCCAAGAAGATATTATCTTTGAGATAATAAGAAGTTCATCCTATTGGTATTAAATGATACAATGGTGTATAAGGGTGGTTAACAAGTATTAGAAGTTAAACGAATCAAGGATGTTGTCAGCTGTATTTTCGAGTAAACTTAGAGGTGCTTAATACACTCAAGAGGTCGTGTTTTAAGTTATTTGAAACATATAATATCCGTATCATAAGTCTTGAGATCAAACGAGTTATAAAACAAAAGTCGACAAAAGTTGTCGCAACTTACGTTCATAATTTTACTTAAACATTAATGCAAATGCTACTAAGCTTTTATCCTAATTTACTTTGAATTATGGGGTGATATACCCACCAAATTAAATATCTATGAGTCTAGTTTGCAACGCATTTAACCGTTTGTCGATACGATATTGGAGTAGAGAGATATTCGAATTTTTGCGAGACTGCGCCAAGCACCTCTCTGTGGGTCTCACATAGTCGGTTTTAGAGATATGGATATATATATATAATATGCCTAGAACCCATTTTAATCATTCATTTTTAGCATATTCAGATCTTAGAACCTAGAAACACCCTCTCAAGGTTCTCTCAAAATTCAAGACCCAAACAAAGGGCAAACAACACAAATCTAGTGTCGGGAATCCCTTGACGCTAGTAAGTTTCTTGTTCTTCTTGTTGTTGCTCATTTTTGTATTGTTCCAACTTGTGTGGGAGGTTTTTTAAAGGGTTTATGTTCTGCGTATACTCCCTCAAGTTTTTAATATCATCCCTAGCTGATTTCAAGCCTTCTAAAGTGATTCTAGTACCGAAAAACCCTAATTGATTTCTAGTTTCGTTTCCTTGTTGTTATGGCAGCATTATAGGGATATTTCATGGATAATTAAGGTCAAATTGGAGTTGTTCTTTATGTCTAAAGGTAAGGAACCTCTTACTCTACATGTATTTAAGATTATCCAAGTTGCTGCTAAATCATTGAAGCTAGAACTTGTGAAATATATATCGAAAGGCTTGGTAGTAATGTTGCCAGTTGGTGGACTATTTAGGGAGGCTTAATTTGTTTATAATTGATGTTTTTTTGGGATTTTTGGTGATTCGTTTCACTTGTGGGAAGTCATATAAATAGGGGAGGTGCTGTCCGTTTCATCGTAAAATAGGTTGTGGTCGGTACATAATAGTTACGACGCTTAAACATTAACGATAGTGTTATTTCTCCTATTGTAGACTAAAGAGTTATGACATTTGCATAGCTTCAGGTTGGGAAGTATATACAAGGTATGTGAGGCTATCCCTTTCCATCTTTTGCATGACTCCATTTTTACATAATGTAATGAACGAGCTTCTAAAAATACTCTACTCTTAGAAGCTAGTAGTACTTACATTGTTTCCCTTCTTATGGAGTGTTTGATGTTGATCTTGCTTATCTTATTCTTATGTTATCAATATTGTTGGTACTTCTTGATTCTTATAAGATTCATGATGAAGAGTTCGTCCTAATAACGTGTCCAGAGGATACCGACCTTACATCACTCCGAAAGGTTCAGAATATTATTCCAATAAGTCCAGCATGAATTATATATATGTATTTATTTTACTTTACCGAGCTGCGCTACAGACGGTCGGGTACGACACCTATTATGCAACCACCAATCAGTTTGGTTTTATCGAGCTTCACGTGGCCGGGTAGTGTTCTACCGAGCCTTATGATAGCTGGGTACGTTTTTACCAAATCCTCTTTAAGGCCGGGTACGATATGATGATGATGATGCCCACAAAGGCGTGTGTGTTAAAAGTTTATATATATATATATATGTCTGTATCATGCATTTCATGTCAGTAGCCCACAGAGATACCCAGATATTACATGTTGTATATTCTCTATCCTTATTCATATTACTGTTCATACTTATGCTTTCCTACCTTGCATACTCAGTACTTAACTCGTACTAACATCCTTTTTATTTGTGGGCACTGCATGTCGTGCTGCAGGTCCTGATAGACGGGTAGACACAGCTCCCCACCTACAGTAGGCTGCCCAGTTCTGCGGTTATTGACGAGATCCCTTCTCCGGACATGCCGTGGTCTTGGTAGGCATTTTTGTTATAGAAATCATGGGTATGTCTGGGCCCTGTACCGGTTATGTTATAGCACTTATGTTCCTTTAGAGGCTCATTGACAGGTGTCGACTCATGTATAGTTCGGTATGCCTTGTCGGCTGATTTTTGTTGTATAGTATTTCATGGCAGCGTGGTAGCTTGTACCTTATATATAATTTCCTGACTGTCTGGTTATTCCATGTTAAATATGTTCATGCCATTATCTCTCATTGTTGGTTGGTCATGATCTATATCTACCATTTATATTGATCTCGTCGGCCCTTAAAGATAATAAGAAAGGTTAGATAAAATGTACATTGGTGCTCGGCAAGTATGGCCTGGGTGCTAGTCATGACCCTCCAGTTTGGGTTGTGACAAACTTGGCATCAGAGCTAGTATGTGCTAGGGATTGTCTATAAGCCGTGTCTAGTAGAGTCTTGATTATGGATGTATAGCGCGCCACATTTTTAATCAGGAGGCTATATGATATCTAGGGTTGTTACCTTCTTCCTGAATCTATATCGTGTGTAGAGTTGAGTCATAAGTGTTCGTCTTTAATATTCACCTTATTTTCTTTCAGCAATGCCTTCGACTAGGAAGCAAAAAATTAGTAGACGGCTCGATATAACTGCGGGAGAGGGTACCAGGCAGGTGCCCCAAGCCAGAGAAGGCTTAAGTGAGGCTCAGAGTTAGATGTCGTCTCATACCTCATCTACTCCATCTCCTCCAGAGGATATTAGGAGGCACCCAGTACCACCAGTTTCTCCGTTTGGCACTACAGATCAGGATATGCGGAATGCGATGCAGTTATTGACTAGCTTGGTAGCTGCTCAGTATCAAAGGCAGAATACCGGTGCTGTTGATAAAACGATTAGTACGAGAGTTCGTAATTTTATTAATCTAGACCCTCCACTGTTTACTGGATCAGACCCTAAGGAGGACCCACAGACTTTTATTGATCAGGTTCATCGTATACTGCGGGTTATGCATGCTTGTGATACAAAGGCAGTAGAGTCGGCTTCTTATCGGCTACAGGATTTAGCAATTTTCTAGTATGATAGTTGGGAGAGATCCAGGGGTTTGAACGCTTCTCCAGCTGTGTGGAAGGAATTTTCTGAGGCCTTTCTTTGTCACTACTTACCAGTTGAGATACGACGAGCTAGAGCTGATAAGTTCTTGTACATTCGACAAGGTAATATGAGTGTGCGAGAGTATAGTATGCAGTTTGATTCTTTAGCAAGGTATGCTCCCCATATGGTGGTCGAGATGAGCGATAAGGTGCATCTATTTGTGAACGGGTTAGGACCATATCAGATAAATGAGTGCACGACAGCCTCCTTGGTGGAGGGCATGGATATTTCTCGTATTCAGGCTTATGCCAAGACCCTAGAGGATCGTAAGTGCCAGCAAAGGGCAAATAGGGAGCATGATAGGGGCCAGTATAAGAGGGCGAAATTTGCAGGGTATTCTGATGATTTCTAAGGCAGTGTCAGGCCCTAGTCTTTGAGGAGTTCGGCGCCACTTGTAGCTAGTGCTCCTCAACAGTTTCAGAGGTCTCGATATGATCCATTTACCTATTCTGGTCCAGGTCAGAATTCGGGGGCATCAGGCTCGCAATATCATAGGGATACTAGTCAGATGAGACCCCCAACACTACATTGTGATCAGTGCGGCAAGCCCACTTTGGACTGTGCCGTCGAGGTTCTTGTTGATACTCAATTTTTTCCTATAATATTTTCAAAACTATGCATTGACATCAATTAGTATTTTTCATACAATTTCTGCATTTTTAAAAGATTTTAATTAATTTATCCTAACATTTTATTTATAAAACAATCACTGATTGCATCACAAATAGTTTTATAATAATTTTATGGCTTAATTTTATCATTTGCATTCGTACTAAGTCTCAACTATTGCACAAATAGCCACATGTGTATTTTTAGGTTACAATTGCAATTACTTTGCAATTATAGCCTATGCATGCATTATTATATCACTTTACTGGAAAATAGCTTTTTATATTTTTAAAATATTAAGTAATTGTTTTAAAATATTTCTAGGCACGAAAATCATTATTATAATTTATTACTATTTTTTTAAATTTTTATCAATTAAATGGGTATTTAACAAATGACCCCTTTTATTTCGGACCTAGCCGAATTAAATGGCCCAATTTCAATCCCAATTCAACATACCCATGCCCAATTTTATTTGACTCTAACCCAATTAAACCTACCCGACACAATAACTCCATTAAATCGTGGCCGTTGATCTTTTAGATCAATGGTCCACGATCAACTTTCCTTTTTAATTCCAAATGATCTTCTAACCTAGCTCATTTTCTCATCTCCGCCGCCCTTCGTTCCCTCATCTCTCAAACTCTCCCTAAGACCTAAACATAACCCTAGCCGCCGCCACCCAACACCAGCCCTAATCCCTCTGATCCTCACTCGATCCATGGATTTCCATGGGTGTTTGAGACTCCTGCTGATCTTCTACGTCTCCTGGTTGCCCGTTCTTATGATTTCCTTGAAAAATCTCGAAGAGATCTAACCAGATCTGGTTCAAGACTCTTTGAGAGCCCGTCTATGGTTGTGAGTATTACTATTCCGATGATTTTACGGTCCAAATCTCTTGTTTGAGACTGGATTTCCCTTTACCGTTTCATTCTTTCTTCAAAACCCTAATTTTAAACACGGATCCTTCCAGATCTTTGTAGATTTGGAGAGATTCCAAATTCGTCACCAATTTTTTCTTTAATGTTCTCCTGTTTCCCTACTAACCGATTTTAGCACTATATTACTTTATATTTTGGGTTCTTTGTTATCTGTTGTTCGAACCTCTACACACTTGAAAATGTTTCAAGTGTCCATGATTTTTCTTTATGTTTCTCTTATTCTTTTACTACTAATCAATTTTTAGAACTATGATACTTTAGGTTTTTGATTTCTCTTATTTTTGCTATTCGAATCTCTGTATGTTTGAGGTGCTTTCTATTTCCATGGCTATTTCTTTAAAGCTCCTCTAGTCTTCCTGCTACTAATCAACCCTAAGTATCTTTTTAAAATCCAGGGTTTCCACTCTGTCTCCGCAAAAAGATTTTTTCTGAAATATCTTATGTTTGTGTTCAATCCTTTCTTGAATGGTTATGTTTCTGGTTCGATTATTTCACTATTCATTGTTTGATTTCAACATCTTGTCCGTTATTATTTGAATAATTGATTGATTAGCCTAATTATCTAGGGTTTCCTTTGTTTACTAAACTAATTTACTATACTCTGATTGTTTTCCTTAATCCTGACTTCTTAATTGACATCTCTTGTCTATCTATGTGTTGATTGACCCTTTGATTGGTCTCTGATTAGCCGTGTTGCCTTATTTGTGAAATTGATTACGGGATTTAAGGGTTCTAACCCTAATTGACTGTTAAACCTACCTCTTGCCTTATTTGAAACTTAATTAGGGTTATAATTCCCTAATTTCCTATCCCCAATCAGGCTTGATTGGTTATTTGATTACTTCATTTACCTTGTTTACAATATTTACGTGCCTTGCCTTAATAAAACTATCCGTATGGTTCAGGGATTCTTACTGATTCCCCATTTGAGCATGATTTGGATTCTTTATCCTAATTAGCTTTGTTTGCGGGGACCGTTCAGTAGCTATCCCTAATTAAGGAGTCTATTCCGGATTCCCTTACATGATTTGATTCTATAATTATTTGATTGCCCTTAATTGACTGACTTATGATTCTCTTTACCTTATTTGCTCTACTCTCTAAGTGCTATATATACTCTCATTCTGATTCTTCTAGACACGAAAAACAGTTCATAAGCACACTTACACACAAATTCTGCTCTCATCTCTCTGCTACTTGTGTTCATCTGTTTGTCTAGTCGGCTGAAAGCCAGAGCTAGACTATTGAGTCCTGCTGCTTTACTTTCTACTTTTGCTTCTCTAACCAGTATGCTCCCACTTTACTATCATGCAATCCTCTATGTGAATTTAATCTGTGTACTTCCAATTCCCAGCATGTCTCTTTTATGTTACTAAACCAGTAGGATCTTCTAGATTAGCCTGTGTATCTTTAACTAAACCTATGTGTTTCATGCTTCTTGGTCTTAGTTAGCATATGCATTGCCATTCAATTATGTTACATGCTTATTGCTATTTGACTTAACCTGTATAATTCCTTATAATTAAGCATGCCCTTTTTTCTGTCTTGATCGAACCTATATGTCTACTACCATCACATGTTTGCTTCTATGTTGACTACAATAACCTTCCTGTCTCTGTCTGGTTAAATCTATGGGTGCCCTGATCTCAATCTGTTTGTTCCTGCTTTAGTTAGACTTCTGTGTATCCATATGAATTAGACTCATGCTTATTTCTTATGACCAATATGACTCCCCAACCCCTGCTCCCCTCTCTATGTGTTTGTTTGTTCTCAACATGCTATATGCCACCTAGTGTTAACTAACGAATTAAGCTTAATCTGGGTAGTGAGAATCTTTTCTTTGAAACTTTGTGACCGTGTTTTCTGCTTGTTGTTTGATTGCTAAAACCTTTACTTCAGAGTGCTGCAATGACTCTATTTACTTCTAAACTATCTTCTTAAAACTACTTCTATTTTCAAACACTACTCCTATTCTTAGAACACCTAGGGTCTTGCCCCTGTAGTGTAAGCATTGCTTAGGAGTCCTTGAGGCTCCTCTGAACTTTGACACACTGGAGTTGGCTTTCCAAGATTGCTCACAAAGGGTTACTTTGAAGGTTTTCCTGGTGTGAGCATTGCCCAGGGTCCCTGAGGCCCTTGGGAACTTTGACACACCAGGACCCTGTTGGGTGAAGTATGAGATTATGGCATTTGTGGACTGGTTGAAGGCCTGGTCTGCCAGGTGTATCTTTTGGGCCTATATTCAGGCTCCTTATAGTTGTAGTAATTCCTCTTCTGTAATTCATTGTTAGTGTTGGTTTGTTATAATAATTTCTTGTAAAAAGATATTGGGGAAGTTAGTAAACGGGAGGGACTTTTATATATCTTTGTGGGAATCGGGTAGAAACCATGCTCATAGGACCGTTATGATTGTCTACATGCATTAGAAACCATGCTCATAGAACTGTTATGATTATTTGTATGAGTTAGAAGCCATGCCTACCGAATTGTTATGTGCATTAGAAAACATGTTTATAGGATCACTACACTATCTGTTTTAAACTTCCATTCTGCATTCTCTTACTTGTATTGAAAATCTGGTTCTTAGGTCATTTATCAATTCTGCCTTAATAATCACGTTCAAAAACAGCTCTATGTGCATTAGAGACCATGTTTCAAGGATTCTTACTGCATTTGGTTAAAACCATGCCTATAGTTTGAACGCGTAGAAAATCAGTTGTCACCTAGCCTATAAGGAATACACATAAAAACAATCTCAACACTTAGACATCATACCCTTAGAGATGAAAGTGTGAAACCAATTTTGTAATGAATGTGATCATTCTTCAGTACCTAGATAGCATATAGGTTCAAATAAAACAAAATCTGTCTGTCAATTACTGATTTAGAATTACGGTCTTTTAATGACTAGATAAGATGTTGCAGCTAATCCACACCTAGGCAAGGCTATAGATAATCAAGGTTTGATAAAATGTGAAACTACTTTGCTTATTATGACTGCCCAGATTTAACAGGTCCTAAATTCAGTAGGCAAACTGATTAGGTCTTTAACATCTTTACCTTAACTCAACATTGCATATGTTCTGACTTGTGTTTACCTAGATATCCTGTCATTACAACTCTTTTTAAATGTCTAAAACACTGCTTTCTAAGACGTGCATTTGTTTGTTCTATTTGTGGAGGTAATATGTGAGCCCCTTTTAATTGTTCTTTACTTGACAGTTCTAATTATTTTATTTGTCGCCTAGAGTTTTCTCCTTTAATTATTGTAGGAAAGTATAGATCCATGCTACTTAGAAGTCAAAATACCTTCGGGGCTATATAAGTAAAGGGACGGGTAGTGCACGCATAGGATATGTCTTAAGGTTGCTAGAACGCTTTAGGCTATGACTAAGGGGAGACAATTAGGTAGTAAAGGATATGATTACCTGTGCGCTAATGCCACAACCCCTCTATTTGAGGAAGGCTTACTAGGTATTGTACAGATGTGATCCTATAGGCTACAAACCTAGGACTTCCCTCACCTTATTTACATATGTGTGCTTAGACTGCCTATCCATTAAACTTCCTTTATTTTCAAATGTGTTCTTAGACTGCCTATCCGTTAAACTTCCTTTATTTGCAAATGTGTGCTTAGACTGCTTATCTGTTAAATGACTAATTCACATAATTATGCTCGGCTGGGACCCACCGTTGTAGACTGCGAGGGGTGCCTAACACCTTACCCTCAAGGTTATTTTGAGCCCTTACCCTAATCTATGGTAATGCAAACTAGTTATATGAGTTAATTGCTCTAGGTGCCCTAACACACCTTAATCCGTTAGGTGGCGACTCCTCAAATACCCAATTCCCAAAAGGAAATGAGTTGTTCCCAATAAATGTCGAAATCCGAACTCTGCGAGGAAAAATGGGGCGCGATAGTTCTGATGCGTGCTATTCTTGCTGACAATCTGGCCATATGATGCAGGATTATCCTAATAGAGGAGGTGGTGGTATGGCTCAGCCGACTGGATCTGTGTCTGGTTCTTCCTCATCAGTTCGACCTCCTGCGTGGGGTTTTCAGCAGTCAACAGGTCGTGGTAGAGGTAGAGGTGCAGTGCCGAGTTCGAGTGGTGCTCAAATCGAACCTATGCTCTAGTAGGTCGATATGATCTCAAGTCGTCTCCAGATGTTGTTGCAGGTATATTGTCTGTGTTTTCTTACGATGTGTATGCGCTGATTGATCCGGGATCTATATTATCATATGTTACACCCGTTGTAGTTTGGTGTTAAACCTGAACTGATAAGTAAACCACTTGTGATATCTACTCCGATAGGAGATTTTATGATTGCTATAAGGGTATATAGAGGTTGCACTGTGATGATTCGTAGTCGTCAAACCTTAAAGAATTTATTTGAGTTAGAAATGGTTGATTTTGATGTGATAATGGGAATGTACTGGTTAGCCTCATGATATGCAAATGTTGACTGTCATACGAAGATGGTTAGGTTTCAGTTTCCTGGTGAACCCGTCATTGAATGGAAGGGGAACACTACTACGCCGAAAGGTAGGTTTATATTTCCTATCTTAAGGCAAGGAATATGATCTCAAAAGGTTTCATTTCTCATCTCGTTTCCGTTAGGGATGCGGAGGTGAAGCCGCCTACTATACAATCTATCCCCATGGCCAATGAATTTCCAGATGTTTTCCCAGATGAACTCCCAGGCCTTCCTCCTGAAAGGGAGATTATGTTTAGCATTGATGTGTTGCCTGACACTCAACCCATATCTATTCCTCCATACAGGATGGCCCCGATAGAGTTGCAAGAGTTGAAGGTGAAATTAAAGGACTTGCTGGATAAGGGCTTCATTAGGCCTAACATTTCACCTTGGGGTGCCAGTTTTGTTCGTATGGAAGAAAGATGAAGAAAGATGGGTCGTTAAGGATATGTATCGATTATCGACAGTTGAATAAGTTTACTATAAAGAACAAGTATCCACTTCTAAGGATTGACGACCTTTTTTACCAAGTCTTGGGTGCCAAGTATTTCTCCAAGTTTGACATATGTTCAAGATATCATCAGATGAGGGTTAAGGAGAATGATATTCAAAAGACAGCCTTCAAGACAAGATATGGGCACTTTGAGTTCTTGGTGATGTTGTTTGGGCTAACAAATGCCCGAAGAACTTTTATGGATCTCATGAATACTGTATCCATGCCTTTCTTGATGTGTTCGTGATCGTATTCTTTGATGAAATTCTGGTGTATTCTCGTTTGGAGGCAGAACATGCGGGCCACTTGCGGATAGTATTACAGACGCTGCAGGATCGTAAGTTATATGCTGAGACCTACAATACCATCAGAAGTCCGCAGCTTCCTAGGACTAGCAGGATATTATAGGCGGTTTGTAGAAGGATTTTCCTCTATATCATCACCATTGACTAAGTTAACACAAAAAGCTACCAAATTCCAGTGGTCTAACACTTGTGAACGTAGTTTTCAGGAGTTGAAGAATCGATTGACATCTGCACCAGTGCTCACTCTTCCTGAAGGAACAGAAGGTTATGTGGTATATTGTTATGCCTCAGGTATAGGTTTGGGGTGCGCATTGATGTAGCGTGGGAAGGTGATTGCTTATGCATCAGGACAATTGAAGAAGCATGAAAAGAATTATCCAACCCATGATTTGGAATTGGATGCAGTAATATATGCTTTGAAGATATGGCGGCACTACTTATATGGCATCCATGTTGACATCTACACAAATCACAAGAGTTTACAATACATCTTCAAGCAGAAAGAGTTGAATTTGAGGCAGCTTAGGTGGCTTGAATTATTGAAAGACTACGACGTCGAGATATTGTATCATCCCGGTAAAGCCAATGTTGTGGAAGACTCTCTCAGTCATAAGTCAATGGGAAGCTTAGCACATATTGAGGCAAGTGGAAAGGGTTGACTAAAGAGCTTTATCAGCTAGCCTATATGAGAATCAGATTGTTAGTCTCTGATGACAGAGGTGTTACTATATAGAATACATCAAAATCATCTTTGGCAGCCGAGGTAAAAGTATGTCAATACGAAGATCCTACCTTAGTAAGATTGAGAGAAGGCATTCAGCACTGTAAGATTACAGCTTTCTAGATAAGAAAAGATGGGGCATTGAGATACCAGGGCCGATTATGTGTACCTAATGTGGCAGGGTTGCGAGAGAAGATTATGATTGAGATTCATCAATCCCAACATTCCATTCATCCCAGCTCGACAAAGATGTATCATGATGTTAAGGAGTAATATTGTTAGGATAACATGAAGAAGTCTATTGCAGAAATTGTAGCCCAGTGTCCTAATTCTCAACAAGTAAAGATCGAACATCAGAAACCGAGTGGATTCCTTTAGAATATAGAGATTTTGACCTGGAAATGGGAGGTGATTAATATAGACTTCATTAGCGGAACACCTCGCTCTTATCATAAGTTTGACTCCATCTGGGTGATAGTTGATCGACTTACAAAATGTGCCCATTTTCTGCCAGTTAAGACAACTTACACGACGGAAGATTATGCAAAGTTGTATATCAAGGAGATTGTTAGGCTTCATGGTGTGCCGGTATCTATTAAATCAGACCGATGAGCTCAATTTACGGCTAACTTTTGAAGGTCTTTTCAGAAGGGTTTAGGCACACAAGTGAATTTCAGCACTGCATTCCATCCGCAGACTGATGGACAGGCTGAATGTACCATTCAGACACTTGAAGATATGCTACTAACATGTGTTCTAGATTTCAAGGGGAATTCAGATAACCATCTACCACTTATATAATTTGCCTACAATAATAGCTACCATTCCAGTATTAAAATGGCTCCATACGAAGCACTGTATGGGTGAAGATGTAGATCACCAGTTGAATGGTTTGAAGTCGGTGAAACAGAATTATATGGGCCAGATTTAACTCACCAAGCCATTGAGAAGGTGAAAGTGATACAAGAACGACTGAGGACGGCGCAAAGAAGGCAAAAGTCTTATTTTGATATTCAACATCGTGATCTGGAGTTTGAGGTTGGTGATTGGTTTTTCCTGAGGATCTCGCCAATGAAGGGTGTTATGCATTTTAGGAAGAAGGGTAAGCCGAGTTCGCAATATATCGGTCCATATAAAATTTTTCGACGAATTGGACAACTTGCTTATGAGTTAGAATTGCCATCTGAATTGGAATTTGTCTATCCGGTATTCCATGTATCTATGTTGGGGAATTGTATTGGATACCCTTCTCGAGTTATCCCTATCAAAGATGTACAAGTTACAGAGGATCTATCATATGAAGAAGTGCCAGTGGCTACATTAGATTGACAAGTCCGCAAGTTGAGAACAAAAGATGTAGCTTCCGTCAAAGTATTGTGGAGGAACAAGAATATGGAAGAAATAACATGGGAAGCAAAAGAGGAGATGAAGTCTAAATACCCTTACCTTTTACGGAATAAAGACATCATGGATGCTAGGGGATTAGAAGGTGAAACAACTCTATGAGGTACACAATAGCTTGAGAATACTCTTCCTTAATACAAAATGGTGATATGCAGATAATGTACATATCCATTTTTCTTTATATAAACTTGTGAGGCCATACGTTGGGCTTAACTGCTTGCAAGTTTGGCTAGTGACCAATTTATTGGGGAAAATCGACCAGAAATTTCCATTGGAATCACGATGATTTGGACTCCCCATAAACCCGTACATTCGAAGACGAATGTTCCTATGGGGGGGAGGAGGGCATTACAACCCATATTCACGTACGTTAGTTTATGCCGTAAGTTATTCAACATAAATCCAAGAAGACATTATCTTTGAGATGATAAGAAGTTAATCCTATTGGTCTTAAATGATACAAAGGTGTATAAGGGTTGTTAACAAGTATTAGAAGTTAAACGAATCAAGTATGTTGTCAGCCATATTTTCGATAAGCCTAGAGGTGCTTAATACACTCAAGAGATCGTGTTTTAAGGTATTTGAATCATATAATATTCATATCATAAGTCTTGAGGTCAAACGAGTGTGAAACAAAAGTTGGCAAAAGTTGTCGTAACTTACGTTCATAATTTTACTTAAACTTTAGGTCAAATGTTACGAAGCTTTTCTCCTAATTTACTTTTAATTCTGAGGTGATCTACCAACCAAACTGTATGAGTCTAGTTTCCAACACATTTAACCATTTGTCTATACGATATTGGAGTAGAGAGATATTTGTGTTTTCGCGAGACTGCGCCAAGCACCTCTCTATGGGTCCCACATAGTCGGTTTAAGTGATATGGATATATATAATATGCCTGGAACCCGTTTTAAGTAATTAATTTTCAGCATATTCAGACCTTAGAACCTTAGAAACACCCTCTCAAGGTTCTCTCAAGATTCAAGACCCAAACAAAGGTCAAACAACACAAATCAAGTGTCGGGAATCCCGTGGAACTAGTAAGTTTCTTGTTCTTCTTTTTGTTGCTCATTTTGTGTTGTTCCAGCTCGTGTGTGAGGTTATTTTAAGGGATTTATGTTTTGTAAATACTCCCTCAAGTTTTTAATATAAACCCTAGGTAATTTCAAGACTTCTAAAGTGATTCGACTACGAAAATCCTAATTGATTGCTATTTCGCTTCCTTGTTGTTGTGGCAGCATTGGAGGGCTATTTCGTGGACAATTAAGGTCAAATTGGAGTTTTTATTCTGTATAAAAGTAAGGAACCTCTTACTCTACATTTATTTAAGATTATCAAAGTTGCGGCCAAGTCATTGAAGCTAGAAGTTGTGAAATATGTATCGAAATGCTTGGTAGTAATGTTGTCGATTGGTGGACTATTTTGGGATGCTCAATATGGTTATTATTGATGTTGTTTGGGATTTTTGGTTATTATTTTCACTTGCGGGAAGTCATATAAATAGGAGAGGTGCCGTCCGTTTCACCGTAAAATAGGTTGTGGTCAGCACATAATAGTTACGACGCTTAAACATTAACAATAGTGTCATTTCTCCTATTGTAGACTGAGGAGTCATGACAATTGCATAGCTTGTGGTTGGGCAGTATATATAAGGTATGTGAGGCTATCCCTTTCCTTCTTTTTCCCGACTCCGATTGTACATAATGTAATGAACAACTTCCAAAGATACTCTACTCTTAGAAGCTAGCAGTACTTACATTGTTTCCCTTCTCATAGAGCGATTGATGTTGATGTTGCTTCTCTTATTCTTATGTTATCAATGTTGTTGGTACTTCTTAAATTCTTATAAGATTCATGATGAAGAGTTAGTCCTAATAACGTGTCCAGAGGATACCGACCTTACGTCACTCTGAAAGGTTCAGAATATTATTCCAATGAGTCCAACATGCATTATATATATGTATCTATTTTACTCTATCGATCCATTCTATAGATAGCTGGGTACGACATCTATTGTGCAACTACTGATCAGTTGGGTTTTACCGAGCTCCACGTGGTCGGGTACGATTTTACCGAGCCTTATGATGGCTGGTTATGTTTTTACCGAGTCCTCTTTGAGGTCGGGTACGATATGATGATGATGCCTACAGAGGCGTGTGTTTTAAAAGTTTATGTATATATATGATTGTATCATGCATTTCATGTCAGTAGCCCACAGAGGTACCCAAATGTTATCGGTTGTATATTCTCTATCCTTATTCACATTACTGTTCATACTTATTCTTTCCTGCCTTGCATACTCAGTGCTTTATTCGTACTAACATCCTTTTTATTTGTGGACACTACATGTCGTGCTGTAGGTCCTGATCGACGGGTAGACGTAACTCCCCCACCATAGTAGGGTGCCCAGTTCAGCGGTTATTGGCGAGATCCCTTCTCCGGACTTTCCGTGGTCTTAGTATGCATTTTTGTTATAAACATTATGGGTATGTCGCGGCCCTGTTCCGGCTATATTGCAGCACTTGTGTTCTTTTAGAGGCCCATAGACAAGTGTCGACTCATGTATAGTTTGGTATGCCTTGTCGACTAATTTTTGTTGTATAGTCTTTCATGGCAGCGTGGTAGCTTGTACCTTATATATAGTTTCCCAACTGTCTGGTTATTCCATGTTAAATATGTTCATGCCATTATCTTTTATTGTTGGTTGTTCATGATCCATATCTACCATTTATATTGATCTCGTCAGCCCTTAAAGATAATAAGGAAGGTTAGATAAAATGTACGTTGGTGCTCAGCAAGTGTGGCCCGGTTGCTAGTCATGACCCTCCAGTTTGGGTCGTGACGACGATATTATAGCTTTGGAACAACTCTTGGAACATTCGAGGATGAATGCATGTTTTAGTGGGGGAGAATGTAATGACCCAGCCGGTTGTTTTGAGCATTTGCATTATGTTTATTTATTTGAAGTCTTGAGTAGCATCGCATGATGTATTATGACTTGTGTGAATCCTCGGTTTTGGTCTTCAGGTTAATCGAAATTGATTTGGAAGAATAATTCTCAACTAGGAAGCTTTAAGTTGGAAGAGTTGACCAAGTTCGACTTTTTAGTACTTGACAATGGATCGGAGTTTTGATGATTCAGGTAGTTCCGGATGGTGATTTTGAACTTGGGCGTATGCCTAGATTTACATTTGGATATTTGTAGAAGGTATCAACGCTATTTGGCGAAAGTTAAAATTTGAAGGTTTGGAATGTTCATAAGTTTGACCATGAGTTAAATTTGATGATATCATGTTTGAATTGTAGTTCCGGATATTGGAATAGCTTCGATATGTCATTTTGGACTTTTGTGCAAAATTTGAATTCATTCCGAGTTGATTTGAAAAGGTTCGACACGAGTTTTGAAAGTTGAAAAAGTTAAAGTTCATTAGGTTCGATTCATGGTTTTGATATTGTTATGCGTGATTTGAAGCCCCGAGTAAGCCCGTGTTATGTTATTGGACTTGTTGGTATATTTGGACGAGGTCCCGAAGGGCTCAGGTGAGTTTTAGATAGGTTTAGGTTGTGTTGCGCTCGTTTTTTATGTTTCGACATCGTTTCTTCAAGCATAAATAGTACCACATTAAGCAAAAGAGCTCCAATTTCTATTTTGATTGAAGAATTAGATCCATATCATAATTTTGGAACCATAGTACTGGAAACATCAAGTTTCGACATCGTATTGAGAAATTTATGGTCATTTTACTAGGAATTAGGTTGCTAGATTTTTTTTAGAATAATTACGAAATTGCCACTGAATTCGTACTTAAAAATCTATATTATTTTCAATATATTAAAACCAACATATCTCCTTCATTATAAAGTCAAATAGAGTGATTCAAAAGTCTAACTTGATTAGATTTCACAAAAAATCAATTGGAGGCATCAAAAGTGAATTTCAGGATCGTTTGGCACATGAAATGAGGTAGAACAACTGGGAAACAATATTTAATATTGAGGATTTATTCATTTGCTCATAGTTTGAGCTAGGGAGCTCATATTTCGGAAATTATTGAGGCGATTTTCACCATATGGATTGGGGTAAGTATTTTCTACTCAATTTTGGTTATATTTCATGAATCTATATTCATTTTTGGTAATTGAATTGTGAATTTTAAAAAGAAAATTGGAGGTTTTAGTACAATGTTTCATAGAGTAAATATTTGATTTTTGAACATCGATTCGGAGTCAGATTTGGATGAAATTAGTATGGTTGGACACGTAATTGAATGGATTGTCGGATTTTGTGAGTTTTATCAGGTTCCGATGTATGGGCTTAGGTTTGCCTTTTGGTTGACTTTGGGGTTTTAATTAAAGATTCGACCTTTATTATTTTGAATTATTTCCTTGGGCATGATTTGATGTTCTTGAGTTGCTTTTGGATAGTTTTGAGCCGTTCAGAGGTCGGTACGTGCACGATGGCATATTTTGGAGCATTGATTGGCTTGTTCGGTATTGGATTTGGCTTGTTCCAGGTAAGTAACACTTCTAAACTTGGTGCTGTGGGTATGAACCCCTGAATATACGTGTTATGTGTTTGGTGATGAGGTGCCTCACACATTAGGCGATGGGCGTGCACCATGTGAATTTTGACTCGGTTATATTCTGCGATACTGTGTAGTTACCTAATCTTATTTGTATCCATGAAATCTCTAAGTGCTTGAGTAATTGAGTTGTGATCCCTGTTAGAAATCATGTCTAGGCTATATGTTTATCCTATTGAGACCCACTTAGGTCATTTCTGCTGTGGATTTATCTGCTTACATTGAAATTACATACTCACTCATGCGCATTCATTTACATATCATATCTCAGTCTCTGTTACCATTATTGATATATCACATCATTATTTTTAGGCTGATTTTTCATGACATTGTTAGCTTGGGAGAGTGGAGAGATTATGTCTGAGTGAGGCCGATGGGCTGATTGTGAGGTTATTGATGGGATCGGGTTGCACACCGCAACAAGTATTATTGATTCATGATGGGATAGGGTTGCACGCCATAGCATGCTTTATTGATTTATGCCATGATTGGCTTATTATAGCGCTTGGGTTGGATCTGCCCCTCTGGAGTCTGCACACCCATAGTGAGTGCAGGTACCTACTGAGTACGAGTGCCGAGTGATTAGGAAGATTACGTGAGTGTGAGGACTGAGTGGATGTAAGGACTGAGTGACCATGAGGATTGAGTGATAGGAAGGACTGAGTGCATTGATACACCGAGAGTATGCATATGGTTTTATCACTGCATTGTATTACAGTTGGCATGCATACATTAACATATAGTGATAGAGATGTAATTTCCTCATTCCACTTGATAATGGAACATCTTACCTATTGTTGGAAGTTTTTGGGAAAAATCTTTCAAACTTACTCATATTTTTGGTGTTTTCGGTGAAATTTTGGGATTTATTGTTACACTTGAAAAGCATGCCTATTTTCCGTAACTATGAATTAGCTGAGCATCATATCTCTTATTTACTTCGTGTACCATTTTATTATATTGTTATGAACTTTTGCTAGTTATTAGAGTTGGAATTTGACCCTTGACCCAGCTCGTCACTACTTTCAACTTAAGGTTAGGTTTGTTACTTATTGAGTACATGGAGTCGGTTGTACTCATACTATACGTTTGCACCTTGCATGAAAATATTAGATGCTAATGTTGATGTGTATGGAGGGAGCTGGTTTGAAGATGTACATGCTCTCCCATCATAACTGCCTTAAACAAACAAATTATGTACTTATTTTATACCAGATTTGTAAACTCTAAATCTTATAAGCTTATGAATTGTACTACCAGTCCTTGGGAATTCTTTGTATAATAGTTCATTTGTTCTATTATTTCTTCTCTTAATAAATCTCATTTGAACTAGTTTATTGTTAACTAGCTTACCTAGCGGGTTGGGTTAAAAAGTTAAAATCAGTAAATTTTCTTCACGCCGACTTGCCTAGCAAGTAGATGTTAGGTGCCATCATAACCCCGAGGTTGGGATTCTGGGTCATGACAAGTTTATATCAAAGCCCTAGGTTTCCTAGGTCTCATGAGTCATGAGCAAGCTTAGTAGAGTCTGGAAGATTGGTACGGAGACGTCTATGCTTATCTTCCAAAGGCTATGGAGGTTTAGGGAAAATTTCACTTCTTTGTTTCTCTATCGTGCGATTTCATTCTATCATTAATTATTGAACCATTCTATTCTTGTTTTGTCGCAGTTCGCGAGAACACGCACATCATCTACATTCGAACAGGAGTCGGAGTCCCCTGTGGTAGCTACTACTAGGGGCAAAGGCCGAGGTCGATGCAGAAGTAGGGCTCAGCATAGAGCTCGAGTAGCAGCACCCACAGTGGAGCCTCAATTGATCGTGAGGAGGAGATCCCAGCTCAGACCGCATCTGTCAGACCAGCTCAGGTCCCAGAGGGATTCATAGTCACTCTAGCGCTTCAGGATGCTCTAGTTCGCTTGGTGCGCCTTATGGAGTGTGTGTCCTAGATAAGTGTATTTCGGGTGGCACCAGCTGTCTCTCAAGATAGGGGAGGAGCACAGACTCCCACTACTCACACCCCGAAGCAGGTGGCTCCCCTATAGACATGTGATTTTTGATCCTCTCCGAAATTTGACATATTTTAGCATTTAAATATTTAATTTAGGCCTAATATTGCTATTTCCAATAGTTTTGACTCTTTTACTTTATTTTGTCCCAAAAAAAATTACAAAAATATTTTCTTTTATTTAGCTAATTGATATAAAATAGTTTCACTGTTAATTTTTAATTTTTACTTTAATTAATTAGAAATAATTTCATAATTTTGTAGTTGTTATTTTATGAGTTAATATTTTTAGTCTAATAGAGTTAAAGGGCCACTTTCTAAAGGTAAATTTGGCAAAAATTGGCCCAATTCGGATCTAGCCCATAATGCTCAAGCCCATAATTTCTAAGCACATACTCCGTAACCTAAACCCTAGCCTATCTTCTTCTTCATTTTGAAACAACAAACCAAGAACCAAAAGAACTCCTCCCTGCTACAGCAACCACGGTCTCCAGCCAACGACCCCTTCCTCTTGACCCCTGAAACTCTTCACCCCTATACCAAGAACCAGATGCTACTTGCCTTCCACTCACAAATAACCTCAAGACGCCGTTCGTCGCACCAGCGCTACACATCACCGCAGCAGAACCGGCGAACAAACACACACAGCCAAACAATCACCCAAAGAACACACGCATATACGAGCAAAGAAGTTGAAAAACAAAAAAAAACTTGGGAAAATTGGACAGAAGAATTCGGGCAGAGAGGGCCGAATTTTTAAAGGTTTTGGTTGTGATTTCCATTTTGTTCCTTTTGTTATCTTCATTGCAGAAGGGTGGTTGGTTTGTGGTTATTAAGTAACTCATCCATACAACACAAGGTCAAAGAGCAAGGTAGCCATGGCTAGCAAAGACTGGGACACGAGTGTTATTGATCCGTCTAAGGAGATTGTTGAGTCAGAATCTGAGTTTAAAGAAGAGGTCTTAAGGTTGAAAGGACATATGACCGAAATATACCAAGCCTAAATTAGTGGGCGCCCTCCACCATTATTTCCTACTAACTACCCTGAAAGACTTGTCACCATTCCGCCACTGTCACAAATCCGGATTACCACTGCTGTTGATATCTCCCTACAACCTTTTCACGCTCTACACGCCAAAACCACCTCATATCCCGCTCATTTTACCACTCATGTTTTTGTAGCTCATTCACCAGCTACCTTTTCTCGATCCTCTAGCGAGACTATGTTCAAAATCCCCGATGCCCAACACTGTGCTCCAGAACCAACTTTCAAGGTCTCGGATCCATACTCTCACGCTCCTCATTTTGAGCCTCCCGATGAAACTGAAAATCCTGCTAAGACGGTGGAGCAAGATGAGATATCCAGGAAGGTAAGAATCTTAGAGCAGTCTTTAAGAAACATGCAAGGGATAGAGAGCCATATGAGCGTGTTTTACAAAGACTTGTGCTTGTTTCCTGACATCCAACTTCCTGCCAGGTTTAAGATGCCAAAGTTTAATTTGTATGACGAGCAAAGAGATCCCGTGGCTCATTCGAGAGGCTACTGCAGTAAGATGAGAGACGTTGGTGGGAAGGTGATCACAGCCAACTCGACACTACACTAAGGTAGGAAGAGCGGGTCACAATAGCTTTTACCCGACTAGAGGTCCGGGATCGAATTTCCACAAGGAGCTAGTAGTGGAGTTGTATTTTCTATCTAGCCTAGAGTTGCGGTTGTGCTTCTAATGTCACTTCAAACCTTTTTTGAGTTTTTCTATTTATAACTACTATTATAAAACTAAGGATTAAAACTAAATTATGCTAAGAGAATATTGCTAAGTTGTAATTAATGGGAAGAAGGGCACTAAGATCGTAGCATCACCTAGGTGGCTAATTGACGAGTAGATGTGACTAAGGATAGATTGACATATTTGGGGATTATGCTATAACAGTTGCACAATTGCGCCCACTCTCACACCTCTTGGTAGAGAGAGTGATTTTGCCCAATTGACTCTCTCGAGACCAATTGGGTAGGCCAGTGAGACCAAGTAACTAGGGTTCAAGTAGGGTGATTACTCTTTCGAGATTTAACCCGTTAATTGGGACTACCATTTCTCATGGGTCCATACCAATTCCTTGTTGGGTCAATTTTTGGGGTCATAGACTCTCTTTCTCAAGAAGAGTTAAATCTACGAAGCTTGAATCAGTGTTTGCAACCACCAATTCTTGAATAAAAACATAAAATTAACCCAAATAGCAAACACCCAATATCAATCTAACCCTAGATGTCAACACCCATCAATTACCCACACCAGGGTTGAGCCGCAACCCTAACTAATGGGTTTAGCTATACATAATTAAAGAAGAAACTAAAGAATAGATGAAGAACTAAACATATTAATTAATTACTCAGAAGAAACTACAATAATCTATTGTTAATGGAAAACAAATGTGCCAAAAATGGCTATAATATCGGTTTCAGGAGCTCAGCTGCGTTTCTGAATACCAAACTTGACCTAAAATTGGTAAAATGTTCTATTTATACTACGCTGGAAAAACTGGACAAAACTACCCCTGCGGGGTCAGTGCGGGCCGCACAAAAGCAACCGCGGCCGTACTGGCTCTTTTGACTTCAACTTTAAGCTCTTTGAACTGGAGGACACGGACTACACAAATAAGTAGTTCAGCCACGGAGGGGCTCTAGCACGGACCGCGCGGTGACGATCGCGGCCCGCATGGCAGGGTCTTGGCAAAAATGATGGTTCTATGAATCTATGAATGCAAACCTCACAAATAAGTAGTGCGGCCGCGTATCCTTACAGCGGACCGTAAAAATCCTACCATGACTGCGTGAACTTCACCCTGAATAACCATGTCTCTGAACCTCCTAGTGCGGCCGCAGTCACTTTTGCGCGGTCCGCACTAGGCCTTCTTCTCTTGAATTTCATGGCCTTTGATACTTGAGAAGGTTTCACTCCTTTTTGAGTCGATCTTGGACATTTCGTCACTTTATCGCTCAAACCTGCAAACAAGCACAACCTGTGAGCCTTTTTGGGACTATTTTGTAGCAATTTATACTAAAAGCATAAGTAAGTAGGGGCATAAAACACGTTAAAATCCTAACATATAAACTCCCCCAAACTTAAACCTTTGCTTGTCCTCAAGCAAACAAAATAAGATCCACCCCTTAAAAGGAAAATTCATGTAATTCCAGCTATCCTAAAGTAACCTCAACAAGCATCAATTGGGACTAACAATTGCCCTGAATACGAATGCATCATTAACACATTTAAACTTTGAAAACTATGGATCAAGTGTGACACAAGAGCATCAAGAGTTGACACATTTCATCAAAGAACTTCTCTCAATTACTTTGGTCATTGTGGAACCCAAACTCCCACATCCTCAACTCTCCCTAAGCGAACCTCACCTTTTAAGTATTGACACACAAACCGAGGTTAATGGAATTTCACTCATCTCTCTCAAGAAGAAGGTCACAAGTCCGGCTCTAAGTACCATATGCTTGCCCCTTATGTAAGTATCCACTAATGTAAGCTCCCTTCAACTCGAGATCAAATAGGGCTTTTGTGGAGTCATTGTGAAGGCTTTTAGGTAAGGGTAGGATTTATTTTTATTCAAGTGGGTTCAATCTTCCCTTAAGCACTTCTTTTGATTCATTTTAGCACAACTCTCCTGACTCTTTTGAGTATTTCACTTCTTTACACGGGGTTAGCGAGACACATTGCCACTCTTTCTTATGCAATTCAAAACATTTCTCCTTTTTCTACTTTTTTCCACACCTTTTTCACTTTTGTTTTTCTTGAATCCCTTTTTATTCTTGTTCACATTGGACTTTCTTTTTGTCTTTTTCTTTTTTTGCTTTTTCATTGCCTTCCTTTTCTTTTGCTTTTGTACCTTTTTTACCACTTTGCTTCCTTCCTTGTCTCTCCCCCTAAACTTAGACATTTGCCATTACTCAAGGGAAGATTTGGGTGCCAAGAGAGGGTAATCATTTAGAACGGGTATAGGCTTGTAACATTCGTTCTTGAAAGAAAAAGGTTTAAGGCTCATAAGGGTTAACTAGGGATCATCTCATTGGTAGGCTATGGAATTGTTCAACTTAACATTTGGATAAAGGAGTGCCTATAATCACTTCTCAAGTCAAATTTCACCTAGGATTTCGCCTCAACAAATATTCAGGGCAAGTTCTAGACCATTGGCTCGGGACTTGGACTCGCATTTCGATTCCTCACCACACACTCTAGGGGATTTCTAAAGACATCGAGTTGAGGGCCCACAATGACCTTAGTTACTATTCAAGCACACAATGGTCCGAAAAGACCACATGATGATTGTTTGGTCAATGCAAGAGTCTCAAAGCCACGACTTTCACCATCCTGAACACAACATTATGTCTTTGACCATGGGATCAAAGGCAAATGTGCTAGGCCCAAGTGAAGCTTTGCTTGAGGTACCCTTAACTACAACTATCAAAAACAAAAGAAAAATCAAAGAAACGGACTCAAACCCTTAAGAAGGTTGTCACGCCATCTATCATTGGGAAGAGCCACCCGGTTCGCACAATACTCCACCCTTGTAAAGAACCGTGGAATTAAGAAAACCAAGGGCTTATTGGAAGCGTCAAAAACAAAACAAGAGGCTACGAGCTTAACTACAAAGCTAAAAACGAATTTTTTTTTGCAAAAATAGAAAAATAGAATGAATATGTACAATATATACAGAAATGTAACTTTATATACAGACCAGCAGAGTGAATAAAAAGTAGAAAGTACGATAAAAGTAGCTAAATGTAAAGTTATATACAGCCCAAAATAGAAAATCAACAAAAACATAGACTAAGAATCTATATATACAGTCATCTAGAAAAAAGTAGGGCGCACCCCCACGAATAAAAGCTGGCATTGTCCTCAATGCCAACTAACAAATAATTATCAAAAACAAAGTAAAGATATAGGAGCTCCCTAGGCCTGGTCCGTCTGCATGGGATCATCAGTGGTCCCCAAGTCCTCTGTATGTGCAGGAACCTCAGACTGGTTCCCGATCTCTAGTTGCTCAGCTGCTGGTACTAGGGCCTGCTCCTGGACCGGACGGATGATAGGTGCATCACTGGAGGGGGGTCTCCTGTGGGTCTGCTAGCTCAATAACTGCACCAACTGAACTGGGGAGCTTCCTCTTCTTCCTTGGAGGCCTGGGTGCCTGCTCCTGCTGTGGCTGTGGCACTGGTGCTGCTGCTGGGGCTGGATACCCAAATAGCAAGTCTAAAGGCATCTAGTCTACCTTTAGCTTGTCAACATCCTCTCTCAACGCCTTGACAGATTCCTTGGACCAGCAGTAGTGGAAGGTCCGAGAGGTATGTCAGCAACTGTGGAAGTAGGCTCAGTGGAGGGCTCTACCGCAATCGGCTCTTCAAATTGGCCGTTTGGGGCAGAAGCAGGCGGCTTGTAATTTTTGTCCTTGGGGTTGTCTGACCCCTTCAAATTGTACCAGGAGAACGGAGCCACAGGTTTGACCTTGGCGTCAAATGGTCTCTTCTCCACCTCCAAGTCCCGGAAATACATAGTGAGGGTGCTGGGAAAAGGGTAGTTCTGGTCATGCTCAACGCCCACTACAGAAATGAGGCAGGACATCACATTGCCCACGTTGATAGGATATCTCTCCATAATAGAAGCAATAAGAACCACCCGGGCAAGTGGAATAGTCTGATCATGGGTAGTTGGGTCGAGCCGACTGCACACAAAGGTCAACCACCCTCTAGCCTCGAAGTTGAAAGTTTTTTGAAGTATTTTGGCCCCTGCTTGTAACCACTCTAGAACCGCACCCGGGATTGCCAGATATGAAGCCAACCACGGACGAACCTCCTCGCCCATTGCTAACTTTTCATTGTAAAGCGACTCATCTTCATCATTGAACCCCAAGTATTCATTCAGTGCCTTCCCGGTGAATACCACATTTTTGTTTGTCACTTTGGTCACCTTAGTGCCCTTCAAGATATGGGCCACATTGCTATAGAACTCCTTGACCATATGCTATTTCGCCTTCACACAATTTTCTTTAAAGAACTCCCAACCCACTCGAGCCTGAAATTGTCTATGCACATTGGGGTGTAAGGGCAGAAGGTCTTTGTCAATGAAGCTCCTCTCAAGAATCAACTTCCGTGACAGCCACCATTCCCTAAACTTGTGGAATGCCACCTGGCTGACAAATCGATCTTCCCAAACTTCAGGTTTTCTTGTTCGTTCAACACCCCCAACCTGGGGCACACCACTGTCTGGTACCTCATCATCACTATTAGTCCCACCTTATGCACTCTCCCCAGATACTGAAGCTGTGGGGGAGGTGGAGGATTCACCGCTGCCTGTTGCTGAGACATCAAACGACTCAGAAGGTACACGCTGTGGAGCTTGGGTAGTAGGTGAAGCTGGGACTGAGGGATCTGGCCCTGAGTCAGAAGAGAGGTCTTGATAGGGTACGTACACACTCCCCGATTGGTCATCATCTTTAACAACTTGTTTCCTTATTTTCAGTTTAGGTCGGGGAGTGAGTTTAACTTGTTTCCTTTTTCCTGCCCGGGAGGAGTCACCTCGGTCGGGTTGTTTAGCACCTCTTCCTCGTTGTTTTACCATTGTCTACAAACAAACGCATCTAACATTGTTAGTTTAAGCACAAGCAGTGAAGTAGGTGAAGGAATTAAAGTTGCATACAACAAAAAAAATTGTTGCAGACACTACTGCAGAATCAGGAACCGCGGACCGTGCTAAGGCGACCGCGGGCCGCACTAAACAATTCCCCAGAAAAAGACTTCTGTAAATCTCCCACCGCGGTCTGCACAAAATGGGGTTGCGGCCGCGGTGGGCCAGTGCGGATCGCACAATGTGCAACGCGGCCACGCTGGAAGCAAGTTATGTTTCAATCAAGTTGGGCATCACGGTCCGCGCAAAAGGGTAATGTAGACCGCATCAGGGCACTGCGGACCGCGCTAAGGCGACCGCGGGCCGCGTGAGACAGATTTACGGGAGCTAAGTTAGGGTTTCATGCTTTTTCCATTTTTGTTCAATTGAGAACTACTTGACTCAGTTACCCAATTCTTAATCATGTTTAACACATGAAAACTAACAAGAAATCTAAACTAAACTAGTAATTCAAAGAAAAATGGGAAGAAAAAAGAGAAGTTACAACTACTGGGCAACAAATAAGATGAAAATAAGAAATTAATTATTGACAAATGCATGAAATGTTACAAGGATTAGGAAGAATGAATGCAATCTAAACAAGCAAGCAAGAATTTCGGTCTTAGAAGAAGGATGAACAATAGTATTAGGTCTCTGAGTTTTCAAATTTCGAAAAGGGTACAATGAGACCCTTGACCTCTATTTATAGACAACCATGGGGCCCTTACTCACCTACCAGCGCGGCCGCACAAAAGCAACCGCGGACCGCGCTGGGTTTGTTTGTATGACCTTTCAGTAAGCAGCCTACGCGGACCGCACAAAAATGGAACGCGGCCGCGTAGGTCCACCGCAGACCGCACTAACAGGACCATGGCCGCGGAGGAAAATTCAAAGAGTATCTTATTCAGCTCATGCCAGTGCAGACCGCACAAAGTGCACCGCGGCCGCACTGGCAAACTTCAGAGACTGTAATTTTTCTACTTTGTTTTGCACTGCTTCAACACAATCCCTGCAACATCTCACAAACAATTAACTCAAAAATCCTAAGCTATAAAGAAAGTCAAAGATAAAGAAAAAAGACGTGGGTTGCCTCCCAAGAAGTACCTGATTTAACGTCGCGGCACGACGCATGTTACCAGCATATCACTTTAGATGGAGAAGTGCCACCACGTGGCCATCATCAAATTTTCCAAGATAATGCTTGACCCGATGTCCATTGACTCTGAATACCTCACCATTCTTGTTCCTTAGATCAAGAGCACCAAATGGGGTCACGAACACAACTTCAAACGGCCCACTCCACTTTGACTTGAGCTTACCCGGAAACAGACGTAAATTAAACAAGAACACCATATCTCCAACCTTGAACTCCTTACCCCGAACATATTTGTCGTGAAGGTATTTCATTTTGTCCTTGTACAAGGACGAGTTGGAGTATGCATGGAATCTAAACTCATCAAGCTTATTATATTGCTCAACCCACAGATTTGCCGCAACATCCCGGTCTAAGTTCAACTTCCTCAAAGCCCACATGGACTTGTGCTCTAATTCCACCGCAAGATGACAAGCTTTTCCAAATACCAACCGATACGGTGACATACCAATCAGAGTTTTGTAAGACGTCCGATAAGACCAAAGAGCATCATCCAACTTTTTCGACCAATCGGTCCTATTAGCATTGACCGTTTTAGACAAGATACTCTTAATTTCTCTGTTAGAGACTTCCACTTGTCCACTAGCTTGGGGATGATAAGGGGTCGAAACCTTATGATTGACACCGTACTTAGAAATCAACGTGTTGAAAGCCTTGTTGCAAAAGTGAGACCCCCATCACTAATGATAGCACGAGAAGTGCCAAACCTTGTGAAAATACTATTTTTCAAAAATGCCACAACATTTCGGGCTTCATTGTTGGGTAAAGCCACGACTTTAACCCATTTTGAGACATAGTCCACTCCCACGAGAATGAAAGTGTTCCTACAAGAGCTCACAAAAGGACCCATGAAATCGATGCCCCGACTTCGAGAATTTTATTGAGGGGCATCTCATCCCTTTTTGAAATTCCGCCGGCTCTTTGGCACTCATCATATCTCTTCACCAATTCGCCCGCATCTTTGAACAAGGTGGGTCAATAATATCCGCAACTAAGCACTTTAGAAGCCGTTCTCACCACGCCATGATGGCCACCATAGGGTGAAGAATGGCTAGCCTCTAGGATAATCAATTGTTCCTCCTCTGGGACACATCTACGAATCACACCATCCGTGAAAATCTTGAAAAAGTATGGCTCATCCCAATAGAAATCCAAACTATCCCGCTTGAGCTTTTTCCTTTGGTTAGAAGAGAGCTCACACGGGATTATTCCGATCACAAGGTAATTGGCAACATCAGCAAACCATGGCATATCCTTCATTGACACCGCCAGGAGTTGTTCATCGGGAAATGAATCATTGATATCAAGGCCGTCACACGGCTTCCCCTCTTCCTCCAACCGGGACAAGTGGTCCGCAACTTGATTCTCACTACCCTTCCGGTCAACAATTTCTACATTAAACTCTTGAAGAAGTAACACCCATCTGATCAATCTCGCCTTAGAGTCTTTCTTGGTCATCAAATACCTAAGGGCGGTGTGATAGGTGTGCACTATAACTTTGGACCCATAAGGTAAGGTCGAAACTTTTCCATAGCAAACACAATAGCCAACAATTCTTTCTCGGTGACTGTATAATTTCTTTGAGTCATTCATGGTTTTGCTTGCGTAGTACATCGGATGAAACATCTTGTTGACTCTTTGGCCCAGAATAGCCCCAACCACAACGTCACTAGCATCACACATGAGCTCAAAAGGCAAGCTCCAATTTGGTGCGGTAATGATAGGGGTAGAAGTCAACTTGAGCTTGAGAAGCTAGTATGCTTGCATACAACTCTCATCGAACAAGAACTTTGCATCTTTCTCTAGCAACTTGCACAATGGATGTACCACTTTAGAAAAATCCTTTATGAACCTCCGGTAGAAACCCACGTGCCCATGGAAACTCCTCACCCCTTTGATAGAAGTAAGGGGAGGGAGCCTCGAAATAACCTCAATCTTAGCCTTATCAACTTCAATTCCTCCTTTGAGATCTTGTGACCCAACACTATACTTTCTTCTACCATAAAATGGCATTTTTTCCAATTGAGAACAAAGTTGGTGTCTTCACATTGGGCCAACACTCTATCCATGTTTACCAGGCACTCCTCAAAAAAATCCCCAACCACGCTGAAATCATCCATGAAGACCTCTAAGATATCCTCCACCATGTTGGTGAAAATAGCCATCTTGCAACGTTGGAAGGTTGCCGGAGCATTACACAATCCAAATGGCATTCTAGAGAAAGCGAATGTGCCATAAGGACATGTAAATGTGGTCTTCTCTTGGTCCTCCTAGGCAATTAGAATTTGATTGTACCCCGAGTAACCATCCAGAAAGCAATAGAAAGCTCGGCCCGCAAGACGATCAAGCATTTGGTCAAGGAATGGCAATGGGAAATGATATTTTCTAGTCACCTTGTTCAGCTTCCGTTAATCCATACAAACTCTCCACCCGGTGACCGTTCTAGTGGGAATGAGCTCATTGTTGTCATTGGTCACCACGGTCATTCCACACTTCTTCGGCACACACTGCACTAGAGAAGTCCACGAACTGTCAGAAATAGGAGAAACCGCCCCCAGTATCTAGCCACTTGATAATCTCTTTCTTCACCACTTCTTGCATCGCCTCATTTAATCTTCTTTGATGCTCCAAGAAAGGATTTGCATCCTCCTCCAAGATGATTTTGTGCATGCAAAATGTTGGGCTTATTCCTCGAATATCAGCTAGAGTCTATCCAATTGCCCTTTTCCGCTGTTGAAGAACCGCCAAGGTGGCCTCAACCTGCATGTTAGTAAGGCAAAAAGAAAGAATAACAGGTAAAGTAGAATTTGAACCCAAGAATTCATACTTGAGGTGTGGAGGAAGTGGCTTCAACTCCAACACCGGTGGCTCCTCAATCGATGGCTTTGTTGGTGGAGTTTTGCAGTTTTCAAGATCTAAAGATAGCCTTCTAGGCTCATAAGAATATGAACCCATACCATACAATGCGTTCGCGCACTCCACTCTACTAGAATCATCATTGACGTCCATATTAATAAGCGTGGCCTCAAGGAGATCTTTGACATGGATCATGGAACTTGTGTCATCCACTATCACAACTGTGACAATGCCCACAAATGAACACACCTCTATGCTATTGGGTTGTCTCATTGATTTGCAAACATGCAATACCACCTTCTCATCCCCCACTCGAAAAGTCAACTCACCCGCTTCAACATCAACCAATGCCTTTCCCGTAGCTAGGAAAGGCCTACCAAAAATAATCGTCACTTCAAAGTCCACCTCATAATCCAATATGACAATGTCGGCCGGCAATATAAACTTATCCACCCGGACAAACACATCATCAATAATGCTTAACGGTCGCTTCATCGATCGATCCGCCATTTGAAGTCTCATTGAGGTAGGTCGAGGTTGTCCAATTCCCAAAGTCTTGAAGACCGAGTAAGGCATCAAATTTATGCTAGCCCCTAAGTCACAAAGGGCCTTGGCAAAATCCGCACTTCCGATAGTACAAGGGATAGTGAAAGCTCCGGGGTCCTCAAGCTTGGGTGCCATTGAATGAACTATGGCACTCACTTGATGAGTCATTTTAATTATTTCGCACTCCATTGACCTTTTCTTTGTTACCAAATCTTTCATGAACTTAGCGTACCCCGACATTTGCTCAAGTACCTCCACCAAGGGCACATTGATTGTGAGGCTCTTCATCATGTCAATGAATTTTTTGAATTGATTGTCACTCTTTTGCTTTGCTAACTGTTGAGGATAAGGTAGAGGTGGCTAGGCAAAGGTGCCTTGGCCTTTTATACAACCGGCTCAGGCATGTCAATCACGTGTTCCCTAGAAGGGTTCACGGCATCTTAAGTCTCTACCTCATCTTCATCATCAATATCAATCCGCACATCATTGTTCACATTTTGATTAACCACATCATAAACAATCAAAGGTACATCATCATCCCGCAACTCAACATCTTCATCCATAACTTGCTTTTGCATTGAGGCATTCACATCACTGCCTCTCCCACTTCTTGTTGTAACCGCAATCACATGATTATTATTCCCACCCTTCGGGTTCACCACCGTATCACTTGGTAGAGCACCCTTGGGACGAGTATTCAATGCTTGAGAGATTTGGCCTAATTGCACCTCCAAGTTCCGGATAGATATGTTATGCGAAGCTAATTGGGCCTCAGAATCTTGATTCTTTTTCATCATTTGCTCGAACATGCTTTCAATTCTGCCCATATCACTTTCGGACGAACTCAGACCTTGATAAGGAAAGGGGGTGGATTGTTCGGATGTTGGTACATGGGGCCTTTCAAAGCCTTGCCCCCGGTTGCCTTGGTTCCCGCTATTGTTCCACCCTCCTTAATTGTTGTTGTTGGCCCAATTATTGTTGTTACCATTCCAATTCTCTTTGTTTCTTTGATTACCCCAATAGTTGTTTTGGTTGTTGTTATTCCAATTTCCTCCGCCTTGTTGTTGATTGCCCCAATTTCCTTGATGACGCCATTGTTGATTCGAAGAGTTGTCTCTATTCCCTTGGTAGTTATTGACATATTGGACCTCTTTTCTTTGATCATCATAACACTCATTTGAATAACCACCACCATCATTGTTGTTGTCATATTGTTCATAATTACCTTGAGGTTGTTGTCCTCTTTGCCTCCTTTTCAACATAGAAACACCTTCCATCGCATTGACTTGGCGCGGGTTTTGGACTTGTTGTAATTGCACCTTTGCCAATTGATTCATAGTTGTTGTAAGCTCGGCGATGGCTTGGCCATGATCGTGCAATTCCTTGTGCAAATGGATGACCGTGGGGTGACCTTGGGGCACATTCGCTCGACTTTGCCATGACGAGGAGGTGTCGGCCATTTCATCAAGTACATCAAATTCCTCTTGGTAAGAAAGTTTCATAAAGTTCCCTCCGGCCAATTGGTTCACAATGCATTGATTCGTGGTGTTGATGCCCCGATAAAAGGTTTGTTGAATCATAGCCTCGGTCATGTCGTTATTAGGGCATTCTTTGACCATTGTTCTATATCTTTCCCATATCTCGTGCAAAGGTTCCGTTGGCTCTTGCTTGCAAGCTAGAATTTCATCCCAAAGAGCTGCCATATGACTTGGAGAAAAGAACTTGGCAATAAATTTGTCCGCCAATTCATCCCATGTTGTAATAGAATAATTAGGGAGCCTTTCTAACCAATCCAATGCTTTACCCCGAAGAGAGAACGGGAAAAACCTCAATCTCAACGCATCATCGGACACGTTTTTCTGCTTTCTACCCCAACATGTATCCACGAACCCCTTCAAGTGCTTGTAGGCGTTTTGATTGGAGGCACCCATGAAATATCCTCTTTGCTCGAGCAAGGTCAACATAACATTTGTGATTTGAAAGTTCCCCACCCAGATTCGGGGAGGAACAATAGCACTGGCGTATCCTTGATTTGGTAAAACTCTGGGAGCCACTCTCGGCCGTGCTGGAGGAGGGTCTGGAATATTGTTGTTCTCATTTGCATTTACATTGGCATTTCGGCCTCTCCGTGGAACTTGAGGTAAGAACTCATCTTGTTCTAGATCCTCTACCTCCTCCCCCGCTATCACATTGCCAAGAGGGTCATTTGGATTAAGAGACATTGTACCTGATTGATCGACACAAGCAAAATTAGTAAACAAGAAGGAAAGAGAAGCAAAACACAAAACTAAATAAACTGATAGTCAACAACATAAGTTCCCCGGCAACGGCGCCAAAAAGTGATCACAGCCTACTCGACGCTATACTAAGGTAGAAAGAGCAGGTCGCAATAGCTTTTACCTGACTAGAGGTTCGGGGTCAAATTTCCACAGGGAGCTAGTAGTGGAGTTGTATTTTCTGTCTAGCATACAGTTGCGGTTGTGCTTCTAATGTCACTTCAAACATTTTTTGAGTTTTTATATTTATTACTACTATTATAAAACTAAGGATTAAAACTAAATTATGCTAAGAGAATATTGCTAAGTAGTAATTAATTGGAAGAAGGGAACTAGAATCGTAGCATCACCTAGGTGGCTAATTGACGGGTAGATGTGACTAAGGATAGATTGACATATTTGGGGATTATGCTATAATAGTTGCACAATTGCGCCCACTCTCACAACTCTCGGTAGAGAGAGTGATTTTGCCCAATTGACTCTCTCGAGACCAATTGGTTAGGCCAGTGAGACCAAGCAACTAGGGTTCAAGTAGGGTGATTACTCTCTCGAGATTTAACCCGTTAATTGGGACTACCATTTCTCATGGGTCCATACCAATTCCTTGTTGGGTCAATTTTTGGGGTCATAGACTCTCTTTCTCAAGAAGAGTTAAACCCACGAAGCTTGAATCAGTGTTTGCAACTACCAATTCATCAATAAAAACATAAAATTAACCCAAATAGCAAACACCCAATATCAATCTAACCCTAGATGGCAACACCCATCAATTATCCACACTAGGGTTGAGCCACAATCCTAGCTAATGAGTTTAGCTACACATAATTAAAGAAGAAACTGAAGAAATAGATGAATAACTAAACATATTAATTAATTACTAAGAAGAAACTACAATAATCTATTGTTAATGGGAAGCAAAAGTGCCAAAAATGGCTACAATATCGGTTTCACGAGCTCAAATGCGTTTCTGAATACCAAACTTGACCTAAAAATGGTAAAATATCCTATTTATACTAGGCTGGAAAAATTAGACAAAAATACCCCCGCGGGGTCAGTGCGGGCGCACAAAAGCAACCGCGGCCACACTGGCTCTTTTGACTTCAACTTTAAGCTCTTTGAACTGGAGGACACAGACTGCACAAATAAGTAGTGCGACCGCGAAGGGGCTCTAGCGCGGACCATGCGGTGACGACCGCGGCCCGCATGGCAGGGTCTTGGCAAAAATGATGGTTCTCTGAATCTCTGAACACGGACCGCACAAATAAGTAGTGCGGCTGCGTAGCGTTACAGCGGACCGCGAAACTCCTACCGCGGCCGTGTGAACTTCAGCCTGAATAACCATGTCTCTGAACCTCCTAGTGCGGCCGCAGTCACTTTTGCGCGGTCCACACTAAGCCTTCTCCTCTTGAATTTCTTGGTCTTTGATACTTGAGCAGGTTTTACTCCTTTTTGAGCGAATCTTGGACATTTTGTCACTTTATCGCTCAAACCTGCAATCAAGAAAAACATGTGAGCCTTTTTGGGACTATTTTGTAGCAATTTATACTAAAAGCATAAGTAAGTAGGGGCATAAAACACGTTAAAATCCTAACTTATTAGAAGGACAAATTATTGATGGCATATTTCAGTCAGAATCTGAGTGGGGCAGCTCTGGAGTGGTACACCTGCCAAGATGCTAGCAGGTGGTACACATGGGATGATATGGCTCAGGCCTTTGCCCGGCACTTCCAGTACAATATAGAAATTGTCCCAGATCGCATGTCCCTCACCAAGATAGAAAAGAGGCCTAATGAAAGCTTTAGTGAATACCGGCTCAGATGGAGAGAGCAAGTTGCCAGAGTCAGTCCCCCGATGGAAGAAAACGAGATGGTCGAGTACTTTATTCAAGCTCAAGAACCAACTTACTTTGGGCATTTGATCTCGGCTGTGGGTAAGACTTTTAATGATGTTGTAAAAATGGGATAAATGGTTGAAGATGGGTTGAATTCGAGCAATATCATAAAGCCACAACACAAGCAATTCAGAACGACACAGGAAGCTTGCTGGGTCAGAAGGAACATGATGATGTTGCCATTATTGTCTTAGGATCACGACATGGTCCAAGGGGTCCACCTCACCAATATACTCAGCCTCAACCCCAACCCGAACCCCAAACCTATCCCCGAACTCCACATAATCTACCTCATTATTATCCTCCGAACAATGTCTGGTCATTTGTCTAACCATCAATCACTCTTTATGGCGAGCGCAAGCACCGTATAATGCACTCTTGCCTTCACAACATTTTTGAGCACCCAACTACACTAGAAAATAGGGGCAGGGAGTGGAACAAAGGTAAAGAAATAGTTTCACGCCAATCGGAGAGTCCTACACAAGCTTGTTTGAAAAGTTAAAGCATTCTGGACTGATTGAGCCGCTCCTCGGCTATACACCAGACCCATATGCAAAAGGTTTTGATCCTACTGTATGATGCATGTACCACTCTAACGTCCAAGGGCATAGCATTGAAGATTGTCATGCTTTGAAAAGGAAAATAGAAAGAATGATTCAAGAAGGGATAATTGTGATCCAGGACAGTGACACCTAGTATATCGCGCATAATCCTTTACCCGCACATGATGATACACACTTTGTGGGGATGATGCATGGTGAAAGGGAGTATGCAAATCCTCTTGGGAACTTGGTGACTGATGTTAATGATGTTGAAGTTGGTAACAGTCTTGATAATTTTGATGTGGAACTCAGTGGCTAGGATGCCGAGATTGGTACTTGGAAAGACGTTCCATTTCTTGGCTAGTCAGGAAGGAGTCTTGGTGGTTTATGTTGTTGTCATTTTTGTTGTCTGGGTTATTTCAGGGTTGTAATCTCAATATTGTCTTGTGACTCAAACCCTTCTATCCTTTTATTTTTCCTAGTTTATTTAGTCGTAGTAACTCATTTAGTGTTATCTAGGTTTGTTCTAGGGTTGTGGCTCCAATTTATTTTTCTTGTTTTGTTGTTCAACTCCTTTCACCGTCTGTCTAATGCAATTTTCTATTTTCTTTTATTTCTAGTTAGTTTTTGTTTAGTTCTCTTTTCATTTTATAGTCTTTTCATGTTGATTCTAGTGACATAACATGCACGCATAATTCTCAGACTGGTCTTAAAAGTTAGTCTAATCACGAAACAATGAAACAAGTTTTGAAAATGACAGGGAAATTTGAGGGAAATAAGATTTGGATGTTTTGAGATTATTTAAATCCTGAATTATGTGAAACTGGGGCAGATGGTTTGGAAAGATAAGAGGAATGACAAGAATTTGTTACAAGAGAGTGCATCCCAACAATTTGAAGCGAGCAACTTTGAGTTCGAGTTCATCTCAATTTACAAGATAAAGTACAAGAGAGTTTGCTCCAAACGGACGGAGGGTATACATTGCGAAGAAGAAATCACCCGACAAAAGTTCTGTACTTGACACTGTACTAAAAAAAAGTGGAAGGCATATCAGTGATATCAATGCCGAAGCTGCAAAAGAAATGTTGTACTTGGCATTTTTAGGGATTGGGAGGCCCTCTTTCAGCTACCAAAACATTTTATACCATTCGATACCCCTTTGAGCCTATGCCAATTTTCTTGACCTCCCTTATTTTGGAATCGAGTTTACAGTCATTACATAAGAAAAAAATCATGCCCCATAAGGTTTGTTTTAGAAACTTCATTAAAAAAATAAATTCACAAAAAAAAAGAAAAAAAAAGAAAAGGAAAATAGCAGCAACAAAGAGTAGTCTTGTGAACTACGTTCGACCTGATTCTTGTCACCACAAGATACGTAGGCAGCCTTACTGTTCGGTCGCACCAAATAAAATATTTCATAATCCGACGAAGTCGAGAGTGGGGCAGTCTTTCTTAATTAATTAGAAATGATTTCATAATTTTTAGTTGTTATTTTAGGAGTTAATATTTTTAATCTAGTAGAGTTAAAGGACCACTTTTTAAAGGTAAATTTGGCAAAAATTTTGCCCAAAATTCGGATCTAGCCCATAATTCCTAAACCCATACTATCTAACCTAAATTTAACCCTAAAATCCTAAGTCTTGGAGATCAGCTGTTTTTTTTACAAAAAAGGGACCCCCCCCCCGTCAGCTTGGAGAGCTAGACAACAAAAAACCCTAGCCTATATTCTTCTTCATTTTGAAACAAAAAAACATGAACCAAAAGAACTCCTCCCAGCTACAACAACCATGGTCTCCAGCCAACGACCCCTTCCTCTTGACCTCTATAACTCTTCACCCCTACACCGAGAACCAGCTGCTACTCGCCCTTCCACCCACAAACGACCTCAAGCCGCCATTCACCGCACTAGCCCTACACATCACCGCAGCAGAACCGGAAAACACACACACAGAGCCAAACAACCACCCAAAGAACACATGCACATACGAGCAAAGAAGCTGAAAAACAAAAAAAATTGGGAAAATCGGACAGAAGAATTTGGGCAGAGAGGGCCGAAAGTTTCAAGGTTTTGGTTGTGATTTCCACCTTCTATTCTCTGTTTTTTTTTGTTTTCGAATATGAATCTGATTATGTTTGAGGTCAGATCGATTTCATTTGACTGGGGTGTCTGTTTGAGCTCACCGATTCTGCTTGTTGTCGCCAGCAAAATCTCCGGCCCAGAATTGTCCAGTTGCTAAGCTTGTATTTACAACTCCATTCATTTTATACCAAAGGTCACAGTCTAGTCCCTTTCTTCTTTCTTTTTTTTTGCAGAGATCTCTTTTCTAATTGATAAGATTATTGGTATTGTTGGTTGCATATTGATTTGTTTGGATTCGTTGTTTGGATGCTAATGTTACGGTGTTTGTTTTTATTTCTCTATTGTAATGTTTTCTCTAGATATGTGATGTTAGTTATTAATCTTGAGCTCCTAATCTCATAAGAGAGAACTGAACATGCTGATCTTTATTTATTTTATTTTAAATGATTTTACGGTTTCTAAATTCTAGTTGAGAAGTTTTAGTTTAGCAACTACTTAATGGATTGTACCGAGGAATATGGCAGTTAGATCATCTTGATTCCTGGTTAATAGCTACAAAATATCTTTTAGTCTGTTAATGATTTGTAATATAGATAACTTTATGAAGTCTAAAAACTACTACGTAATACACTTCTCCCGCAATAAATTCCATAATCTATGGCCCTCGCAATAATCTCAAAGTAGTTTTAGGAAATAATTTGAACATCGTAGTTTGCTTTAGGCGCGTAAATAAATCATCACGGCTATGGTACGATTTCCGTGGCATGGTCGTGGTACATAATTCCAAATCTGGGGGTACATTCCACAACTTCTAATAATGTTAATAAAAATAAACATGTTGTAGATCGTGGGTATGGTTCCCGTGACACGATTCGCAATGTGTACCAAACAAACAAGTGTACGACAATCGTAACTTGTTCCCGAAAAATTTCATAAATAATTAAAAGTGACCAAAGGTTTAAAATGCACAATAGGTATAAAACATGTAATTAATCAGATAAGTAGGCCAATAATAATAGTTGAGCGACCGTGCTAAAATCACGGAACCCGGAAATGCCTAACACATTCTCCCAGGTTAACAGAATTCCTTACCCGAATTTCTGTGTTCGAGAACTGTAAAACAGAGTTAAACTTCCTCGATTCGGGATTTTAAACCGGTGACTTGGGACACCATAAATTATCCCAAGTGGCGACTCTAAATTTGAATAATAATTCCATTTCGGTTATTGTCACTTTAGTTAGAAAAACTCCCCTATACCCTTTCGGGGTAGAAAAATGAGGTGTGACATCCCCTATATCAGACTCCAGTGGCCCACCCAATTGAGCTTGCTTAGTCGGTTGTTGCGGCACAGACTAGGGACATGCTTGCTATGTCTTCTTTGGCCTTGATGAGGTTGGATAAGTTTACCAAGATCTTTTCTGTTCATTTCAAGGGTGCATCTTCTAAGGACCCACATGATTACTTGCATAGTTGCCGTGAGGTGTTGTACAACATGGGTATTATTGAAACCAATATGGTCGACTTTTTAGTGTTTTAGATGACCAGTTTTTCCAAGAGGTGGTAGAGAGATTATATGTTGACTAGACCAGGTGGTTCGCCTTCACTTACATAGGATTAGTTTTCACAGTTATTTCTAGAGAAGTTTATTCCTTTTACATTGAGAGAGGAGTATCACAGGCAGTTTGAGCACCTTCAGCAGGGTGGCATAAATACCACCCAGTATAAGACTCGATTTGTGGACCTAGCTTTCCATGCCTTATTTTACTCCCTATTGAGAGGGAGAGAGTCAGGAGATTCATTGAGGGGCTCAATTTTAGCATCAGGCTACAGATGGCCAAGGAAACTGGAGATGATATTTCTTTCCAGAAGGCCTTAGATATTGCTAGGTAGATTGAGATGGTTTGTGATCAGGAGAGGGGCCCGGTGTCTGATAAGAGGCCTCGTCATTCTGGTGGTTTCATGTCACGACCCAAACCGACAGGCAATGACAGGTGCCCGGTACCTTACTCAACCGAATACCAACGTAACGTATCTTTCTTATTTCATCATCATATACACATGACATACGAGCCTAATAGACCAACATGATCATTTATAAACTCAAACATAGGCCAACAAGGCCGTACAATCTTTCACGTACACGACATATGCTTACATGCCTCTAAGAGTACATAAATGTCATAAAGGTCGGGACAGAATCCCGCCATACCAAACAATACATGTATTAATCATACTAACCAAACAATCAACTCCGAAGCAAATAGAGCGTACCAACATCTTTCGCTAAGCTGATATCCTACTTGGAGGGCTCTCGACCTGTCTATCGGGACCTGCGGACATGAAACGTAGCGTCCCCAGGAAAAAGGGACGTCAGTACGAATAATGTACCTCGTATGTAAGGCACATAAATAAGTACATAAGAGACATGGAAGAAATATAGAGTACATGACTCAACCTGTAAGTTTGAATAACTTTGTAAATCATAAATTACTTTTAGCGTCATACATATGCATATGAATGTCATGTCGTGCATAGGTATATGTTTCATAACATCATCAGCCTCTAAGGGCATCCCATCATATCATATTGGCCACTGTGGGCAAAATCATCATCGTGTACCAGCTGATCAGGTGGTGGTGCATATATAACGCCATAACCTTTCCTATATCCCATATCCCATATACATATATATACATACATATATACACATATATAACGCTATTTGAACCATATTTCAGCCCCTGTGGGCAACATCATTATCATATACCAGCTGATCAGGTGGTGATGCGTATATAACGCCGTAACCTTTTTCCATATCACATATACATATATTTACATATATACGCGTATATAACGCCATCTGGTCATGGGTCAATGCACATGTATGAAATGCATGAAAAATACGTAATAATCTCAATATTCATTCCGGATAAATTTTTCCAACTATGTATTATTCTGAGAACCACGAGCAGAAGATAAAATATTATGACACACGGAAATTCAAGAACATAGATAACTCTAATACTTCTATGAATAGAGTCATTCATGAAATTTGTGCATTTGCACATTTCGTTCGTATCGTATGAATCATACCAAAAGAAAGAAGGAATAGCCTTAACATTCCTAAGCCAATTCTCTTGACAATCCCTCTAATACATGCAAATTGCAACAATTCACGTAACGGCGAGATCAGAGTAGGGAAAATTCCATATGATATTCTTGCGAAAAATTGCACCGAACTCCCTTAAAATTGCATCATCTCACATTGCTAAGAATTAGCATGAAAATATTGTTTAAATTTTTCTGAAGCGTTGGAGCTGTGAAATTCCAACGAAGCATGCTTTGGTTATATGTAGTATTAGTCTTTGTTATACCAAAAGCCTTGGCATGTCAAAGTTTCTATACACAGAATCTTAATTCCTCAGGAAAAACCACAAACTTTTAATATGCCTTGAAAGATTAAAGAAGCAGAATATGTAAGCCAAAGTTGAGGTCTTAGTAGTCCCACTTAAACCTACCAAGGAATGGCAACGACCTTTTTTGTATATTGTAGTAGATCAGCCACCAAAATTCTTCAAATTTAGCCACCTTGCTATTGTGATTAAGAGTCATTAGTTACTAAACCCTTGGCTGCCACGTGGGGGAATTATTTCTTATTCAAATATATCCCCAATTAATTAGGTAATGTCTCGTTACCCGGTAATTAATCAATTATCCGCAAAATTAAGAATTATTTCCACTTACTTAAAATATTATTCACTTTTGATATACCTTATACACCTTACTATTATGATCATGTGGTACATCGTATGGTACTAGTCCATAAATACTGGGTATTTTAGCTCGGGCCGTATTTTACCCGAAAATGCCAAACTTGAACAAAATTCATTTTCTTTGACTTGCTCCCCCTTTCACCTTCATGAATTTACTAATCTCTTGTGAAATAGCATAATCCTTATAATCCCCAAATAATCTTTTCCTTGGACTGATGTCAATTACCTTACGACAAATTCAACGTACAATACTACAGGGTGCAACATCGTCGTAACTTAATACTGTGAAGCGTATCATCACCATACTATAATACTTCAAGATAGAACATCATTGTAATATATTATTACTATAGGATGTAATATTATTGTAATATATTAATGCAGAGCATAACATCATCGTAATACTATGGGGTGTAACATTATTCCCCCCTTTGGAACATTCGTCCTCGATGTTGACTGATGCACTTATCATTTTCATAACTTATATCTTACGAATACTTTAGAACTTCTCTTGCCATCTAGGAGATTATTCTGTGAATGAGTCCAAAGTCCAGGGCATTCCCCCCTTAGGCCTCCTTCTCACACCACAACTTGTAGTCGGAATCCTTTCAATCTCGTAATTGTTGCTACCATTCATCATATAGTCTGTACAATTTTGACCTTGTAAGTGTGCCCAATCTCTAGGCTTCATTTTTAGAGCTTGATAAGATGTCCCTTTGGGCATCTATGAGTATACTGAAGTTCTTCGCTCGATACTTTGTTGAATTCACGAATATTTATCTTATCGTATAGGTCCGTTTAGCCATCCGTATGAATTTACTGCCATAAATCTTACTTTAATTTATCGTTGTTGAGGTCTGCTACAAAATCCCAGCTTACTCTCATTGCTTATTCTATATGTATAAATTTAAGTCCTTTAATGCTTCATCATTATTGCTCATCTTTAGAATGAGGGCCTAATCTCATCTCATACTTTGTGACTTTTGCCCATCCATTGTTGCTTCACCTAAATATTGATCTAAAATCTCTCTCAGTACTTAGAAGCCATAGGCTGGAAGACATTCCGCCGACGATACCGCTATCATTCCCGGTTATTGGATCCTCGTGCTTATAGCCTTCTATCCGAAGTATGGACTATTCATGATCTTTTGCCTTTGAGTATCTCGTACGTTGTTCACCTTTACCTTACTTACCTTAAAATCTTGCATCATATCTTCTATCTCTTTCTTGACCTCCCTTCCACCTAGGTGTAATTCACGTCCATAACTTGAAGCTCTATTATTATACTCGCACCTCTGGTACATACACAATCTGATGGGAGCTTCGTACTGACTTCTTATGAGGCTAGTACTTCTTCTAACTAGATTCCTTGTAGAGCCATTATAGATTATGGTTGTTGTGTTATTTCTCTTGAACATCTGATATTAAGAGTAATTCTGTCATGTTCACAAGCACAATTTCTATAATTTTTCTAGGTCCAATAATCAGACTTCTGATTTACTTGGGTGATGTAATTCTTTAGTTTCCTCTTCCTTCTGGTCAGCCTTTATGTAGGCTTAAGCTATCTTCCGATCTATGGCTTATGGTATCAGTTATTACCTTAGCCATTCATGGGCATTATGGAATATCCATGATACAATCTTCTAACAATTGAATCCTTTATCTATGCCCTGGGCTCAATTCTCTCTTTTAACTTATACCAGAGTCTTCTATGGTTGTATGATTGTCAACAAATATGCTTCCTGGATAATGCTCCAAAATTTTGAGTGTATCTATAACGTACTTACCCTTGATCATTGATCAAATAATTCTTTCGTTCGATCTTAGCTTTCTTTCAACGAAAGCTATTACTTTTCCTGGTCTTTCTGCCCCCTCATTGCCTTTATACTTAGCTTATCTTAGTGCCCACACTTGCCAGAGTTTTTATATAACACATATGATCCCGAATATTACTTTTAATTCTTACTTCCTGTTCATTAGCCATGGTAGGTGCCACTTTCCTTTGGAATGCTTACAATGTTGTTGTGAGATTGTTGTTACACGACCATTTCCTCTCTAGGTCATTGTGCTTAGTTTAAAGCCTTCTTTCTTATTTCCTTAGCTAGTCTTTCGTTGTAGTAATTAGGGAGAACCCTTGACTCTCGTAAAGTTGTGAGCTTATTACATGCCTTTTTGATGTCCTTACTTGCCTATAATCATCCATAGTTGCTTACTTCCATGCCCTTGTGCTTGTATGGTTGCTTCTGAACTGATATTTTCATGAAATTGATGTAAGTCCTAAATTGATCGTTGTAGAAATTACTATTTTGAAATGTACTTCCGTTGAAAGATGTATGTGCAATATATGTGTCCCAATACTTTCATCATGTTATCTTATCATTTGAAGAGGTATTAAAAATATGGAATATATGCTACAAATGCCAGAATTCAAGTCAAATTTGAATAAAGATTGTTATGCCAAATGGTGTGAAAAGCCTCTATGTGCCTTAGTCTTCAATTTGCTCACATGTGTTATCAAGTCTTGAATGAAAAGACTTGTTGTTGTTGACATGATAAAAATGTGGAAATGTGGAAAAGAACTTGAATCATGAAATGCGGCCAAGTGCCAAGTATGATATAACAATTGTGGCCACTAGTGCCAATGAACTAAAAAACGTGAAAGAAGTATGAAATGAAATAATTGATAGAAAATGGTAATGTCTCAAGCGAGATGTCCTAGCCGATCAGGCCGTGATCAAACATCATGTCATATACATGTTGGTAATTGTGCTGGAAATTGAAACTGGAACTTGAGAATGAAATTGTGATTATGGTTGATGTCTCAAATGAGATGACCTAGCCGATCGGGTCGTGATCGGATTCCGCATAAGAATGAGGTGGTATTGTGGATGATGGTGTATCAGTATTAAAGATGTCCCAACCTAAAGCTATGGAAATTTACGTGAAAGCTTACGTGATTCTCAATTTGATGTTGTGGTACTGTTTAGGACTTTTATTGACTTTATGATTATTTACTTCTTGTATTATTGTTCATTCTAATGAGATAGTGTTTAGTTATACATACTAGTACCCTTGTTGCCGCCACTTTTGTAGTACTCTCTTTTGTATCTATTTAGAGGCTCCGTAGACACTATGTGGGTTGTATATGGGTATTAGAAAGGTCAATGGATTATGTTGTGTTTTAGACTTTTGTTCCGCTCAAATTGTAAAATGTATGTATTTGGAACTTAGCAATGACATAATAAAATGAAATGAATTATTATTATTTATACATATATGATGATCCTGCTACTGTTTAACTAATGGAAATGCGCCTTCTCTTGATCGTAAGAGAGTTTGGTAGAAACTGTCTAACAGGCTTGCTCGACCAGGTCCACTCGGTTAAGCGCCAATCGAGCTCACCGAATTTGGGGTCTGACACTATGTACCTTTCTATGTCCGTTCGAGGATGAATGTTTGTTTTAGAGGTGGAGAATGTGATGACCAGATAGATCAGTTATAGTTTTACTCTTCATTTCTGTGTTTCGAAACCTCAGATAGCTCCATTGAGCCTTCCTAATTTTCATTCATATTTTGTATCTTTTTTCCGAAAAATATTTATGTGAAAAATCAATTAAAAAGTGGAATTTAGCTTTTAAAACTCATTTGAGTTAACTACGGTCAACGTTTTGTGTAAACGAACCCGGATCAGTGTTTCGACGGTCCCGGTGGGTCCGTATCGTGATTTGGGACTTGGGCATATGGCCGGAATCAAATTCGAAAGTCCCTAACTTGGTTTAACGTAATTTGTTGAAAACTTGAAATTTAAAAGTTTAAAGAATTATTAAGTTTGATTGTAGGTTGATTTTGTTGATGTTGGGTTTGGATTTCCGTTTCAAAACTTGGTATAGGTTCATTTCAGTATTTATGACTTCTCTGTAAAATTTGGTGCAAAATGGAGTTGACTTGACGTGATTCGGACGTTCAGTTGTAAAATTGAAAGTTCTTAAGTTTCTTTAAAAAATTCATCCGTTTTGGTGTCTGATTTGTGGTTCTACATGTTATTTTGTTGTTTCCATCACTCGAGCATGTTTGTATGATGTTATTACACTTGTGTGCATGTTTAGTTTGGATCCCGAGGGACTCGAGTGAGTTTCGAGTAGGCTACAGACCATTTGAAATTAGAAAAAATTGCTGGTTTTGGCTATTTCTGATATCTAGTATCATGTGCTTCGTGATTGCGAATCCTCTCTCGCGATTGCGAAGGGGAATTTGGTTTAGGGAGGGGTTTCTTCTTCGCGAACGCGAGAAGCTGGTCCTGAACGTGAATTAGGGGGGTTACTCTTCGCGAACGCATCCTTCCTCTCACAAACGTGTAGGGTTATGAGGTCCTGGCAGGGAGACTGTCAGTTACTCTTTGCTAATGTGTTCACTGATCACGAATGCAAAGGCAAGGGGGAGTAATCCTTCACGAACATGAAGAGTGGCTCGCGAACATGAAGGCCATTGGTCACTAGTGCTTCGTGATCCCATCAACTGTATCTTGAACGTGATGAATGTCACACCTCCTTTTTCCGCACCCGAGAGGGTGCAAGAGAGTTTTTTCCAATTAAAGGACAATCGAAACGGGATTTGTTTGTTTATTCCAGAGTCGCCACTTGGGAGATTTTAGGGTGTCCCAAGTCACCAATTTTCATCCCGAATCGAGGAAAATAATGACTCTATATTATAGTCTGCGTACCAGAAATCCGGATAAGGAATTCTGTTAACCCGGGAGAAGGTGTTAGGCATTCCCGAGTTCCGTGGTTCTAGCACGGTCGCTCAATTGTTATATTCAGCTTATTTATCTGATTTTATACAAGCGTGCACTTATGTGCAAAATTTAACTTTTAACCGCTTTTATCATTTAACTGTTTTATCAAGAATTTGCAATGTTGTGAAAATGTATCTTGAACCACGTTACAATCAATGTACCCGTGGTCGTCGACATACTTAGACTCCGTTGAGATTTGGACTTGGGTCACATCAATGCGCACCCGAGTTTAAGGAAATTGAATTATTAATGGCGTGCCTAACGCGACTAGCGTATTGTTATTTTGGGGAAGGCCGTAAAATTCGCTAACCGGCCTGTCCCGAATTCTAAGTGTTTTAATATATATACATTTAGAGGGCCCCGCAACTTTGTATTTTTTATTTGTCGAGGCTCATCTCATTTTTTTATTAGAATTTGCAACGTCATGGAAATGCATCTCAGACCACGTCACAGTCAATGTACCCGTGATTAGAGACACGTTTCGATTCCGTTGAGATTTGGATTTGGGTAACATCAATGTGCACCCGAGTTTACGAAGGTAAGATTTATTAAAGCGTATCTTAAAGAGACTAACGCGTTGTTATTTTTAGGAGGGTTGTGAGATTTGCTAAACAACCCGTCCTGGAAACTAAATGCTTCAATAATATACATTCATCAAGGGCCCCGTATCTGTGCGTTTTGCTTATTTTCATCGAGGCTCATCTCGTTCTTATTTTTGAAGGATGTCCTATAGCAACTACGTTTCTTGTCGTGTTTGTCTCGATAAATTGAAAACAGTAGCTAGTCCTAATTAATTACATGTTTGCAAATTGTTTGTAACAACATTCAGAAAAGCTTGAAAAAAAATCAGAAGTGAGGCTGCATGTACAGTCAATTGAATAAATAATTATGAGCCCAAATCCAACCCATGCGTGATGGGCCAAATCTGGGCCGCTGCTTGCTCGAAGCAGGCCAGCTTGGCCTGTTTTGGCCTGAACTCGACCTTTATGAGGTTGAGATTGAGAGTTTGGTGTTCTTTGTCTTAACAGGTGGTTTTTACTAGTTATATGAGATCATCAAAAAAGGAGGAACTTAATCCATGATGTACAGTTTTCATACTTGGCATACATTACAACATATACTGCAAAGTAAACTAAAATCTGAGATGCAACCTATCTTATTGAGCATATTATCACCTATCAGCATACATATGTAAACTACCATTTAGCTAACTTATATTGATATACACTAGGCATACAAGCTGCTTCGATTGTCAATACAAGAATGAAAATTATCATATAATACATGATATCTAATATAACAATATATGTATGAAAATCAACTTCAACTCTTTTCCCTTTTTGCATTCATGTGCAATGTTCCAATTACATTTGATAGTGTCTTGGTTGTGTACCTGATGTAGAGGAACAGAATAAGAAGGAAAAAGATCAGCTGAGCAGCACACGGCAAACAACAGCAACGGCAGATTCACAGCAACAACACAGCAACAAACAACCAGCCAATAATGGTGAAGCTCAACAAGGAATCGAGCAACAAATGAACAATCCCAGAAGAAGAACAAAGTAGGAAACAACAGCCCAGAATGTTGAATGTAACAGCAACAGAAATCCGATGACCACAAGAAAGCTTGGCAAACAACAAGAAAAGCAAAACCACAAAGAAAACCTGATCAAACTCGACTATTGTACAGTTTCCTCTAGACAATACTCATTCACAATGTCCTGAGATTTATTTCTGTTTTTCCTTTTCAGTTTTCTTATTCCCAAGATCTCTCCAGACTCAAAAAAAATTCCCCCCCTTCTAATGGAAGGTCTGCCTCTTTTATAGCCTAACCTTAACACTTTACAGTCTGTTTTACAACTCAAAATTGCCCCCCTCTCGTTGTTTTTCCACTCACTTCTTTTAAATAAACAAAACTCCCATCAAATCCCTGACAGCCCCTCTCTCTTTTGTTGTTAAAATGTACTAATCACTTGTTTATTTAACCAAAGTATAGGCAGTAGGAATATAATCTGACAGCACATGCTGTCCAATTATTTTAATTCCTTAAAGTTAACCATACACATGCTGCCCACGGTCCAAACCCAATGGCATCATGTTTTAAAATCAGAGTCTGAATCTGCCATTATAACCTTTCCCCTAGGTGTTTTTTAATTCAATTTGAACAAAATCAATAGGCAATACAATTCAGTTCCTAGTGGGACTCAAATACGATCACAGCAGAAATAAGCAATACGAATCAAGTTGTTACCATTAACGATTGAAACTAATTGACGACATATATCGACTAGACTATATTAATCGTAACACATAACAATCAATCGTTCATACAAACAACACGTATAGAGTCCCGAATGACTTCAGACAAATTTGTTCAAACACTGGGAACTTATATGAATCAAACTCGTTTGACGACTAATCTAATTGATGAGCATGTATATTACAGGGTATATTCAGGACACAAACAGAAGACAATTGACCAAATAAAAGGCCTTTAACAGAGATGGAAGAAATCCGAATGAAAAAAAAATAACAAAATAACAAACAAACACAACGAAACACGCTGACAACTTAATTAGAACTAAAACAAAAGAAAGGAAAACTTACCAAAAGAGTTTGAAATCAAAATGACCCAAATCTGATTCAACTTCGAACTTTTGAGGCCGAACAAACTTTAATCAGGGTGTTCTCACATGAGAACACCTTGATTAAGGTCTATTAGACCTCAAACCCTTGTCCAGACCGGCCGGATTCCCCAGGTGCATGTGTTCTAAAGTCTGGATTTTCAGATCTGGATTTTTAGGAGTTGTGGGTAGATTCGGACCAAACCAAGCTTGGTTTGGTCACAAGGAAGGTCAGGGGAGTGTCTGGTATGAAGATGGGGTGGTTTGGCATAGTTCCGGGTTCGACTCAAATCTTCAGATGAAGATTCGAGACGAAGGAAGATGATTCGAGGCAAATGGATAGCAGATCCATGTTTAGGATAGTGAAGTGGTCTTAGGGTGTTCAGGAGGTGGCCACCAGCATTCGTGCCGCCGGCTTTAATGGCGAAGGAGACTAGGGCGGCTGCTAGGGTTCGGGGGTTTCAGGTTTGAGTTTGGGGACGATGAAGGGTGGGGTTGGTATAGGGGGTGCGGGGTATGATAGGAGGCTTATATACGGGGAGGCTGATTGGATCTGAGCCGTTAGATCAGATGATCTCAATGGCTTAGATCTGATGCTGAGAAATGAGACGGGGTCGTTTGGTAGTTAAACGGGGTCGTTTGGTTTAAGTAAGGGGTTGGGTCAGACTGGTTATTGGGTCAGGTTTGAACACGGGTTGCTGAAGGAGGTCCTGAGCCGTTAGATCGGTCTGGACAGACGGCTCCGATCAAACGCCTTTATACGGCGTCGTTTGGGAGGTTTGCCTGAGGCCTGGTTTGGACTGGGTCTGGATGCCGGTTTTGGGCCTTTTTTTGTTTCACTTCCTGGGCCCAAACCGATTTTAATCCCTCTTTTCTTTTTTTTTTTTTCTAATTTTATTTTTCTTTTAAAATAAGAAAAATGAAAAATGACAAATAATAAAAATAATAAAGTTAAAACTAAACAACAATGCAACATTTTAACATAATTATCACAAAAATATTTAAGTAAATTAACTAAAGCCTAGAACGAACGATGCACATATATATGTTTTTTTGAATTTTCTTTTAATGACACACATATTTTTTGTATTTTGTTTGATAATGATTAAATGCAAAAATGGACGGACCCACAAATGCCTAGCAATACATGTCATGAAAAATTTGTACTGCGGGGTCATTTGTCACTATATTTTTGTTTTCCTTTTGGAGTGATTGCTCGTGAAGCAAAAATCACGTTCTTACAGCTGCCCCTCTTTGCACGAAGACACTAAGGGTTTTCGCGCAAAGATAAAGCGAGCAATTTTTGCCTGTCCGAATACTCCGTGTGAAGCATTTTTGAAAAAGATTTGACCGAACCTTTGCTTTAGAGGTTTCCTACATATCCTGGGCTGAACAGGAATCAGGTCAATGTAGTTCGGGAAATTTTGGTAGCTGGGACTACCGTGTGACTGTAGTGCTTGCTGTCGCTGTGCGCTGTTGCAGGCTGCCGCAGGATGCTACTGCTCAACCGATCTCCCTGTTACATTGCTCTAAAAGGAAAAACAAGAAGCTAAGCTAGACTGAGGGTCATGAGATCTTATCCATCTTCAACTTGTTCTTGTTGCCTTGCTTTCTTGCCGGCTAACGCTTTCCTCCGATACCTTTATCTTGTGACTTTGGGAGATGATGCTGGTCCTTTGCTAACGTTTGAATGCCAGTTTTAATCACTTCGCTTGATCCGCTGGGAACATGCCCTCTTCTTCAAGCCTTTCCATTGTTTCTTTGGTGGTATGGCTTTTCATCAAAATTGTTATGTTGGGCATGCTATAACGTTCCCAAACTGCTTCTTTTGAGAAGCGTTCTTTTTCCTTTTGAATTGCGCGCTCGCCTCTGCAGTTGTCTGCTTCTTGGTGCTGGGGATTTTATTGTTTCCTATTTGGGGATCTCTGTTGTACCCTTTCGTCTTCAGGTGGGGTGACTGATTCCAAAATCTAGAACTAAAAGTATTCCCGCATTATACTGGTGGACGACCTAGAACTTAAATGTATTCCCGCATTATACTGGTGGGCGACCTAGAACTTAAAAGTATTCCCGCATTATACTGGTGGGCGACCTAGAACTTAAATGTATTCCCGCATTATACTGGTGGGCGACCTAGAACTTAAATGTATTCCCGCATTATACTGGTGGGCGACCTAGAACTTAAATGTATTCCCGCATTATACTGGTGGGCGACCTAGAACTTAAAAGTATTCCCGCATTATACTGGTGGGCGACCTAGAACTTAAATGTATTCCCGCATTATACTGGTGGGCGACCTAGAACTTAAATGTATTCCCGCATTATACTGGTGGGCGACCTAGAACTTAAATGTATTTCCGCATTATACTGGTGGGCGACCTAGAACTTAAATTGTATTCCCGCATTATACTGGTGGGCGACCTAGAACTTAAAAGTATTCCCGCATTATACTGGTGGGCGACCTAGAACTTAAAAGTATTCCCGCATTATACTGGTGGGCGACCTAGGACTTAAAAGTATTCCCGCATTATACTGGTGGGCGACCTAGAACTTAAATGTATTCCCGCATTATACTGGTGGGCGACCTAGAACTTAAAAGTATTCCCGCATTATACTGGTGGGCGACCTAGAACTTAAATGTATTCCCGCATTATACTGGTGGGCGACCTAGAACTTAAATGTATTCCCGCATTATACTGGTGGGCGACCTAGAACTTAAATGTATTCCCGCATTATACTGGTGGGCGACCTAGAACTTAAAAGTATTCCCGCATTATACTGGTGGGCGACCTAGAACTTAAATGTATTCCCGCATTATACTGGTGGGCGACCTAGAACTTAAATGTATTCCCGCATTATACTGGTGGGCGACCTAGAACTTAAAAGTATTCCCGCATTATACTGGTGGGCGACCTAGAACTTAAAAGTATTCCCGCATTATACTGGTGGGCGACCTAGAACTTAAAAGTATTCCCGCATTATACTGGTGGGCGACCTAGAACTTAAATGTATTCCCGCATTATACTGGTGGGCGACCTAGAACTTAAATGTATTCCCGCATTATACTGGTGGGCGACCTAGAACTTAAAAGTATTCCCGCATTATACTGGTGGGCGACCTAGAACTTAAATGTATTCTCGCATTATACTGGTGGGCGACCTAGAACTTAAATGTATTCCCGCATTATACTGGTGGGCGACCTAGAGCTTAAAAGTATTCCCGCATTATACTGGTGGGCGACCTAGAACTTAAATGTATTCCCGCATTATACTGGTGGGCGACCTAGAACTTAAATGTATTCCCGCATTATACTGGTGGGCGACCTAGAACTTAAAAGTATTCCCGCATTATACTGGTGGGCGACCTAGAACTTAAATGTATTCAAATTGCTTCCCCATTTTTTCGAGAAAATTTTCGACAATCGGCAGAAAATTTTCTGCCCCGGTTTTTGGTGACTTCCCTGGCGTTGCATCTTGCTGCCATCATCAATCCTCTGATCTCCTGCAACAGACAAAAGGATTTAGTCAGTTTTAATCGTGGTGGTAGAGGGTGCCTTTCTGGCGAGCAATTTTTCTCTCTTCCTCTTTTCTTGCTCTTTGTCCCCATAATTGGTTGGCGGGCAAAGTTGCCTGTTGGGGGTCTCTAGCCTGCTGGGGATTGGTTTTCAATTTATCCCCTTTTCTGCTTTCTCTTTAAACACATGATGTGGGAGTCTGCTTCTAACTCCCGAAACCACTCCCTTTGGAGCTTACTTCTTCCAAAATTTCCGGCCACAATCACTGCATTGCCCGGGACCGGCCTTTAAGACTATTTGTATTATCCTGCATTGGATGAATTCCCCTTCGGTTTCTGGTAGTAAGCTTTGAAAAATACTTTCAAGACACATTTTAGGGAAAGAAATAAAAGATATGGAAAGGAGAAAATCTTTCTGAACCAATATTTTTTGTGGGAGGAGACAATCAAAAGAACTTATCTGGAGGACATGACTGGTCCCCGTGATCATGACGTGCACCATAGATTCCCGACCCAGTCTATTTGTATCAATCGATTTGCCGGATGGTCTGACTTGCTGGGGATGATAAATGACTGTCCATGCTGTTGCAAATGTGGTAGCTTTTGTTGATTCGTCTTGTCGCCTCATAGTGCCCTTCGAGGGGTTTTCACTAATGAGACTCTCTCTTTTCTCTCATCTCCCGGCGCCTTATGGTGCCTGTGAAGGTTTCACCAATAAGACTCTCTCATTTCATTTCTTTCGAGGAATCGGGGCGTTGTAGATACGACCCTCTCTTCTGGAGATTCCTTTGACTATCAATTCATTCCCAGTCTCACGATCCTCTTCTTTGCTGGGGATTGGTGTATTATTCTCGGTCTTATTTGCCTGACTCGACATCTCTTGAACATTGATCGGAAGGTCTTTTGGACGATGATGTTGGTTTTGGTGCGGAGTTAAAGAAAGGCTATGAAAAATGAAAATAATTTGATGGGTGGTGCGCTACAACTTTTGGAATCAAATCTTTGTTGGACCTTAAAACATAACCTCTGCCCCAGTTTTCTTGCTTAGGGAATTTATTTTTTACACTTATGTTGCGTTATGTGCGTTACGCACGCTGTGCCTATTATGCACACCATTATGCATCCTACATTTACTATGATGCATACTATGACCGAGCCGTGAGGCGCCTACGTATCCTCTTTGATGAATCAGGTCAAACGTAGTTCCCACGGTTTTGTATTTCTTGTGATTTTATCTTCTTCTCTTTTTTTTTTCTTTTCCTTTTCTTCTTCTTTTCTTTTCTTTTCTTTTCTCTTTTTTTTCATGTCTTTTCCATTAGTGATTCCAAAAGAGGGGTATGAAAGAATAACTTAAGGCTCAAAAGGGGGAAGCAAGGGTTAAACAGTGTTTGGGTAGAAGAAAGAATTGCCTCCGTCATCTCATCATTCAACAAATGCCAAATACAAACAAATAGACCAAAAATAGCCATAATTAAAGAAGTTACACATAATATCTCTTGACTGCATCTGAATTGATAGCCCTGTCGACACATCTACCTTCGACATCTGTTAAACACAAAGCACCGTTGGACAATACTCTGGTCACGATATAAGGCCCTTGCCAATTTGGGGCGAATTTGCCTTTTGCCTCGACCTGATGCGGGAGGATCTTCTTTAATACCAACTGCCCTACTTCAAATTTCCTAGGGCGCACCTTCTTATTATACGCTCTTGCCATTCTCTTCTGGTACAGCTGACCATGGCACACTGCTGCCAATCTTTTCTCATCTATCAGGCTTAACTGTTCCAATCGAGCTTTGACCCATTCATCGTCATCAATCCCGGCTTCAGCGACAATTCGGAGGGACGGAATTTCGACCTCCGCTGGTATCACGGCCTCAGTTCCATACACCAACAAATAAGGAGTTGTGCCTATGGAAGTCCGGACGGTAGTGCGGTAACCCAACAAAGCAAAGGGTAATTTCTCGTGCCATTGTCTGGACCCCTCCACCATTTTTCGCAGTATCTTCTTGATATTCTTATTGGCTGCTTCGACTGCTCCATTCGCCTTGGGACGATATGGGGTGGAGTTGCGGTGTATAATCTTGAATTGTTGGCATACCTCTCTCATCAGGCTGCTATTAAGATTCGCACCGTTATCCGTGATGATCACTTTTGGGATCCCAAATCTGCAGATGATATGGGAGTGAACAAAGTCCACCACTGCCTTCTTGGTTACTGATTTGAAGGTTTTGGCCTCAACCCATTTGGTGAAGTAATCAATGGTCACTAGAATGAACCTATGACCGTTGGATGCTGCTGGCTCGATGGGCCCAATGACATCCATCCCCCATGCCACAAACGGCCAGGGTGCTGACATTGTATGTAATTCTGTTGGCGGAGAATGGATCAAATCTCCATGTATCTGGCACTGATGGCATTTCCTCACGAAAGTGATGCAGTCGTGTTCCATGGTGAGCCAATAACACCCTGTTCGAAGGATTTTTCTTGCCAATACATGTCCGCTCATGTGTGGCCCACAAACTCCAGCATGTACTTCTGCCATAACCGTCGTTGCCTTCCTGGCATCTATGCATCTCAACAATCCCAAATCCGGGGTTCTTTTGTACAATACTCCTCCACTGAGGAAGAAGCCATTCGACAAACGCCTAAGGGCTCTTTTTTGGTCTCCAGAGGCATGTTCTGGGTATATTCCCATTCTGAGGTATTCCTTAATATCATGGAACCAGGGTTCGCCATCTGCTTCTTCTTCTATGGCATTGCAGTAGGCGTGCTGATCACGGACCTGGATGTGTAGAGGATCAACATACATTTTGTCAGGGTGGTGCAGCATTGATGCTAAGGTGGCCAAAGCATCTGCAACCTCATTGTGAACTCTCGGAATGTGTTTGAATTTCACCGATCGAAATTGCTTGCTCAGATCATGCAAGCATTGTCGGTATGGTATGAGCTTTAGATCTCGTGTTTCCCATTCCCCCTGAATTTGATGTACCAAGAGGTCCGAGTCTCCCAAGACCAAGACGTCTTGGACATCCATGTCAGCAGCCAGGCGCAGACCCAGAATGCAAGCCTCATATTCGGCCATATTGTTGGTGCAATAGAAGCGTAGTTGAGCCGTAACAGGATAATGCCGTCCTGTTTCAGAAATGAGTACTACTCCTATTCCAACCCCTTTTGCGTTTGCAGCTCCATCGAAGAAAAGCTTCCAACCCGGTTCCTCAGGTAATTCCAATTCATTTGTATGCATCACCTCTTCGTCAGGAAAATACGTTCTTAAAGGCTCGTATTTTTCATCAACGGGATTCTCTGCCAAATGGTCTGCCAGTGCCTGGGCTTTCATGGTCGTCCTTGTTACGTAGATGATATCAAACTCTGTGAGCAGAATTTGCCACTTTGCCAACCTTCCCGTGGGCATAGGTTTCTGAAAGATATACTTCAATGGGTCCAAACGGGATATGAGATAAGTAGTATATGAAGACAGGTAGTGCTTCAACTTCTGAGCTACCCAAGTTAGGGCGCAGCATGTTTTCTCGAGTTGAGTGTACTTGACCTCATGCACTGTGAATTTCTTGCTAAGATAGTAGATGGCCTGCTCCTTCCTTCCTGTGTCATCATGTTGCCCCAGTACACAACCAAATGAATTTTCCAAGACCGTCAGGTAAAGGATTAGGGGTTTCCCGGGCTTAGGAGGGACCAATACGAGTGGATTAGACAGATACCCTTTGATTTGGTCGAAAGCCTCCTGACACTCTACCGTCCAACCTACCGCAACATCCTTTTTCAGCAGCCGAAATATGGGTTCACAAGTTGCTGTGAGTTGAGTGATGAACCTGCTGATGTAATTGAGTCTACCCAGCAAACTCATTACCTCTGTTTTGTTCCTTGGCGGTGGCAAATCTCGGATGGATTCAATTTTGGATGGGTCTAACTCAGTTCCCCGTCGACTGACGATGAATCCTAGCAACTTTCCTGACGGAACCCCGAATGCGCATTTGGCCGGGTTAAGCTTGATATCATACCTCCGGAGTCTTTGGAAAAATCTCCTTAGGTCTGCTACATGGTCCTCCTGACGCCAAGATTTGATGATCACATCATCGACGTACACCTCGATTTCCTTGTGTATCATGTCATGAAACACAGCAGTCATTGCTCGCATGTACGTCGCCCCGGCGTTCTTTAACCTGAATGGCATTACCCGATAGCAGTAGGTTCCCCATGGCGTAATAAACGCTGTCTTCTCAGCATCCTCCTCGTCCATTAGGATCTGATGATAACCCGCATAGCAATCCACAAAGGATCCGATCTCGCGCCCAGCGCAGTTATCGATCAGGATATGAATGTTGGGTAGCGGGAAATTGTCCTTGGGACTTGCTTTGTTGAGGTTGCGGTAATCAACGCATACCCTGATTTTTCCATCCTTCTTTGGGACCGGTACCATATTGGCCAACCACTCGGGATATCGAGTGACCCGAATGACCTTCGATTGCAACTGCTTGGTCACTTCTTCTTTGATCTTTACACTCATTTTTGTTTTAAATTTTCTTAGTTTTTGCTTGACCGGAGGGTATGCCGGGTCAGTGGGTAATTTGTGAACCACTAAATTGGTGCTTAATCCAGGCATATCATCATATGACCATGCAAAAACATCTTTGAATTCCCTGAGAGTTTTGATCAATTCTGCTCTGACATTCGGCTCAATGTGGATGCTAATTTTGGTCTCTTGGACGTTATCAGCGTCTCCTAAATTCACAGCCTCGGTGTCATTTAGGTTAGGCTTGGGTTTCTCTTCAAATTGGCACAGTTCTCTGTTTATTTCTTCGAAGGCTTCACCTTCGTCACATTCAGATTCATCGTCACAAACGACCTTTTGCATCATTGAGTCGGTTTCAGATTGATTTATTAGACTAGGTCGAAGATCCGCTGTGCATGCCATGTCATTAGAACCAGTAAAAAGAGAACTGTTCAGAAAGAAAAAGAACAAAACAAAAAATTAAAATGGGACAAAAGAAAAGAACTTTATTAAATTTGCGGGATAAAAGGGTTCACACTTTTACAAAACGAGAGTAAAATTTGGATTACACCCTTGAATAATCCGATCAAACAAACAAACAAACAAAACATTAATCAAAGCCTACTACCAAGACTCCCCTCGGACAGGAAGAGGAGTAACCGTCCAATTGTTGGTCTTGGCCTCAGGCCCCACAAATTGTATCTCTGCTCTGCTGGAACCTTCTCCAGCTTCCACCATACTGACATCCGCGAATAGCCTCTCAAAACTCTGATTCAGGTCTTCATTTATACCGATCAAAGGTCCTCGAATCTTTGGGATCGCTGACCCCTTGGCACTTGCTATAACAAAAGACCTTGAGAGGCGTGGCACTGGTTTAGGCAGAAACCAGATCCTCTTCTTCATTTTTCGCGCTTGCTTCCTGTCTGCTGCGGTTGGTTTGAACCCCAACCCGAAAGTTTCCAGATTCTTAGGAAGGGAGATAGGTTGGACTATCCCTTGAAGTTCAACTCCCAGGCCTTTTCCCGGCACAAATCCATTACCCAGCATTTCTGATACCATCATGACTGTTGCGGCAGCTACCCTAGGGTGCGGGATGATTTCTCCTTCAGAAATTTTGTTGGCCGACCCTGTATCGAGAATCTGGTAGACCCAAGGACCTTTGTCATCAGTGGTCTCTATGAAAGGCACAATGGTTCCGCCCATGGTGCATGTTGTATCCTCGCCGTGCAACACGACCTCTTGTCTTTCCCACTCGAACTTCACTATCTGATGTAGGGTGGAAGGCACCGCTTTAAGCTGCATGAATCCAGGGTCGTCCTAACAGCAGGTTATAAGAAACTGTGGCATCTAACACCTGGAATTCCATGGTAAATAGGACTGGCCCAATGGTCAGTTCAAGTACAACATCCCCCACAGTGGCTGTTCCGTTTCCGTCAACCCCCGGACACAGATGCTATTCTCCCGGATTCTTCCACGGTCAATCTTTAACTGGTCCAGGGTGGATAATGGACAAATATTGGCGCTTGAGCCGTTATCCACCAATACTCGGGTTACCACCGAGTCTTCACATTTGACAGCTAGGTATAGAGCTTTATTGTGCTCCGTACCTTCCACCGACAGGTCATCATCTGAGAATGTTACCCTGTTCACCTCGAAAATCTTGCTGGCAATGGTTTCCAGGTGGTTTACAGAAATTTCACTAGGTACATGAGCCTCGTTCAATATCTTCAACAGGGCCCGACGATGCTCCTCAGAATGGAGGAGTAATGACAATAGTGAGATCTGGGCCGGTGTTTTTCTCAGCTGCTCAACCACAGAATAGTCTTGTACTTTCATCTTCCTCAGGAATTCTTCAGCCTCTTCTTCAGACACTGGCTTTTTGGTTGCCACTGGGTTGGTTTTTCTTAGCTCCACCGGAGCAAAACATCGACCTGATCGAGTCAGCCCTTGCGCTTCACAACTGACTTCTTCCACCTGTTTTCCTTGGTACGTCACCACTGCCTTTTCATATTTCCAAGGCACAGCCCTGCTGTCAATCATCGGTAGTTGGACCACAGGCTTTATGGTCACCCGTTCTCTACATACCCCTTTCAACACGACTGCCGGTGTGGGCAGGATCCCTGGTATTACCAACTGCTTGGCTCGGGTTTGCTTGCTATGATGGACGGGCTCTTCCCCAATATCACTACCGGCTTGATGCCTTCTCCCTGTGACTGTACACTTGTTCCTCCACTGGTTAAGACTTCTTTCGGGGCGGCTTGGATCATCATCACTGTTTGTGAGGGTTTTCTTAATTCTCCTCCCTCACACACCAACTCAATCATGTGAGTTTCGTGGTGCACTGGCAGTGGGTTTTGGTTGATGTTAGGAGCCTCCGGTGTCTGGACCTCGATCTTATTGGTGTCAATAAGATCCTGTATGGCATGCCTTAACTTCCAGCACTTCTCGGTATCGTGCCCGAGCATCCCTGAACAGTATTCACAACTGATTGAACGATCCAAATTCTGAGGTGGGGGATTTGGTTCCTGACTGTGGACAGGACTAACCAAACCCAATTGCCGCAGCTTGTGGAACAAAGCGGTGTAGGTTTCTCCCAGCTCTGTGAAGGTTCTTTGCTTCCGCAACCTGTCATTCCTAGCATCTGGATTTCCCCGGAAGCCTGCCCCTGAAGGGTTTCTATATGCCATTGGTGGAGGGTAGGTGTTTTGTGGTGGCGCATATATGTTCTGGGGAGCCGGTGCACGCCATTGTGGGCGAACCGGAGGCTGAGTGTATACCTGGGCTTGGTGTACGGAACAATGTGGTTCTCGAGGTGGATAGAAATTTTGTGGTGGGTTGTATGGGTAGTTTGACCTGTGAGGCCTGGGTTGGTTGTAGTGCAGCCTGCCAGCCCTGGACCAACTGCCTGCCTCGATCGTGGCAACCTCTTCTTTCTTTCTTCTCAGCGCACCTCCCGTGCCGCTTTGAATAGCCTGGGTTGTGGCCTTGAGTGCCGAATTGTCCGACCTCAAACCCTCTTCTATCATGACCCCTATTTTGACCACCTCGTTGAAAGATTTTCCAACCGTTGTCACCAAGTGACCAAAGTAGGTTGGATCCAATGTCTGCAAAAAATAGTCCACCATCTCTCCCTCTCTCATGGGAGGATCGACTCTAGCTGCTTGTTCTCTCCAGCGGAACCCGAACTCGCGAAAACTTTCCCCGGGTTTCTTCCCAGTTCTCAATAACGTGAGACGGTCAGGGACTATCTCCAGATTGTACTGGAAATGACCTGCAAAAGCCTGCGCCAGGTCATCCCACGTGTACCACCTGCTGAAATCCTGCCTGGTATACCATTCCAGTGCAGATCCGCTCAGGCTTTGGCCGAAATAAGATATCAAAAGCTCGTCCTTGCCTCCTGCCCCTCTCATTTTACTACAGAATCCCCGCAGATGTGCCATGGGATAACCGTGCCCTTCATGTAAATCAAACTTGGGCATCTTGAACCCAGCCGGGAGTTGGACATCCGGGAAAGGGCACAGATCTTTGTATGCCACGCTGACTTGATTGCCCAGCCCGTGCAAGTTCCTGAAGGATTGCTCTAGGCTTTTGAACTTTCTCAACACTTCATCCTGTTCAGGGGCCTTTACCGGCTTCTCAACCTCTGCCGGTACTTCCAAATGTGGATTGTAAGCCTGTGGTTCGGGTGCATGGAATGTAGGCTCAGGGGGATAGTATTGGGTATCGTGAGCCTGAAACAATGGCTCACTGGTCGTTCGCTGCAAAAGGGGCTGATGCAGGTCCCACAAAAATGGGAATATTGGGTGTTGGGAGAGGTTGATGGGGTGGTGGAGCTTGGGAATCATGAGGGCTTCTTTCTTGATGATAGAGGGGATTTGGGCGGCTTGTGGAAGGGCCAGAGTGAGGGTACTCCGGCATGTGTCCCAGTGTTTCAGGACTCTTTTGTGTTTTGGCTAGGGCTAGTTGCATTGCATTCATTTCTAGTCCCATCCTTTCAATCTTTTCCATCGCTTCTTTTAACAACTGGCTCATCGGCCTTTCTTCCTCATTGCTATTCTCCGAAGTAGTCATGCTTGTTGCTACCGGTCCTTTGGATCTGGTTTGGTATGAATGTGTTGCCAGAATTCTTTAACAACTAACTGTCTGATGTCAGACAACAACAAACTTTGTTAGTGTTAGAGCTTAATAGATTTGATCATAACACATAGAGGATGCAATGCACCTAGGCAGTTAACCGTTTCTACATGCTTTGCTTCAAACAACATGCGTCATCCCGGTTTGCTCATTCGTCTTTTTACAGTATTTTGCGAAACCCTGCGTTTTATTTTATTTACATTTTCTTTTCTTTATTTATTAAAAGCGGTCGAATCTTATGGGGATTGCCTACATATCACGTCCCCGCGTGAATCAGACCAGGCGTAGTTCTGCCTTAAAGTAAAGACACGTAGAAATTCTTCCGGAGTCACTTAATTTCATTATCAAAATTTGCTATTACACATTGCTTCAAACAAAATAGTTACAGTACAGACTCCACGGTTCTCTGACCCTATTTGATTGAAAGAAAAATAGAAAACAAACATGTGGGAAAGCATCAAAGCTCAACTAAAACAAGACTCGACCAGAGGTTAATTTTCCAGCTTAGGGACCCGCGCGACATCATTCGGCCTTTTTGCGGTTCTAGGTGCGAGATCCCTTTCGAGCTGCTCCAACTCGTGCATGGTCTGTTTGACATAACCCATCACTGTTGGGAGAACGGTAACGCAGGTCATGCTTTCGCACCGCCGACACCGTCTGATGATGGCATGGGCAATGGCCCTGATCTTATCTCTGGCTTGTTTCTTCTCTATGAGTAGGTGTCTTATCTGATCACTGCACATCTTGAACACCTGTGAGTCTTGTATATGTTGATTCTTCAGCTGCCGTACTTCTGTCTTCATTTGGGCCAACAGGTCGTAACAATATCTACTCTCCAATTGGAAATCCCTGGCACGCTTAACTGCTTTAAACTTAAGTGTAGCCATCTCTCTCTTTATTTTGACAACAGTCTTCTCGTGGTCATGTTTCACTTGGTTCAAGCATCGGCGATGCTTATTTACTCGTGTATCCCACTGTGCCCTGAGCTCTGCTATGACGCTTTCGGATTTCTCCAAACCATCTTGCCATTCCCTGATTTCACCTATTAGCCTTTTTATCAGCTGCTCGTCTGATCGACGCCTTGGCTGTTCATCCACATTCATCCTTATCTGTTGGATCTGGGATCTGAGCTTTTTGTTTTCCTGAATTAACCTGTTCCGCTCTCCCAGATTGGCAGCAGCCTGCACATTGTGCTCATATTTCAAGCTTTCCACTTGTTGTTTCAACCTGCTGATTTCGGCGCAATAGCTTCTTTCTTTTTCTAGCCAATCCCATTGTTTTTGCGATGTTTCAGCGAAATTCAGGATGTGGGGTCTCTTAGCTGGCCTTTCATGCTCAAATTCCCTTCTATACCACGCGAGGTAACCTGGTGCCGTCTCACCTTTGGCTCGATCCCGTACGCAAGTATCTGATTTCAAATATTGACACTCACTCCAGACTTGGCGAATTTTCGCTTCTGGAAACTGTCCGTCACGACTTATCTCAAGTGCTTGAGTGCTAAGATCTTCCTCATGAGGTATTGTCTGGCATCTTCCAAACTGTCTCAAAACTCGGCAGGGTGCGTAAGGTTGAATGCTCTTAAGCCCCATTAGTAAGAAATGAGTTTTAGTTGCAGACATATACAGGATCTCATCAACAGGCAACCATCCCAACGTCTATTGTATTTGGCTGGCAGTAAGAGCTTGAAAGAACGAGGTCCATGCCAGGACTCCTTTGGGCAAGCTGATTTCTTTGGTTCTTGTGTAAGATTCTTCTATGCGGGTCTTTTCCGGGGAACCATGGCTCAAAATCTCGGAATGATGGCAGAGGTGCTCGGACGTCCATAGTTGTAGGAGCAAGTTACAACCTTCGAAGAAATCTCCCCCAGCTTTACAAGCTGTAAGAGCTCGAAAGATGTCGGACACCACCATAGGTGCGAGAGTACTGTCCCTTTGCGTGAGTAAAGTGCTGACGACCCCGGATATCTTCAAATCAATGTTTCCATCTTTCCTTGGGAATACCAGAAGGCCTAGGAACATTATCATGAACGCTACCCGTCTGTGCTCGTCCCACTTCTGACGAACTCCTTTGCTGCACAGTTTGTTGATTGGATTATTGAATCCCCCTCATGACCGTATCTATCATATATGAAGCATGGAGTACAAAATCCGGCTGCCAGATCCGGGTTGTGGACCGTTCTGGGTATCTTCAATGAATCCAGGAACCGGTGTACCGTGACAATTCTTGGGGCGACCAAGTATTTTTGCCTCAACGGAAGTTCAGCATTTCCGATGTACCCGGCCATTTCTTCCAAAGTCGGGGTGAGTTCAAAATCAGAGAAATGGAAAACATTGTGCGCCGGGTCCCAGTAGGTAACCAAAGCTCTTATGATATCTCCCCGAGGCTGGATTTCCAGCAAACCCACGAGACCTTTCAGATATTTCTTGACCTCATTTTGTCCTTCAACACCTAGATCATTCCACCATAGCCGTAGCTTGACATGGATTTTGGCCATTATTGAAAAATGTTCATTTTGCATCGTGCTCATCCTGCACATTTATTAAGGTGATTTTAACAAAATGACTTGACTCAAAAATATTTTACAAAGGGGATCAAGTTTTGAACATGGCCTTTAAACACTTCGGGGACGAAGATTTTAAGGCTGTGTGGGTCAACTGCTAAACAAGACCCAAAGGTGGCTGTTTATGCAAAGTCAGCCTTCCGGCGTCCCTTTTCGGGAACATTCGGCTATTTATGACACAACAGCATCACCTAACTTATTTATGACTTTTAAAATTCGACACATCTTTTTTTTTTTATTTTTTTATTTATTTATTGATTTTGGCTATTTTAGCAAAAATGGGGTTGAACCCGACGAGGGTTGCCTACGTATCTCACATCCGGTGAGAATCAAACCGGCGTAGTTCGAGATATCGTAAATAGAGAGAAAAAATCAAATAAATCTAGAAATCAAGAATAAGCGTTTTTATTATTATGAAGAGAGATAAAGGCTAAAGAAAATATTTATTATTGTTATTATATTTTTTTTATTTTTTATTATTATTATTATTTTTTGGCAATATTTGGATTATTTGGATTATTAGTCTGAATTTATGAAAGAAACAACATTTTTTAATTTATGAAAGAAACAACATTTAAAATAAATACCCTTTCTCTTTTTTTTTTTAATTTATTTTTTTTTTGATTTTGAAAGTGATAAAAGAATTTTTTTTTTGTATATTTTTTTTTCACTTTCAATAAAAGGACAATTCCAAAAAAAAATTTCCTTTTCTAGGAACCGGTCAGCATGCGGAACCGAAGCAAATAAATGCGCAAAACAAATGGGATGCAGCAGGGGGGTCTTTTCTTTTCAGGTTGCCTGTCCTAGACGGACCCAACCCCTGTGTTGAGTCCCCTAAGTCAAATGCAACATGATGCAAATAAGCGCTCCTACTAGGGATCCAGCATGAAGTCAAGTTATACTAGGTTTATACCCTGGGTATTTGTTCTAGACTGTGTACCCGAGCAGACAACTCGAGTCGAGGAGGGGGCTACGTACCGGGGACCCGCGAGATCGTCCGGCTTTGTAACTTGTCCGACCTCTTTCTTATTTTAGGTATTGACACTAACAGAATAGGGAGTCTCGACCAGCGAGCTTCTCCCCGGAGGTAAGAAGAGAAGGGTTTCGGCACAGTTTATATACAGTTCAGATAATATCAAAGCGGTAAAAGACAACATTTAGCACGTTATGCAAAAACATGTAATAAAGATCAGATAATAAAGCCAAATATAACAATTATTCTAAGCTCGAATTCTTGAACCCTGAACCAGTGGTTCTGGGTCTAATCCCCAGCAGAGTCGCCAGAGCTGTCACACCTCCTTTTTCCGCACCCGAGAGGGTGCAAGAGAGTTTTTTCCAATTAAAGGACAATCGAAACGGGATTTGTTTGTTTATTCCAAAGTCGCCACTTGGGAGATTTTAGGGTGTCCCAAGTCACCAATTTTAATCCCGAATCGAGGAAAATAATGACTCTATATTATAGTCTGCGTACCAGAAATCCGGATAAGGAATTCTGTTAACCCGGGAGAAGGTGTTAGGCATTCCCGAGTTCCGTGGTTCTAGCACGGTCGCTCAATTGTTATATTCGGCTTATTTATCTGATTTTATACAAGCGTGCACTTATGTGCAAAATTTAACTTTTAACTGCTTTTATCATTTAACTGTTTTATCAAGAATTTGCAACGTTGTGAAAATGTATCTTGAACCACGTTACAATCAATGTACCCGTGGTCGTCGACATACTTAGACTCCGTTGAGATTTGGACTTGGGTCACATCAATGCGCACCCGAGTTTAAGGAAATTGAATTATTAATGGCGTGCCTGACGCGACTAGCGTATTGTCATTTTGGGGAAGGCCGTAAAATTCGCTAACCGGCCTGTCCCGAATTCTAAGTGTTTTAATATATATACATTTAGAGGGCCCCGCAACTTTGTATTTTTTATTTGTCGAGGCTCATCTCATTTTTTTTTATTAGAATTTGCAACGTCATGGAAATGCATCTCAGACCACGTCACAGTCAATGTACCCGTGATTAGAGACACGTTTCGATTCCGTTGAGATTTGGATTTGGGTCACATCAATGTGCACCCGAGTTTACGAAGGTAAGATTTATTAAAGCGTATCTTAAAGAGACTAACGCGTTGTTATTTTTAGGAGGGTTGTGAGATTTGCTAAACAACCCGTCCTGGAAACTAAATGCTTCAATAATATACATTCAACCAGGGCCCCGTATCTGTGCGTTTTGCTTATTTTCATCGAGGCTCATCTCGTTCTTATTTTTGAAGGATGTCCTATAGCAACTACGTTTCTTGTCGTGTTTGTCTCGATAAATTGAAAACAGTAGCTAGTCCTAATTAATTACATGTTTGCAAATTGTTTGTAACAACATTCAGAAAAGCTTGAAAAAAAATCAGAAGTGAGGCTGCATGTACAGTCAATTGAATAAATAATTATGAGCCCAAATCCAACCCATGCGTGATGGGCCAAATCTGGGCCGCTGCTTGCTCGAAGCAGGCCAGCTTGGCCTGTTTTGGCCTGAACTCGACCTTTATGAGGTTGAGATTGCGAGTTTGGTGTTCTTTGTCTTAACAGGTGGTTTACTAGTTATATGAGATCATCAAAAAAGGAGGAACTTAATCCATGATGTACAGTTTTCATACTTGGCATACATTACAACATATACTGCAAAGTAAACTAAAATCTGAGATGCAACCTATCTTATTGAGCATATTATCACCTATCAGCATACATATGTAAACTACCATTTAGCTAACTTATATTGATATACACTAGGCATACAAGCTGCTTCGATTGTCAATACAAGAATGAAAATTATCATATAATACATGATATCTAATATAACAATATATGTATGAAAATCAACTTCAAGTCTTTTCCTTTTTTGCATTCATGTTGCAATGTTCCAATTACATTTGATAGTGTCTTGGTTGTGTACCTGATGTAGAGGAACAGAATAAGAAGGAAAAAGATCAGCTGAGCAGCACACGGCAAACAACAGCAACGGCAGATTCACAGCAACAACACAGCAACAAACAACCAGCCAATAATGGTGAAGCTCAACAAGGAATCGAGCAACAAATGAACAATCCCAGAAGAAGAACAAAGTAGGAAACAACAACCCAGAATGTTGAATGTAACAGCAACAGAAATCCGATGACCACAAGAAAGCTTGGCAAACAACAAGAAAAGCAAAACCACAAAGAAAACCTGATCAAACTGGACTCTTGTACAGTTTCCTCTAGACAATACTCATTCACAATGTCCTGAGATTTATTTCTGTTTTTCCTTTTCAGTTTTCTTATTCCCAAGATCTCTCCAGACTCAAAAAAAATTCCCCCCTTCTAATGGAAGGTCTGCCTCTTTTATAGCCTAACCTTAACACTTTACAGTCTGTTTTACAACTCAAAATTGCCCCCCTCTCGTTGTTTTTCCACTCACTTCTTTTAAATAAACAAAACTCCCATCAAATCCCTGACAGCCCCTCTCTCTTTTGTTGTTAAAATGTACTAATCACTTGTTTATTTAACCAAAGTATGGGCAGTAGGAATATAATCTGACAGCACATGCTGTCCAATTATTTTAATTCCTTAAAGCTAACCATACACATGCTGCCCACGGTCCAAACCCAATGGCATCATGTTTTAAAATCAGAGTCTGAATCTGCCATTATAACCTTTCCCCTAGGTGTTTTTTAATTCAATTTGAACAAAATCAATAGGCAATACAATTCAGTTTCTAGTGGGACTCAAATACGATCACAGCAGAAATAAGCAATACGAATCAAGTTGTTACCATTAACGATTGAAACTAATTGACGACATATATCGACTCGACTATATTAATCGTAACACATAACAATCAATCGTTCATACAAACAACACGTATAGAGTCCCGAATGACTTCAGACAAATTTGTTCAAACACTGGGAACTTATATGAATCAAACTCGTTTGACGACTAATCTAATTGATGAGCATGTATATTACAGGGTATATTCAGAACACAAACAGAAGACAATTGACCAAATAAAAGGCCTTTAACAGAGATGGAAGAAATCCGAATGAAAAAGAAATAACAAAATAACAAACAAACACAACGAAACACGCTGACAACTTAATTAGAACTAAAACAAAAGAAAGGAAAACTTACCAAAAGAGTTTGAAATCAAAATGACCCAAATCTGATTCAACTTCGAACTTTTGAGGCCGAACAAACTTTAATCAGGGTGTTCTCACATGAGAACACCTTGATTAAGGTCTATTAGACCTCAAACCCTTGTCCAGACCGGCCGGATTCCCCAGGTGCATGTGTTCTAAAGTCTGGATTTTCAGATCTGGATTTTTAGGAGTTGTGGGTAGATTCGGACCAAACCAAGCTTGGTTTGGTCACAAGGAAGGTCAGGGGAGTGTCTGGTATGAAGATGGGGTGGTTTGGCATAGTTCCGGGTTCGACTCAAATCTTCAGATGAAGATTCGAGACGAAGGAAGATGATTCGAGGCAAATGGATAGCAGATCCATGTTTAGGATAGTGAAGTGGTCTTAGGGTGTTCAGGAGGTGGCCACCGGCATTCATGCCGCCGGCTTTAATGGCGAAGGAGACTAGGGCGGCTGCTAGGGTTCGGGGGGTTTCAGGTTTGAGTTTGGGGACGATGAAGGGTGGGGTTGGTATAGGGGGTGCGGGGTATGATAGGAAGCTTATATACGGGGAGGCTGATTGGATCTGAGCCGTTAGATCAGATGATCTCAATGGCTTAGATCTGATGCTGAGAAATGAGACGGGGTCGTTTAGTAGTTAAACGGGGTCGTTTGGTTTAAGTAAGGGGTTGGGTCAGACTGGTTATTGGGTCGGGTTTGAACACGGGTTGCTGAAGGAGGTCCTGAGCCGTTAGATCGGTCTGGACAGACGGCTCCGATCAAACGCCTTTATACGGCGTCGTTTGGGAGGTTTGCCTGAGGCCTGGTTTGGACTGGGTCTGGATGCTGGTTTTGGGCCTTTTTTTGTTTCACTTCCTGGGCCCAAACCGATTTTAATCCCTCTTTTCTTTTTTTTTTCTAATTTTATTTTTCTTTTAAAATAAGAAAAATGAAAAATGACAAATAATAAAAATAATAAAGTTAAAACTAAACAACAATGCAACATTTTAACATAATTATCACAAAAATATTTAATTAGATTAACTAAAGCCTAGAACGAACGATGCACATATATATGTTTTTTTGAATTTTCTTTTAATGACACACATATTTTTTGTATTTTGTTTGATAATGATTAAATGCAAAAATGGACGGACCCACAAATGCCTAGCAATACATGTCATGAAAAATTTGTAATGCGGGGTCATTTGTCACTATATTTTTGTTTTCCTTTTGGAGTGATTGCTCGTGAAGCAAAAATCATGTGCTTACAATGAACGTCTGACGCCCAGACTTTAAAATGTTTCAAACATGGGATTTCACCCATTTTTTATCATCTTCTCATTAGAGCTCAGCGTAGAGGCGATTATGAACAGATAATTCATCGCCAATTTATAGGTTAGTTTACTTTAGCTTGTTTTCTTCCACTTCCATCAACACCCATTGATTTCTAACCTTGATTTATGCTAATTCATGGTAGAAAGTTAGGGATTTGGGTAGATTATAAGTGGGTATTTTACCATCATAGCTCGTCTTTAAACTTAGATTTTTGCTTTGTTTGGTTGATAAAATCATGTGTTTAATGTCATTTACTTCTATTTTATAGGTTGTATGTGATTTAGAAGTGATGATGAAGAAACCAAGTGAAAACAAGTCAAAAAGGAGCTAAAATAGACAATGGAAATCTGCCCAGTGATTTACCCTTCGTGAACGCGAAGAAGCAGGAAGCCAGACCTTCGCAAACGCGAAGGATACATTGCGAACGCGAAGCAGCAGAACTCAAACCTTCGCGAACGCGAAGCTGAAGGAAACAAACCTTCGCGAACGCACGAACGCGAAGAAGAAACTGGGCGGAAAAATTGGGCAGTCCTGGAATTTCACGATTTTTATCCTAAACCATTTAATACACAAACTAGCTCATTTGTAGACTATCTTTGGCTTATTTTCAGTCCTTAGACTAGAGAAGAACATGTTTTGGAAGCTAGGGTTCTTGCCCACACACTTGGGTCTTGAAGATTTAAAGCTTTTGGCTGAGAATTTCTTACCCATTTATGTTCATTTCTTCATTTTCTTGCTTTGTATTGTATATCTAAGTGTCTAGTATTTATTTCAACACTTGAATCTTGTTTATGGAAATATTCATATTTAAAGTGTGGATTAGATATCTTGTTGTGCTTATGTATTGAACGATTTTTATTTATTATGAAGTGAATTTTTTTTTAATTATCCTTGTTCTTTAATGTTTCCAAAGGGATTAGCTTTCCCTAGGACTCGCCATTAACTTCGAATTAATGACCCTTGTCGTTATAGTGGAGAACCACACTCGTGGCAAAATTAATTAATTTCTCCCGGGGACGGATTGTGCGCCCAATCTCAAACTCATGAGTGGAGTATTTGTGATAAGTGTGATCGTCAAAATGGTCATTGGGATTATTGTGCTTAGTTTTCCTTCCCTTCCCCAAGCCTCCGCTATGATGATTCTACTTTCTATGATGAAATGGAAGAAATTGAGCATGGTCAAAATGGAGAGTTCATGTCACGAACCAACTTTCCCCCCGTTTAGGCATCGTGATGGTAAGACTAGGTAAGCCTAACTAATACTGAAATACCACAATAGTAAATAAAATTTAATAATCTTGAAGCAAAAATCACCATAATTTATAATTCCCAAAACCCGGTAGTACAAGTCATAAGCTCTATAGAGTTTCGCTACAGCTTCTAAACACAATCGTATCAAAATAAGTACAACAGTGTGAATATAAAATAGGAAGGTGACTCCGAAGCCTGCGAACGCAGCAATAGAGCAACCTCGAGTCTCCTCGGCAAGAATCTGCACAACAACTAACGGTTGATACCTAGATCTACACAAAAACAAATGTGCAGAAGTGTAGTATGAGAACACCACAACGGTACCTAATAAGTATCAATACTAACCTCAGTGGAGTAGTGACGAGGAACAATCATGACATCTACTGGTCTAATAAACTGAATAAGTGTGAGTATAAAGCAAAAATAATATGATGTCTACATATAAAGACTACGCAGTATGGCTAATAGTACAGTAATTACAATAAGGAATGAAAACAACAAGTAGCAACGGAACATTATAATAACGACATAGAAGGATGGATGGAAACACAGCTCAAATGCGAAAATCACAACAACCCCAATATTTTAGTCAAATCCGTCAAGTATAAACATTCACTCGTAAATTTCTATATTAAAATCTTTAAAATATAATCCTTTCCAATTAGGAAAAATTCTTAAAAAAAATATATTTATTTTGAATATAAACTTTTCAACTAAAGATTCTTCAAACATAATTCTTTTAAGATAGTTACCTTTCAAATATTGTGACGACCCGGCCGGTCGTCTTAAGAATTTACGCCCTGATCTCCTATTAACTACTTTTCCCGTGTTTATTTCTTCTATTTTGATTTGCCGGGATGTTCGGTTTTGAGTTTCGGAGAGTTTTGGGACACTTAGTCCCTAAATGAGAGCTTAAGTGTTGGAAATTTGACTGTAGTCGGAACAGTGTGAACGACCTCAAAATGGAAATCCGATGGTTCTGTTAGCTCTGCTGGATGATTTTGGGCTTAGGGGCGTGTTCGGATTGTGTTTTAGAGGCCCATATCTAATTTAGGCTTGGAACGTCGAAAGTTGAATTTTGAAGTTTTTCGGTTCGATAGTGAGATTTTGATCCGAGGGTCGGAATGTAATTCCGGAAGTTGGAGTAGCTCTGTAGTGTTGAATGTGACGTGTGTGCAAAATATCAGGTCATTCGGACGAGGTTTGATATACTTTTTGATCGAAAGCATATTTCTAGAGTTTAGGAGTTCTTAGGCTTGAATCCGTAATTGATTCGTTGTTTCGCTGTTGTTTTAGGTGTTTTAATGATTGGTATAAGTTTGGACACTGGTATTAGACTTATTGGTGACTGCTGTCAGGCAAGCCAACCAACATACTTAATTAAATTCTCGTTTTAAATATTTCCGAAATCACTTCTTTTATACGTTTAAACAATACATAGTAAATTACTCTGAATAAATAATAAAACATTTAATAACTTTTAATGTTTTTGAATAAATCCGTATACATCCCAAAACCCGGTGTCACAAGTGCATGATCAATTTCTAGGAAATAATATAATACAACAACCGTCCGGAATACAATATTGGACAGAAAGAAATTACAGTAATCTGAAGGAGACTCTGCTGGCTGTGGGTCGTCTCGAGAAGTGCAGCTTACCTAAGTCTTCGTATTAACCATTCTGCTACGCCCACTAGGCCACTAAAGATGCATATGCATGTGCAACAAAAATGCACAGAAGTGTAGTATGAGTATGAAAATAACGTGTACCCAATGAGAATCCCGCCTAATCTCGAAGAAGTAGAGACGAGAGGTCGACTTCGACACATACTAGTGGTCCAATAATGTTATATCAATAATATATTAAATCGTGGATTTTTATAAATATGATTGTAATTCGATAAGTTGAAGCAAGTAAACAAATCGTTCTTTTATAGGAAATTTCCAAATTCCTTTTCATCATTTATACATATATTCTTAAGTCGGGAAGAGGCAATAACAACTTCAATAAGTTTCAAGGCAAGCAATACAAGCATGCGCAAATCATGCCGAGGTCATACGGCCCAATCCAACAGAAATGTAAAATGTTCACTACCGAGGGTCGAACGACACGAACCATAGATGCATCTATTTCCCCTCTCGTGAATCATACATGCGACACAGTCAAATTTAAATAAACAATCACCCTGCTCGCGAATCATACATGCGACGCGGGTACACATAGAAATACATGCTCAAACAGCCAAGTAAGAATTTATCGGGGAACAATTATCCAAATAAGAGCCAATTCTCTTTTTACGATTTATGAAAATGAAGTTTAATCCTTTTAGAAATTCATGTACCAATTCGATAGGATTTAAGCAATTCAACTGTCAATAAGATTACAGATATTCCAAGTATAGCATGTTTTGGGTCCTAGACTAGGCGGACTTACACATATATGTAGCTACGCATGGACTCTCTTACAATACCGCCACAATGGAAGATATTTGCAGAAATTCATAACCAAATGCCAAATCAACAAATCATTGGGTCTATACTCCTGGCAAGAACCATCACCTCATTCTGAACCAAATAATGGTCTTAGCTCCTTAATATACTTCGTATAATCAGATTGCACTGATCCCAAATACAATGATCTTGTCTCACCCAGTACGAACTGCTCAGGCAATAAGCCACCCCGTACATAATTGAAAGTCTCATATGATGCCACAATGTGCCAATAGGCTACCAATTTGAACGCGATACAAAAGGAAAATGAACTCTGAAAAGGAAATCCAATTACCCCGCTCGCGAATCATACATGTGACGCAGTCAACAAACTAAACAGATACCCCGCTCGCGAATCATACATGCGACATGGGCACATAGCTAATATGAGCTTTCCTCAGAAAAATAGGAAACAAAACACATAAAAACCAATATAGGGGACTGTACTCAACATCACATTGTTGCGGCGCACAACCCGATCCAAACAACATACCCATGGCGGCGTGCCACCCGATCCACACATAAAACCCGATTCACATAAGGAAATACACACTGAGCTAGATTGCTCATTACATCAAAATATCGATTGTCGGTCACCAGCACGTCAAGTGCATAATACCATCCCTGGGGAGACATATAGCGCTATAAGCTACAAACTCAAGCACAACTGAGGTGCGATATACGATCTGAATCTCAAGAGCCATTCTGCTCATATAATATCATCTCTATGTAGACCCTCAACACATAAGAATTTCACCAAGCCATCTCACGACTCACACGGCGCAATACATCATTACATTAAATAGCTGACGACGAAATAACACCCCGACTACTCTTCCATAAGGAGCGCATTACTGAAATGAACACTTATGGCCTGATATAGAGCCCACATTCACATTTATATCCATCCATAGACCTCAAGCTGATTCTGATTGCACTAGCCTACGCTAATAACCTTTCAAAGGTCCATAATGACCCCCTTTTTTCTCATAACACACAATAACAACCATCATAGCCGGAGTAATCCTCCACAGTCCACAACCCAATAAGATGGGTGTCGTCCAGGCATAAATCCTCAAATTAACGATATCCCCACAATTTTCATACTTGGTTTAACTCTTCAATCAATCAAGTGAATACATGTCACACTTATACCACCTTCTCGTGGGGAACGCTCCCACAACCTTCCGTAATGGATAACAGGTCTGTACACCCAAACCACCAACCACACTAACGCTGAAAAGCGATCAAGAATCCTTAACCAGGATGCAAAGTCTTTTTCACAAAACACCAATCTCAAATGATGCCAAAGACAATACCAACTTTCCTTAAACATCAAAACTCCAATCTTTGATGCCAAATCACATCATTTTTATTAATATCAGAAGAAGTACTAGTACAATGTGTAAAAGAAACATTTGTAGGAGTAGATTGAACAATATAAGAAGCACTAGAATTGTTACATTGAACAGGATTAGAAGCATTGATAGGAAAAGAACAGCAGACATATGAGATGAAGTCATAGAAGGATGCAAGAAGTACAACCCATTTGCAGCTTTACCAATTTCAAGTGGCCTCCTAAGAGAAGGGCCCTATAAAATACAGACAGAAATGGTAAGAGTTGCAATGCATCTGAATTGAACAAGGAGTTTGTGAATAGATATGCGATTGAAGTGAAAGGAAGGAACTAACAGAACACTATGTAAGACCATGTCTGACCTGAGTTACATAAACCCAATAGATATGACCTTCACTTTATATCCATTAGAAAAAGTTATTAAGAAAGGAGTGGTGAGTGGTGTTATGTTGATTAAAAGATGTTTGTGTGGTGTCATGTGGTTAGTAGCACCTGAATCTAGAATCCAAGGATTTGAACCTAAGTTTGAAACTACACATGCATGAAAAGCAGCAGAATGCACTTCAGGATGATTAAACACACCTGCAAAGTGAGCAAAACCAATGTTTTCTGAACCAGGAGTGTCAGGATGTATGACAGAAGGATGATTCAGCTGTTGGAAAAGGGTCATAAAATGGTCATACTACTCCTTGATGAATCCATGACTAGTGGTATCAGAAGACTGTCTATCAATATGAGCATGATGAGGAAAAGGACCTTCAGATTGCACACAAGAAGCAATCCTTTTGCTTTTGGTGAACTTGAAGTCAGGGGAAACCCATGAAGTTTGTAACACTTCTTAATAGTATGACCAGTCTTTTTGCAGTATTTGCAAGACAATTGAGAGGAAGAACCCGAGCCTCTCTTTTGGTCAAACTGGAACCTTTGAGTAAAAGGTCTAGCAGATGCCTGGACAGGGCTGCTAGAAGCATTGAAAGAGACTGATTCATTTGAGAAGCTGGAGATAGGAGCTGAAGTCTCCTTTTGCTTTTCATCATGTTGAAGCATAGAATAGGCTTTTCTTAGGGATGGAAGGGATGACATCATCAGAATATTACTCTTGCAAGTAGAATAGGACTCATTTAAACCACTAAGGAATTGGTATATTTTCTGTTGCTCAATGAATTTTGGTAAGGCTCCACAAGTATATATTGGTCCTACATAGGCAGTACTAAGTTCATCCCAAAGACCTCTTAATTTTGTAAAATAAGTAGCAATATCTAAAGGACCTTGAGAAGCAACATTGATTTCCCTTTGTATTTGGATATACTTTGAACCATTTGATGTCCCAAATCTTTCATTTATATCATCCCAAATGTCTTTAGCAGTGTCAAACCCCATGACACTATTTGCTATGTCTTTAGATAATGAATTTGTTAACTATTCAATTACCATGTCATTGTATTTTTCTCAAAAGGAATAATAAGGGGAGTTAATTTGAGGTTTAGTAACTTTTCCAGTTATGAGCCCTAGTTTGTTTTTAGCGGACAGAGCAATAAGCATATTTTTACGCCAAATAACAAAACCATTCCCATCAAAAGGTGGAGACACTAAGTGTGCACCAGGACTATCAGATGAATGAATATAGAATGGGTGAGATGGATGTACAGTAAAGGCATCAAATCCATCTATCACAGAAGAAGAGCTAGAATCTGGACTTCCCATGATTTAACCCTAGATTTGTAAAATTTCTAGAATTGATACAAGAAACACTCGATTTTCACCAATATGTAGCAGGATTGAGGAGAATATTACCATCCTTCTTTGCACCCTAAAGAAGGTAAGGCCTTGAAATTGATAATATTGCTGAAATCGGCGAGAGTGAAGAAATACCGGAGAACAATACTGAAGAACGGAAATCACCAAAATTACCATAAGAAACTCCAAATAATTGCAATGCGGAGTTAGAAAACACTGTATCCCAAATCTTCACTTCAAAATATGAGGACAGATAGGATCGACGGAACCGAAAAACTCCATGGAAATCGATGAGGGTACCATCGGTCGAAAGAGGAGATCAAGGATCATCGATTCCTTGCTCTGATACCATGTTAATGGTAGAAAATCGAGCTATGAGAAGAATTTTATTGAAAAGAAACCCTAGGAAATAGAAAGAGAAGAAAGAGTTTTTATGTCATTGATGTTGTCTCGGAAAATACAGAAATGAATCACCGTCTTTCTAGACTATTTTATCACTATATATACATGAGATATTACTAACAATTACATGGACTAAATTGTAATAAAAGAAAGTTGTAGTATAGTTAATTGGGCTGCTGGGCATTAGCTGTTGTTGGGCCTGAAGTTGGGTTCCTGTTGACATGGTCTCAAAAGCTTAAGAGGTAAAAGTTTTATGGGGTCATTATATTTTTGTGGTTATAAAATCTTCATATTAAGGGTAAAATAGGTAAAATAAAAAATTTTAAGTTGAATTATTTCCAAATCTAGAAATGTGTCATTTATTTTGGAACATACTAAAAAGGAAAGTATCTCGTCTAACTTGAAATGGATGGAGTACTTATTTATACTACTACTATTGTCACATTTCGTGTTTCCAGTGATCATACGTACTATTAGTTCCGCGATTTTCTTGCAAACTTAGTTTCCAACAAGAATGCTATAAAATACATAGACCTAATTGCAAAATCTATAAATTTTGAATGATAAAGATAATATTAGTGGAATTATTAAATTCTAATATTGTGCTGAGTCCGCTGACAAAAAACAAATCATTCTTTTGTTATCTTTTATAAAAAAACAAGTCATGTGTCCATCAATGCTGTAAATTCAAGTTTCTGGATAAGAAACAAGAAATCTACATACTTCTGATCTTGCCTAAAATTCTAAATTTTGAAATCAAGGAAGTAACATGCATTCAATGATTTAGATGATACTAATAAACTTCCAAGGGTAAGAATTGGAAAAAAGATATGTTTGCTCGAGAATCAAGCCTACTCAAATCTAACTTTCAAAGTTTGAAAACTCCCGTAAGAATCCCGTTGTTTCTGACCATTCTAGAATAGTATAGTTTGAATAGAATATAATATAGTAAATCAAGGAATAACATGTAATTAAAGTGATAAGATTTGACTATTACTTTAGAAAAATCTAAGTAGGCGTTTGGACATGATTTTAATTTTTTATTTTTTTTTTACAAAATTGAAATTTTACTAAAATTTGAATTGAAGATGAAGTTGTGTTTGGTTATCATTTTTGCAACATATTTGGATATCTCTTTTTCAACATATTTTGCAACTAAAAACTAGCAACCTTCCCATTTTCAATTGAAAAACTGGTTCTCACCAGTTTTTCAAATTTGAAAATATATTTTCAAGTGAGATTGAAAAAATTGTAAGATTTTGATAACCAAACACTGTTTTCAAAAAAACAAAATTGATTTTTTTTTTCTTATGTCTAAACGGGATCTTAAATGTTGTTAGATTGTATGAATTAATGATAAGCAAAAGCCTGAAATGCAAGTTTTTCTCTAATTGTTTTCATACTTTAAATTTTGCCTTGGCTGATAGGTGAAATTTAGTAGTATAATGTTCAAAGCAGATCCCAATAATCCACCGAATATGACTTATTGATCAATTTTTCCCATACATAAAGCTACTATTTATATTTTTAGCTCTATTATTATACATGTGTATTTGCTTTTGTTGGAACTTGCAACTTGCAAGTGTTGCTCCGTAATATCGCTTTCAGCCCCTCGACTTCCTTTTGCAAACTTTGTTTTGGGCTTGGTTCCTTATTTTACACAGTCCAACCCTCATGTTAATGTAATCAGTAGTAATAGCGGGGATCAGCAGTCATGTATTCGAAAATTAGTTATTATTGTAGAATTTAAATTCTGTAAGTGAAACTCCATAACAATATCGCAGAGTTTCACTTATAAAATTTGAAACTCCAAAATAAAAATTATTTTTTTATTACATGATTGGAAAGTGATTAGTTGTGAATTTAATTTTTCCAATCCATGAAACATCCTTTGGTAACGGCACTGGCCAGTTAAAGTAATGTGGCTTGGGCTATATACCAAACCATCTAGAGCAAGCCCCATAAGCTAATCAATTCTTTTTCGAACTCAATTGTAATTGTAAATGGTACGGGCAGAGATGCGGCTATTATGTCAATTTGAACTTCGATACTTAATTGAATCTAAGTGATTATATAACGACCCGACCAGTCATTTTGAGTGTTGTAGCCCCGTTTTCTCATTTACTACTCATTTATGCTTAGTTGTTATGTGTCTTGCCGGGGCAGTTGATCGGTTCCGGGGATGTTTCGAAATGAGATGAGGCACTTATAGCCTGTTTGGCCAAGCTTCATTTTAGGCAAAAACACTTTTTTTGGTCAAAAGTTCTTTTTTTCTAAAATTAAGGTATTTGGCCAAGCTTTTGAAATGAAAAAAGTGCTTTTGGGGAGAAGCAGAAGAAGTTTTGGAGAAGCAGAAAAGTAACTTTTCTCCAAAAGCACTTTTTTGAAAAGCACTTTTGAGAAAAATACACTTAGAAGCAGTTTTTTAAAACTTGGCCAAACACTAGTTGTTGCTTAGAGCTTTTCAAATTAATTAGCCAAACACAAACTGCTTCTCACCAAAAGTACTTTTGAGAAAAAGCACTTCTCAAAATAAACTGATTTTTGTAGCTTGGCCAAACGGAATATTAGTCTCAAGGTTGGAAACTTAAGTTGAAAAGGTTGGCCGAATGTTGACTTATGTGTAGACGACTTCGGAATGGAGTTCCGACGGTTTCGATAGTTTCGTAGAGTGATTTTTTGACTTAGAAGTGTGTCCAGATAGTGATTTGGAGGTCCATTGTTTATTTAGGCTTGAAATGACGAAAGTTAGAAAATTAGAAGTTTTGGAAATTGAGAAGTTTGACCGAGAGTTGACTTTGTGATTACGCTCGAATTTTGGTTTCAGGAGTTGGAGTAGGTCCGTTGTATTATTTATGACTTATGTGCAAAATTTGAGGTTAATCAGATGTGATTTGATAGGTTTCGGCATCGATTATAGAAGTTGAAATTTCTTAATTTTTATTAGGCACGAATTGAGGTGCGATTCATGTTTTTGATGTTGTTTGATGTGAATTGCAGCCTCGACTAAGTTTGTATCGTCTTGTAGTACTTATTGGTATATTTGGTTGAGGTTCCGGGGCCCTCAGATGGATTTCGGATGGGTATTAGAATGCAATTTGACTTGGAGAAATGGCTAAAGGTTGCTGGTGTTCAGGTCTGGTTTCCTTATATACGACCGCATGAAAGGGTCGCAACCGCATAGGCTATTTTTGGGCAGCTGGGGTTTTGTTCTATGCGATCGCAAGTTTTGGGCTGCGATCGCATAACATGGAGGAGGCAGTGCATCTCAAACGCGTAGGTTAAGCCGCATTTGCGAAGAGGAAATGAGGCAGGGCTGGCCACACGCGTTGTTCTATGCGAACGTGTGGTTCTGTCCGCGATCGTGTAGGCCTGAGAAGCCTATGCATTGTGTTCGCGTGAGGTTTTATCCGATCGCGTAGAGTAAGTTCTAGGGGCACTTGAGTTAGTACTTCGCGATCCCGAAGCTTTTCCCGCGACCGCGAAGAAGTGACATCTAGGCAAACTTACATATTTCAAAAACGTGGGTTTGAGTTCATTTTAGGAATTTGATTTTGGGAACTCGGATTGAGGCGATTCTTGGAGAGATATTTAAGGGAGTGATTGTGGTAAGTGATTGTTACTTAGTTTTGGTTAATTTTCATGATTATATCTTTGATTTCATCATTTAATTAGTGATTTGGGTTGAAAATTTGGGGGGAAATGGAGAAAACTTCTTAGGCCGAATTTTAGGGATTTGAGCGAGATTTTGGTATCGGATTCGAGTAATTTTAGTATGGTTGGACTCATGGTTAAATGAGTGTTCAGATTTTGTAACTTTTATCGGATTCCAAGACTTGGGCCCGGGGGTTGAATTTTAAGTTGACATTTTGACTTTTGATATAGAATTTAGCATTTTCATATAGAATTGATTCCTATAGCTTGAGTTGATTGTACCAATTTTTTTGTGGCTAGATTCGAGGCATTTAGAGGCCGATTCGCGAGGCAAGGGCTTGTTGGAGTAGAGATTTGCACGGTTTGAGGTAAGTAACACTTCTAAACTTGGTTCTGAGGGTATGAAACCCCAAATTACATATTATGTGATTGGTGTTGAGGTGGCATCACATGTTAGGCGACGAGCGTGTGGGCGTGCACCGTAGAAATTATGACTCGGTCGATTCTGTGGAACTGTATAGTTGAATAATCTTGTTGTTATCCATATATTATCCATGTGTTAGAGAAATTGAGCTACAAGTCATATTAGAAATCATACTTAGGCTACATGATGCTACTGTTGGGACCCACAAAGGTCGTGTTGCATGTTGAATTATTTTCTTAAATTACATTTATGAACTCAGTCACAACTATTATTTGCATATCATATCTCAGTCTCTGTTGCCATTTATTGACACATCATATCATCATTGTTTGGCCTGATTATCTTGATTCTTGTGAACCCGAGAGACTGGAGAGATTGTTGACTGAGTGAGGCTGATGGCCTAATTGTGAGGATATTTATGGGATCGGGCTGCACGCCATAATATGTTTTATTGATTTACGTCATGATTGACTTATTATAGTGCCTAGCCTGGATTTGCCCCTCCGAAATCTGCACACCCACAGTAAGCATAGGAATGAGCGATAGTGAGGATGAAGTGACTGTGAGGAATGAGTGACTATGAGGATGGTATGACTGGGAGGACTGAGTGATTGATACTACGAGAGTATGCATATGATTTCATCGTTGTTTTGTAGTTCAGTTGGCATACATAACTGACATGTAGATATCGAGATGTACCATATCTTGTTTCAATTGAACTTGACATATCTTATTTGTTTGAGTTTAAACCGTTAAACTTGGAAGCATGCCTACATTTCTGTACTGTAATTCTATGATTGAATCATACATGTGAAGCTTGTCACTTCTTTTAGCCCAATTGTTAGGCTTGTTACTTACTGAGTTGGTTGTACTCAAGCTAACCCTACACTTTGTGTGCATACCCAGGTGTTTCCGGACACGGTGGTTGCTGATTCATAGAGTTTTCAGTCATTCGGAGATTTTCGAGGTAGCTACCCTGGCATCTGTTTACCATAACTCTCCTCCCCTATCCCTCAATTTTTACTTATTCAATTTCTGTTTTTCTTAGACAGTGTATCAGACTTTGTATTTGTATAGATGCTCATGTACTCAATGACACTCGAGTTTGGGGAACTTCTGTATTTAGTTGTGACTTTTTCATCCGGTTTTATGAGATTTTAACTAATTTAGATCTGTTTTTGTATATTTGAACTTGGAAGTATTGATTTGTATGAGTTTTCGGCTTGCCTAATTTCATGATAGACGCCATTACGACAGGTTGAGTTTTGGGTCATGCCAGATTAATACTATTTCGATGGAGCTTTCCAACTCTATTACCATGGGAAGACAAAAGATTCAATTGCAAATGTTTAGTGTAGTTATACAATGAGATGAATTTACTTGGATTTAACACATCTTCAAGGAGTTGGGAGCTTTAATCCTTTAAATCAAATTCAATAACCATAACATAAAAAGAAAATAAAAAACATATAGCTCAAGAGTCCTGATTACGAGGTATTCGAGAGTGGTCAACTAATCCCTTCATCAAAAAATTACACTATGTAACATTAACCCTCCTTAGCTTTTATGTGGGGTTACTTCTTTATATTTTGACTCCCTATAGTGAAAATCTTGTCTTCACCATTGTCCAAAGTATAATCCTCTATTATCTCATTGTCACGGCCCAGCTTAGGGCCTATAACTGACACTAAGTGCTGAACATCACTAAACCTGCTAATAATCCACTAATCATGAATATAAACTAATAATATGAACAAGCATAAGCATAGCTGGTAAGAACTATACAATTTGGGAAGCTGACATGGCTAACACAGGCTGTCATATAGAAACATACTAATTGCACAGATGCGTATCTACAAGCCTCTAAGAGTGCTGAACTGAACAAGTACTGGATGGGACAAGGCCTTGCCATACACAAACCTACTGACTGTACACATACCAAAAGATAAGTAACTCTGAGAGTAAGCAGGGTGACTCCAACAGTTGGTGGATGGCCTAATAATGTGGCGCAAACGCTAATCTATACGTACATACACGCATGAAAGCGGTGCCTCGGAAGGGACGTGAGTACGATATGTATAAAGTATGTAGGGTGGAAAGAATAGGTAAAACATACTAACGTATGACTGTAAGTTGGAAATCCGAATATAAGTTGAAAGTTAAACAAAAATCTGAACTAGCAACTGATCTGGAAACCGAAGTTTAAGCTAAAAATGTGCTGAAATTATACTACTATCTGAATTGGAACTTGTCTGGCGTTATGGATTATATCCCCTAAATCAAGTAAGTGTACATCTAAACTAGGCTCATGTGTAGTCACACAATGCAAACGGTAACTATAGTCACACAATGCAAACGATAGTCACAAGCTATCTCCACCCAACATAAAATCAATAGGCCTCATTGGCGTTATGTGATATATCCCCCAACATAAACAATGTAAGCATGTATGAAGCATAACACCTGTGGCAGCATCATATGGACTCAAGATATCATGAAGGAAACCATAAACTTAATCACAAACATAATCTGATGTTCATCGTCCATAAGTTGGATAGAGGAGCATATCCCCATTTTAAGGAGAAACTGAGTATGTACATGAGATACTAAGGCTAATTAACTCATTAGGATCCCTTTATAATCTATTTAGAATCAAGGAACTCAAAATTTGTCCAATTCTTCGAATTTTCAAAACTTTCAGCTGGGTTTTCCCTAAAAATGGACGATCCCCAAGAAAAATAGCAAGTACCGCAATATACACGGGAATATATACCCGGCCAAGATGATAATATCAAATTAAAGGAGATCCAGTTATCCACAATAATATCAAACGATCGAATATCCTCTCATAATGACTAACTTGTGAGATAAAAGTCCAAAAATAATTTAGGAATAATCTAAGCATAAACGCATGATAATTAAGCTTATATAATCTTAAATTAATCTATTAGGGTCCTGTGAGGGTTAGGTATACATAAAAACATCAGAGAAACTCAACAACTAAAGTCCGGATGGCATAGGACAAATGGACAATTCGTCTTTTTTGTTTTTGTTATGTTTTGAAGTTTCAACATAAACTAGTTTCTTCCATACTTCACATATGAAATTGAATACTATAAAATGATATAATAAATTCTGAAATTTCTCTTGAAAAACTCTTAAAATATCAAGAAGAAGGGCTATAACATAGCTAAACAAAATCATGGCAAAAACAAAACGAAAACCCTATATAACTCTTGTGTTCTTGCTTCCAAACCTTGTTCCCTTTGATCCACACCCTTTCTTATGCTTGTATAACTAAAATACAAGGTGATAAGCTTTCTTAGCCAGGAAAGTCTTTCCAAAACTCGATTTATAAGGAGAAAGAATGACGGTAAAATCTTACATATGTCGTAAGGATCGCGTTGATGTGTTTGCTTCTTGATTTTGAGTTGCAGATGATGGACTTGTTTCAAAACCCTATGGAAATTCTTGGAGAGCTATGGAAGTTCTACTTTCGTGAATTTTCTAGAAAAATAAGGAAAAAGAAGACTAAATCTTCTATTTATAGTAAGGTTGAAAAGTCAACTACATGTGTACTTCACTGACTTTTCTTCTGACGCTCATATCTCTTTATCCAGATGTCGTAACAATCAAGGGCATTGGTGTCACGACCCTAAACCCAGAGCCAATCGTGATGGCGCCTCTTGTGAAGACAAAGCCAGCCGACACTTTCCATTTCAGTATTTAACAGTTAAATAGTAAGAAACAGTCTAAAGCATGATAAAATAATCTAAGGTTTAAGAAGATGATAGTATAATATGCGGAATACAACCCAACACAGACCTATACCGGGGTATCACTAGTCATGAGCATCTAAACAATCCGGGATACTCAGAGAAAACTACAGAGTTTAATACAGTAACTAAAAACTTGGAGAAATAAGATAGGGACAAGCTCCAGGCTGTGAACGCCGATAGCTACCTAGAGACTCCTCGGATCCGCTTGAGCTAGGAAGATCAGCACTTGGGAGTGGGACCAGATGCGCCTGAATCTGCACACGGGGTGAAGGGAGTAAAGTGAGTACTCCAACTCAGTGAGTAATAACCATAAATAAAGACTAAAAGCAGGAAATCACGTAAAACATATTTGCAGGCTATAATGAAGCAGTAAAATCAGTAAAAGACATGTGAAAGTCATTTAGCGCAATTAAACTTCATGAAAACCTTTTTGAACAATTAAACAGGTAAAGGACAAGCAATTAAGAAAATAAACACATAAAGGTTCACCCCGCAGGCACAGTATCAACAAATCCGCCCCTCGGGCAATATCTCAGAACAATACCAGCCCCTCGGGCTATATCTCATATCTCAATGGGTACCCACGCTCACTGGGGGTGTGCAGACTCCTGGAGGGGCCCCTCACGGCTCAAACGCAATATTAAGCCATCTCGTGGCATCATCACTAGGCTCTCGACCTCATATCAATCAAGACACCTCATGGCGTACATACCTCAGGCCCTCGGCCTCATAATAAATATCAAATGTTTCCTTACAACATAGGCCCTCGGCCTTACTCAGTCAAAATTCTCACAAGGCACTCGGGCAATAGTAAAACATGATTCTTAGCCCAAAATATCATTTAAAATATCATTTTAAGTGTTAAAACAGAGTAAACATGGCTGAGCACGAAAACAGTGAAATATAATCTGACTGAGTTCAAGTATAAAGTCAAAACAGTGAGGAAATATCAATAAAAGTCCCCTAAGGGTTCAAATAGTTGGCACGAAGCCCAAATATGACATTCAGCCCAAATAATGATGATAGCAAATATATTTCAGTCAAATACGCAGTAAAATAGTCATTCGGGACGGACTAAGTCACAATCCCCAACAGTGCATGAACCCACGCTCGTCATCTAGCATGTGCGTCACTTCAATATAGCACAACGATGTGCAATCCGGGGTTTCATACCCTCAGAACATCATTTACAATCATTACTCACCTCAATCCGGTCGAATCTATCCAAAATAAAAATGAGGACGTCAAAATATGCTAAGGGAACGAAGCCCAAGTGAAAATAATCAATTTACAACATAAATCCCGAATTTACCAAAACCCGATCCCCGGGCCCACGTCTCGGAATTTGATAATTTTTACATCAACAGAATCCTTTTCCTCCCACGAGTCCATACATACCAAGAACACTAAAATTAGAGTCTAAATGACCCCTCAAATTTTCATTTTAAAGTCTCTTAATCTCAAGCCCTAATTCCTCAATTTTTGGTTTAGATTCCATGATTTATTAGGTAGATTTCACAATAGAATCGAGTTTTAAGTCCAAAATTCTTACCTCCAAGTGATTCCCCTTGAATCCCTCTTCAATCTCCTTCAAAAAGCTCCACAAACGACCAACAATGGAAGAAATAAACTCCAAATTCATGGACAAGATGACTATTTAAACCTTCTAGCTAGGCCTGAAATCCTTCTTCGCGAATGCGGTAAAAGCCTCGCATTCGCGAAGCACAAAAATTCCATTGACCAAAACTCTTCTTTGCGAACGCGATCTCACCATCGCGAACACGATGCCTCAGCTTCACCAACCTTCGTGAACGCGGCCAGGCCTCTCGCGAATCCGATGCTTACCATTCCGGCCCTTCGCGAACGCGAGACTCCCCTTCGCGAATGCGAAGGCCAAATCTGACGACTCCCTTCCTGACCCCTCATGAACTCGAAGAATAAAATACTTGCAACAGTTGAAGCCAAAATCTGCAACTTTTCTTTAACTTAAAATAATCCGTTCAACGCTCCGAAACTTACCCGAGGCCTCGGGACCTCAACCAAAGGCACCAACATATCCCAAAACCTTATTCAAACTTGTACAAATCATCAAAACACCTCAAACAACATCAAATCAACCAAAACACATCGGATTCAAGCCTAGCTTTCCAAAATCTTCCGAATTCCGCTTATGATCAAAAACCCAACCAAGCCACGTCCGAATGACCTGAAATTTTGCACACTCATCCCAAATGACACCACAGAACTACTGCAACTCTTGGAATTCCATTCCGACCCGTATATCAAAATCTCACCTACCAACCGGAAATCGCCAAAAATCCACTTTTGCCAATTCAAGCCTAAATCTACTTCGGGCCTCCAAAACTCATTCCGATCACGCTCCTAAGTACCAAATCACTTCCCGAAGCTAACCGAACCATCGGAACTCACATCCGATCCCTCTAACATAAGTCAATATCCAATTGACTTTTCCAACTTAAACTTCATCAAATGAGACTAAGTGTCTCAAAGCCTCTCAAAACCTTTTTCAAAACCGAGCCAACCAACCCGGTCACTCATTGAACTGATAGACAAAGCAATAAGAAGTAGAAATAGGGAAAACAGAGCGGTAATTCATGAGACGACTGGTCGGGTCGTCACAATTGGAAACTACCTTCCAAGATCTTCAATTTTGTATATAATATGTTCCTAAAATACCTCATATAACACCTGAATTAATTGCTCAAAAAACTTCATTACAAGGTAAATGCTTAGTCGGTTTTTCTGCAACTTAAATCCGATTTTTCTCAAACATTATATTCTATACCAAATATCATATATAGTCATATTATGAATTTAAACTCATATAAATTGTGCTTATAAATTTATTTACACAATATACGATATCACAGAAGTGCGAGGTGTAACAATCTCGCTCCCTTAAGAACATTCGTCCTCGAATATTGAATGAGGTATACATAAGCATTATGCAAAGATTTGTTGCATACCTGGAGTAGTAAAGAGATTCAGATATCTAGCTCTCATATCCTTATCAGCTTCCCAAGTCATCTCTTCCACATTATTGCTCCGCCATAACACTTTCACTAAAGGAATATATTTCATCCTCAACCTACGAACTTGATGATCGATAATGGAAACATATACCTCCTCATAAGTCAACTTCTAGGTGATCTATACATCATCAACAAGTACGACTCTGGACGGATCTCCAACACACTTCTAAATTATGGAGACATGAAACACTGATATACCTCCAGAAGGTCAATTAGAAGGCCCACTCGTTTGATTTTATGGTTTAGACCTATATACATAGGGCTATGTTTTACCTTCTTTTTAAACCTCATAACGACTTTCATAGGTGACACCTTCAGGAACACCCCATCGCCAACCTGGAACACTAGATCTCGATGTCGGTTGTCTACATATGACTTTTATTAACTCTGGACTACTAGCAATCTATCTCTGATCAGCTTAACCCTATCTACTGCCTGTTGGATCAAATCTGGGCCTATCAACTGAGACACACCAACTTATAACCATACTACTGGTGATCTGCACTTGTACTCGTACAAAGATTTATAAGGAGCCATCTGTATGGTGGAATGAAAATTATTATTGTATGCAAACTCTATCAATAGTAAGGGCTCAACCCAGATGCCTCTTAAATCTAACACATGCACCTTATCATGTCGTCGAGCGTCTGTATGATTTGCTCGGCATGTCCATACATATGGGGATGAAAAGTTTTACTAAAATTCCCATGTGTCCCCAAATCTTTCTGGAATGATCACCATAAGTTAGTTCTAAATAGTGTGCCTCTGTCTGAAATGATAGATATCGGAACACCATGGAGGCATACAATCTACCTGATATATAACCTGGCGTAATCTTCTGCTATAAAGGTAGTTCTAAAAGGCAAGAAATGAGTTGATTTAGTAAGTTTGTCAACTATAACCCAAATAGAATCATACATGTTCCGCGTACAAGGCAAGATTATGGTAAAGTCCATATTCACTACTTCCACTTCTATGTTGGGATCTCTATCTCCTATAACAAACTATTAGGCTTCTGTTGCTCAAACTTTACATGCTGGCAGTTAGGACACTGGGCCATGAACTATGCTATGTCACGTTTTATTTGTCCCACAAGTAAATCTGCTTATAATCATGGTACATCTTACTACACCCTCGATAAATGGTGTACTTGGAATAATGTGTCTCTGCCATAATTTGCGTGGGTAACCCTGTATCGTTTGGAACACAAAGCCTATCTTAATATCTCACAACTTCATCACTAGTAACTCTATAAGGTGAATTTTTCTTTTTCCTAGCTACCTGATTGTACTCAATTAGAACTAGATCTTCATATTGCCTCTGTTTCACTTTAGAAACTAAACAAGTGGTAGTTTTATTTCGAACTGCAACTCCTACATCCTCTAAATCAATCAATCAAACTCCTAAACTGGCTAACTATTAGAGTTCATGAGCTAACTCCCTTTTTCAGGCTGCAAGTAAGCTAAACTCCCCATGGACTTATGATTGAGAGCATTAGCTACAACATTAGGTTTACCCGGATAATAAAGAATTCATAATGTTGTAGTTCTTTAGAAGCTCTAACCACCGTCTTTGCTGCAAGTTCAACTCCTTCTGCTTAAATATGTACTGGAGGCTCTTATGTTCTGTATAGATATCAACATGAATACCATAGAGATAGTACCTCCAAATCTTCAGTGCATGAATAACTACTACTAGCTCCAAGCCATATATAGGATAATTCTACTTGTGCTTCATTAACTGTCTTGAAGCATAAGTAATTACCTTTCCATGATGCATCAACACTCAACCTAGGCTAATCCGAGAAGCATCATAGTAAATAACATAACCCACAGATACCTCTAGAAGTGTAAGAACCGGAGTTGTAATCAACATGTGCTTCAACTCCTGGAAACTCTGCTTATATTCATCTGACCACTAAAATTTGGCGTCTTTCTATGTTAACTAGTCAGTGGCACTACAAGGGAAGAAAATATTTCTACGAACCTCATGTGATACGCTGCCAGACCCAAAAAACTACGTACCTCAGTTGGCGTCATAGGTCTCGGCCAATTCTTCACTGCCTCTATCTTTTGACCATCTACTTTGATGCCCTTTGATGATACTATATGTCCAAGAAATGCTACAGAACTCAAACAGAATTCGCACTTTGAGAATTTCGTACACAACTTCTGGTCCCGAAGGATACCCAACACTATGCGTGGATGCTCTGCATATTATGATTCAGACTTGGAATATACCAAAATATCATCAATAAACACTATCACAAATAGGTCCAGATAAGGCCTAAACACGATGTTCATAAGATCCATAAACACCGCTGGGGCATTAGTCAGCCCGAACGACATCACTAAAAACTCGTAATGGCCATACCTGGTTCTGAACATTGTCTTAAGTATGTCACACTCTCTGACTCTAACATGATGGTAGCATGATCTCAAGTCTATCTTCACGAAGCACTTGTCACCCTGACGCTGGTCGAACAAGTCATCAATTCTTGGAAGGGGATATTTATTCTCGATCATGACCTTGTTCAGTTGTATGTAATCTATGCACATATGTAGCGAGCCATCTTTTTTTTCATAAATAAGATCGTTCCTCCCCAAGGAAAAGTGTTGGGTCTAATGAAACCATTATGTGACAAATCTTTCAACTTCTCCTTAAGTTCCTTTAATTCTGTTGGTGCCATCTTGTAAGGAGGAATAGATATTGGTTGCGTACCCAGCACTATATTGATGGGAAAGTCAATTTCCTGCTCTAGAGGAAGACTTGGAAGCTCATCTAGAAATACGTCAGGGAACTTATTCACTACTGGAACTGATTCAAGAGTTGGTGTTCCCTTATATATGTCTCAAACATGAACTATATGATATAAGCATCCCTTGGCGATCATCTTCCTAGCCTTAAGGTACAAAATAAATGTACATTTTGGCAATGCAAAAACACATTTCAATTCCACAACTGATCCTTCTAGAAAATTGAACTGGACCGTCTTCGCTCTACTGTCAACATTAGCATAGCAAGAAAACAACCAATACATACCAAGTATAACATCAAAGTCAATCATTCATAACTTAATCAAGTCAGCTCTAGTACTAGGGTCACCAATGACAATAGTGCAACCTCTAAAACATGCCTAGCTACTACTAAATCACTAATTGTGGTGGCTACCTCAAAAGGTTTGATGATTCTAGTTCTATCCCAAACTTAGTAGAAACAAAGGGAGTAGCATATGATAGTGTAGAACCAGGATTTATCAACATATACACATTATGAGAATTTATTGGTAAAGTACTTTTAACCACATCTGATGAAGCCTAACAGTCCTGACGACCAACCAGAGCATAGGTGCGATTTTGGGGACTACCTATGGTAGGAGCTCCGCCTCGGCCTCTACCACAACCCTCTAGTGTCTAAGGAACTTGCCCTTGCGGGCGTACTGGTGATGAAGAAGCTGCAAGTGATCTCACTAGTTGAGCTTCACCACTACCACCCGTAGATGAGCAATCTCTTATAAAATGGCCTGACTCACCACAAACATAACATGCATCTACACCAAAATGGAATCTACCACAATCAGAACACATAGGGTAAAAATGAACCACCCTAACTAGAAACACCTCGATGCTGGGATATTGAAGCCTATGATGATTGACTTGCTCTAGATTGTGGGGGTCGATTTGATCTTGACCCCTGAAATCATGAAGGAGTACTAGGTGCTGGCTGCCTAACACTTTGTTGTCTACTAGCACTAGATGTCTCACCAAACGAACCTGAAAATCTGCCTTTCTTACTTGAGTTTCTATCTCTGTCATCCCGCTACTTCTGTTTCTTTTCCTCAAGTTCTAAGACGAATGCCTGAATACATAAAATTTCCATACTCGACTGCATAGATACAATCATATACTGTGTACCCTGTTCTCCATATTTGATACAACTCTAGGAGCGAACCTCGCCAAAAAATTAAAGTAAAGGTTGTATTCTTCAACACTCATACTCCCCATGTCTCAATGTGCAGAACTTATCCAATCATGCTCTACGTGCCCCTATAAGTAAGTAATGATGGAGGAATGCCTCTGAGGACTCCCAATATGTAGTTGGAGCAATATTTGCTCCCCTAAACATCTCCCAAGTGGTATACTAACCTGCTGTTAGATCCTGTAATGTATATGTTGCCAGTTCAACTACTCTCAATCTGTTACATGCATAACTCTGAGGGATCTGGCTACTATGTCTACAAAATCATCGAGATCCTCTACTGTACAAGATCTCGTGAAAACTAGAGGCTCTAATATAAAGAAATCACGAATCCTAGAACCTATATCGTCACCTTAAGGACATGTATGCTACCGTCTGGCCTGAGTAGCTGCAATGCTAGTCAACAATCTGATGGCCTCCCTCATGTCGTCATGTTAATGAGCTGAAGGTACGGCTGAAAGAGAACCCCTAGCCTCTCCCTAAACAGACAGAGTTTGTGAAGCTCTGTATGAAACCTTATGTCTGGACTCCTCATGCTCATCTAACTCAGGGATTACTCTGCTAGTACCTTGGATAGCAACAACTTTGCCCTTCTAGGAAGTTTTGAGTCTCTTCAGCAACATCACTACATATAAAATGTTTTGTTAGAAAGCTGAATTCTTATAACATAGCTCTATCGCACGATCTAGAGAAGAAGAAAGGATAACCATCCTATAATGACATATAACCTCTTGTTCATAAGTATGGTGCGCAAATACTCCTGAATAATACTGTACTAGACACGGCCTATAGACACCCTAAGACTGAACTACTCTGGTACCACATTTGTCAAGACCCAGCCTAGTGCCACGATGGATAACCGACACTAAGTGCTGATCATCATTAAACTTGCTGATAATCTACTAATCATAAATATAAACTGATAAACAAAACAAGCATAAACGTAACTGATAAGAACTGTACCATTCAAAAAGCTGACAAGGCTAACACAAGCTGACATATGAAAATATAATAACTACGCATGTGCATATCTACAAGCTTCTTGGAGTCCTAAACTGAACAAGTACTGGACGGGACAAGGCTACACCATACCCAAACTAGCTAAATGTACACATACAAAATATAAGTAACTTCAGGATTAAGCAGAGTGACTCTAATAGCTAGTGGATAGTTTACTAATGTGGCACAAGCCCTTGTCTATCTATACCTACGCGTCATGAAATGTAGCGCCTCGGAAGGGACGTGAGTATAATATGTATAAACTATATAGAGTGGAAAGTATATGTAAATCATACTAAAGTATGACTGTAAGATGGAAATCTTAATATAAGATGAAAGTAAAACAAAAATCTTAACTAGCAACTGATTTAGCATTGAAGAGAAGTTTAAGCTGAAACTGTGTTGAAACTAAACTACTGTCTGAACTGGTACTTGTCTGGCATTATGGTCTATGCCCCCTCCCCAACCAGGTAACCGTACATCTGAAATAGCCTCATGTATAATCATGCAATGCAAACTATAGCTATAAATACGTATATAACGTGCCTGGCTGGCGTTATGGGCTATATCCCCCTAGTAGAAAAATATATAATCAATAGGCCCGACTGGTGTTATAGGCTATCTCCCTGGAGCATATAATCAATAGGATCCACTTGAACTATGGTATATATACCCCATCATAAATAATGTAATCATGTATGAGGCGTAACACATGTGGCAGCATCATATGAACTCAAGAGATCATAAAGGAAACCATAAACGGAATCACAAACGTAATCTGGTACTTGTCGTCCATAAGTTGAGCGGAGAGCCTAAAGGAGTAACCGATTATGTACATGATATACTAAGGCTAATTAACTCATTAGGATCTCTATTGAATCAATTTAGAATCAAGGAACTTAAAATTTGTCCAACTTGTCAAATTTTTAAAATTTTCAACAAAGTTTCCTCTAAAACTGGATGATCCCCACAAAAAATAGCAAGAATCACAATATACAAGAGAATGGATACCCGGACCAGTTGATAACATCAAACTAAATGAGATTGAGTTATCCACAATATTATCAAACATCGACAAAAAGGAATTATGGACGTACTGTCAGCTCATTATGACTAACTTTCGACATCAAAGTCTAAATATGATTTAGGAATAATATAAGCATAATACATGATAATTAAGCTTATATAATCTAAAAGGAAGATATTAGTATCATATGGGGGTTATGTATACATAAAAACATCAGAGGAACTCAATAACTGAACTCCGAATGGCATAGGCCAAATGGGCGATTCACCCTTTTTGTTCTTGTTGTGTTTTGAAATTTGAACCTAAACTAGTTTCTTCCATACTTCACATATGGAATTGAATACTATACAAGGATACAATACATGCTGAATTTTCCTTGAAAAACTCATAAAATATCAAGAAGAAAGTCTAGAACATAGCTAAACAAAACAATGCCAAAAACGAAACGAAAACCCTACATACCTTTTGTGTTCATGCTCCCAAACTCTATTCCCTTTGATCCACACCCTTACTTATCATTGTATAGATAAAATACAGAGGTGAAAAACTTTCTTAGCCATAAAGGTCTGTCCAAAACTCTAGTTATAAGGAGAAAATAGGACGACAAAGTCTTACCTACGTCGTAAGGATCGCGTTGATGTGTTCACTTCTTGATTTTGAGTTGCGGATGATGGACCTGCTTCAAAAATCTAAGAAACTTCTTGGAGAGATATGGAAGCTCTATTGTTCGTTAGTTTTCTGGAAAATGAGGAAAAAGTTGACTAAGTCTTCTATTTATAGTAAGGTTGAAAAGTCAACCACATGTGTTCTTCACCGGCCCTTCTTCCGACGCCCATATCTCTTTATCCGGACTTCGTTTGAATGAACGATGTAAAAGATCTAGGGTTGTGACTTCCACCTAGGTGTTTGGCTAACGGGTTGTGGGCTTTAGGGCAGGTTTGGTAGGTCGGGGTGTAATATAACAATCAACATGCAATTACCCACTCAATACCTCTCGGTAATAGAGTGGTTTTGCCCAATTTGTCTTTCTCAAGTCCAAATGGGTAATTCACAAAATAGTTGATAAAATCTCAAACTGGGTTTTACTATCTCTAGATTCAACCCTTTAATTGGGACTATCAATTTCTTGAGTTCATCCCAATTTCTTGTTAGCCAAGTTTTCCTAGACTTAATCTCTCTTTCTCAAGTAGAGACTAAGTCAAATAGGCCTGAATCAATATTTGCAACCATTAATTCTACAATTAAAGCAAGAACTAGGCTAAATATTACATACCCAACCATAAACAAGCCCTAAATCAAACACTCATCAGGTACCCACATTAGGGTTGGAGTCACAACTCTAGCTAGATATTTAGCTACTCATAGATGAAAATGAAGAAATTAAAGAAGAAATGATAATTAAACTCATATGGACTGATAAATAGATTAAAATCTAATGTTTAATCACCGAAGTAAACTAAAGTTGCTAAAACTAGTAAAGAAAAATGGCTACCAACTTTCAGATGTTCAAACTTGACCTAATTTTGACAAAAAAAGACTATATATACACAGCTAAAAATTTCGGACAAAATTTCCCTTTCAAAGGTTATGCAACCACACAATTCTGTGTGCGGTCCGCACTAAGTTGAGCTTGACAGGAGGGACTTCTGCGGCCATACAATTTTAAATTGCGGCCGCACTTCTTCAGGTTCTGAGGTCCGCACATTTCTGAGTGCGGTCGCACTCTGAACTTCTGCAGCTGCACAATAATAGTGCGGTCCACACTTCTCGACGGACTTCAGGTTGTACTCTCTAATCTTTCCCTTCTGCGGCCGCACAATTATTGTGCGGTCCGCACATTACAAAGCAATACTGACAAAATTCTTTCACATTCTGCGACTGCAAACAAAAATTCTGTGGTCCGCACTTTGCTTCTTTTTGCTCGGTTTTAGTCCTTGTCCAAGTAATATGACTTATGTAGATCGTCGGTTTTGGTTTTCAAGGTAATCAGAATGAATTTGGAAAAATAGTTCTCAGTTTGAAGCTTAAAAATTTGAAAGGCTTAACCAAGTTTTGACTTGTTAGTATATGACCTCGGATTGGAATTTTTATGATTTGGTTAGCTCCATTAGGTGATTTGGGACTTAGGAGCGTGATCGGAATGTATTTTAGAGGTTTGTGGAAGGTTTAGGCTTGAATTGACGAAACTGGGATTTTGGCATTTTCTGGTTGATAGGTGAGATTTTGAATTAGGGGTCGGAATGGAATTCTAGAAGTTGGACTAGGTCCGTTGTGCCATTTGTGACATGTGTGCAAAATTTTAGGTCATTCGGACGAGGTTTGATAGACTTTTTGATCGAAAGCAGAATTTGAAAAATTATGGAATTCTTACGCTTGAATCCGATGTGATTTTGGGATATGTTGGCATGTTTGGTTGAGGTCCCGAGGGCCTCGGGTGAGTTTTGGGTGGTTAAACGGATCAAATTCTTGCTTTGAAAGTTGCAGATTTCTTTAGTTCAGTGTTGCAGAGTTTTGCTCTTCACGTTCGCGAGACGGCCCTCGCGTTCGTGTAAGAGGAAATTTGAGCTGTGAATTATTTGTGCTTCGCGAACGCGAGGCTTTGACCGGGTTCGTGAAGAAGGAATTTTTGGCCTGGGCATAATGTTTAAATAGCCATGTTCGCGATGTTTAGTCTATCTTTCATCATTTTTGAGAGATTTTGGTACTTTTTGAGAAGGATTGAAGAGGGAATCAAAGGGGAACACTTGGAGGTAAGATTTTTGAACTCTATACTCGATCCTATGTTGATTCTTTATTTGTTTAAATATGAAATTTGTTGAATTTAAAGCCTAAAATTGGGGAATTAGGGCTTGAAATTGGAGAGTGTAAATTAGGGATTTGAGAGGCCATTTGATGTCCGATTTTGATGTTCTTGGTGTGTATGGACTCGTGGGAGGATAATGATTCTATTGATGTGATTTTTATCTGATTCTGAGGTGTGGGCCTGGGGGTCGGGTTTGGCCAATTTCGGGATTTTTGATATAAATTGGTTATTTTCGAGAGGGCTTTGTTCCCTTAGCATATTTTGATGGTATAAACTTGTTTTTGGATAGATCTGGAGCATTCAGAGGCTGATTCGAGGGGAAAGGCATCACTGTCCAGAGTTTGGACCGGATAGAGGTAAGTAATGATTGTAAATGTTTGTCCTGAGGGTATGAAATCCCAGATTTCACAACGTTGTGTTACTTTGAGGTGACGCCGTTGGGGATTGTGACTTGGTCTGTCCCGTACGACTGTTAAGTTGCGTATATGATTAAAACTTGTTTGATATCATTGTGTTTTGGAAATTATTACCATGATTTGGAGTGAATGCCATATTTGGGCCTCGTGCCAACTATTTTGGACCCTTATGGGCTTTTTACTGCTATTCCTCACTGTTTTGACTTCTTATTTGTACTCAGTGATGATGTATTCTACTGTTTTTATAACTCAACCATATTTACTCTATTTTGATATTTTAAATGATATTTTGGGCTGAGCATCATGTTTACTATTACCCGAGTGGCTTGAAAGATTTCTGACTGAGTGAGGCCAAGGGCTTGTGTTGTGAGGATACTATGGTATCGGGCTCCGCGCCATAGCAGGTTGTTATTGATTCATGATTATGAGGTCGAGGGCCTGATTTGTTACGCCACGCGGTGGCTTGTTATGAGGCCAAAAGCCTATTTGATTATGCCACAAGATGACTTGTTATTGCGCTAGGGCCGTAAGAGGCCCCTCTCGGAGTCTGTACACCCCCAGTGAGTGTGGGTACCCTAAGTGAGTATATTGATTATGCCATGAGATGGCTTGATATTGCGCTTGGGCAGTAAGGAGCCCCTCCCGGAGTCTGTACACCCCCAGTGAGCGCGGGTACCCAGTGTGAGTGATATGATGTAGCCCAAGGGGCTGTTGTTGTTTCATATTGTTGCTTGAGAGGCTGTTCTTGATCCATGTTCTGCCCGAGGGGCGGTTCTTGATTCATGTTATGCCCGAGGGGCTAATTACGAGTGATTATGAGGTAGCCCGAGGGGCTGGTTCTGTTGAGATTATGCCCGATGGGTGGTTTATGGTACATGTTTTGCCCGAGGGGCTGTTTACGTTTCTATCATTTATACTCACTGTTTTATCACTCATTTGAAAACATTGAAAGTTGGTTTAAAAAGATTTTTACTAAAACTGAGCTTGATTTACGAGGTAAATGATTTTGTGTACAGCTTTGAAAATGATCTACATTTGTTGTAGTGTTATGATATGGTTTACGTATTTTCTTACTGCTCAACTTTCATTTACTTTTATTACTTACTGAGTCGACGTACTCACATTACTCCATGCACCTTGTGTGTAGATTTAGGTAGTTATGAACCCGATAGCGGGTGTTGATTGCCTAGTGACAGAGTCATTAGAGTTAGCAAGGTAGCTGCCCGATGTTCGCAGCACTGCTTTTCTCCCTCTTGTCTTCCTTAGATTGTTTTTAGTACATTCTTAGGCTCTTGTTGTGTTTAGAGCTTAGTTGATGCTCGTGACTTGTGACACCCCGATGTCGGGCTAGTGTATTTATTCCACATTGTTCCTATAAACATACATTATGAGATATTTGGATAAATTAAAAGCTTAAAAATGAATTATATTGATTAATGGTTAATCCGGGTCAGTTTTAGGGTAGTGACAACAAGGAATTAATATTACAAACCAAATATAAATGAATTACAGAATGAAAATGCAATACTATAGGGAGCCTGGATAGGCCAAAAAGTAATCTTGGAAGCCAGGCCTTCAACCAAGTCTGAAACATGCCAATATTCTCATAGTACATCAAATGGTCTTTTGGTGTGTCAAAGTTCCCAAGGGCCTCAGGTACCCCGGGCAATGCTCACACCAGAAAACTTTAAAGAAACATTTTTGTGAGTAAGTTTTGTAGAGCCAACCCCAGTGTGTCAGATTTTAGATGAGTCTCATGGACTCCTAGGCAGTGTTCACAATGGAGGGGCATGACCCTTGATATTCTAAGAGTAGGAGTTGAAAACAGTTTGGACTTTTTGGGGTAAATAGGAACAAACAGAGTCACTTTAATACTTGGGATTCAAACAAAAATTCCAGCAATCAAATAGTAGAGAGAAAAAGGATCACAATCACTTCAAGCAAAGTTTCACATTGCCTAATTTCAACTTGGTTCATTAATTGCTACTAGATGGGCATATGGACATGTATTAAATAAAAAACATTAGGCTGGGATCAGATTATCATTCAGACAGTCATGCAGAAATTAGAAGTTAGAAGCATAGAAACCATGAACTAATCAGGAACCTGATAGGGGTGAACATTCAAAATTGGACAGGAAGCATGCTAGTTGAGAAACAAGTAGACATGGATCTAATTACAAGTATGTAGACATGCCGAAAACAGGAAACACATAGGCCTAATTAAATAGAAGTGGACATGCTGATTAGGATTAGTGAACATGAAGCACATGGATCTAATTAGATAGAAGTATGCATGCTAATAACAGGGAGCACACAGATTTAATCACATAGGAGTAGTCATGCTGAAAACATAAAACACACAGGGTTAATAACATAAGAGGGGACATACTGAAGAAATAGGAAACACATAGGTTTAACTACATAGAAGTTTGAATTATAGAGGAAGTGGAGACATACTAGTTAAGAGATAGCAAGAGGAAAGTAAAGAAAACAGGATCCAAGGGTCTAGCCTTGGCTTTCAGCCAGCTAGACAGTGTAACAAACAGAGCGTAGGAAGATTGTGATGGAGGATAAGAATAAGAACTTTGTGTGTTTCTCTATGTATGTGTGCGTGTGTGTTTAGAAACAGAGTGAGGCTTATTTAACATTGAGTAGAGTAAAGTAAATAAGGTAAAGAAGGTTAAAAGTTTACAAATAAGGCAAAAAGAACAATTAGTCAATCAATTGGGCTTAACAAGACCAATCAATAGGTAGAATCATGGGGTTATATTCAAAATTAACATGGAATCGAGGTTTAAATAAGATAAGTGATAAGTCTGATAGCCAATTAGAGTCAGAACACTAAAAATCCTGTAAGTAACAGGGCAATTAGTCACACAATTAAGGTAACACAAGTAAAAAGAGACTAATCTGGGATTGGTAAGACAATCAGCCCATAAATTAAGCTTAATAGGAACAATTAAGGCAAGTAGTGCCAATTAGGAGTCCCAAAATAAGGGAAGTAGACAAAATTACAGGAAGTAATTACCTCAGTAAAACAAAGCAATTTTAAATCCTAGACAGTTTAGATAGTCAATCAATTACTCAAGAATAATGGGCAAATATTGAGGCGAACAATGAAGTAATCAAACAATCTAAAGACGGGAATGTAGTCATGGAAGAATCAGTAAAAAAAGATAATCAAACACATAGGAATCTTTTAGAAAGTTTTGCAGAAAAAGAACGAAGTGAAACCCTAGTTCTTAGAGAATATTAGGATCAATTAACAGTAAGGAAAATAGAATATCTTTAAAGAAAAATGTTATAGAAATTCGAAATCGTTTCAGATCTACAGAGATCTGAACAACAAATAATAAGGAAGCGAAACCCTAATCTAGAGAGATGTTAAATAGATTAACCATAAAGAGACGAAGAGATTTTTAAATAAAACTACTAGATAAACTCAGAATCACTCCAGACCTACAAGGATGATTCAAGTTGAAAAGATGAGGGTTTTTGAGAAAAGGGGGTGGGGTAAAGGAAAAATCTAACCACAGCCACAAAATTAATAATACTCACAAACATTGATGAACATAAGGCGGGTTCATAAGAAAACGAAGAGCCTAGGTCGACCTTGAGTCGGATCTCTTCGAGATTCCCTCAGAAAACAGCAAGAATCGAACAACCAGTAGAGGTAGCAGGTTAGATAGGGTAGCAAAACACCAAATAACCCCATATCTGGCCAGGGATCGAAGGGTTTGGGGGATTTTTGGGGTGACAACGCTTCTAGGGTTTGGGGGTTCTGAGAGAGAAGAGAGGACGAGAGCATTTGGGGGCGGCAGTCTCTGGAGAATGGGTAAGGTTTGGGGGGTCGTTTGGATTAAAAATGTAAAGGGGAAACGTGGACCGTTGATCTTAGAGATCAACAACCACGATTAGAGGAGGTTTGGGTCGGGTAGGGGTTATTTAATTTGGGCTGGGGCAGATTTGGCTACTGGTTTAATTTGAATTGGGCAGGGGGTCCGAATCTTGACACAATTAAAGGGCTATTTGTTAAATACCCAATTTATCAGTAAAATAATTTGTAAAAATAGTTAATTAAGTGATAAACATGATTTTTATGCATGAATATGATTTAAAATAATTACTTAACATTATAAAAATATAAAAAATTATTTTCTGTATAGATAATGTAGGTATGCATATGTATGGGCTATTATTGCAAAATATGCAATTATAGTATTAAAAATGCAAATGTAATTGTAAATATGCAAATAAAATATTTGAACACTTATATGAGCATAAATGATGAATTTAGATGATTAAATCATCGTAAAGTAATATGAGGGATAATTATTGAATATTTACATAATTTTAAATGCAGAAATAAATTGATTTAAGGCCTTTAAAAATTATAGAAAAATTGTAAAAACACTTGTGTATGTTTGTAAATGCATGTACAGTATTTTAAAAGTATTTATGCATATTTAAAAATATATTAGAGGAAAATTGGGTATCAACAGCGTCGAACTTCTTCTGAGTCCGTGGGAGCCCAACAACAAAATCCATGGTAATACGCTCTCACTTTCACTCAGGAATCTCTAGCCTCTAAAGCAAACCACCAGGCCTCTGATGCTCGTACTTTACTTGCTAACAATTCTGACATCGAGCTACATATGCAACAATATCCTTCTGCATTCTCCTCCACAATAATGTTGTTGCAAGTCCTGATGCATCTTGGTGGCACTCTGATGAATAGAAACCAGGAACTGTGGGCCTCCTCAAGAATCAACTCACGAAGCCCATCCATATTGGGCATACAAATCTGGCTCTGCATCCGCAACACCCCATCATCTCCAACAGTAACCTGCTTGGCACCTTCGTATCGCACAGTGTCCTTAAGGACAAGCAAATGGGGTCATCATACTGACGCTCTCTTATGCGCTCATAAAATTGAGGATACTTAGGAAGTCGTTTTGCTCAACCTTGATGATGATGAGGAGAAAAATGGCTATGTGGAACATGTGAATGCATTACACGGGATGGGGTCGTACACTTATGAACCCTGCAAGTTATCCTTGGATCTTGAAAATCAGAAGACTCCTCCAACAAAGCCTTCAATCGAGGAGCCTACAACTTTGGAGTTAAAGCCATTGCCTCTGCATCTCAGGTATGAATTTCTTGGCCCTTCTTCTACTTTACCGATTATTCTCTCCTCTTATTTGACTAACATGCAGGTAGAGTCCACATTGGAGGTGCTACAAAGAAGGAAGAGAGCTATTGAATGGACATTGACGGACATTGGAGGAGGGTGCCAAACCCTCTGTTGAACATCAAAGTAGGCTAAATGAAGCAATGCAAGAGGTAGACAAAAAGGAGGTCATAAAGTGGTTGGATGCCGAGGTTGTTTACCCCATTTCCAATAGTTTGTGGGCTTCGCCGGTGCAATGTGTCCCAAAGAAAACGGGCATGATTGTGGTTACCATTGACAAGAACAAGTTGATTCCTACAAGAACGATGACCGGGTGGAGAGTGTGTATGGACTATCATAAGCTCAACAATGTCACAAGGAAAGATCATTTGCCACACGGGGCTAGTCATGCACGAGAACTGGCGAGCGAAGTGCAAAAGCTCAAAACGACCGATCGGGTCGTTACATCCTCCCCTACTTAAACATACGTTCGTTTTCGAACGTACCCAGAGTTGTTCTGAAAACTATCAAATCGCTGAGTAACCTTACCATGCACATACCCGGGAGTGATCCCACGTCACCCTATCTCGTATAGGTCTGATAACACAATGCAACTGAAATTTCACAATCTAACCTAGCCCATAAACCTTAGAACCAAATTTCCACTTCTGAATTCATCCACAAGACCAGAATCTCACATCTATACACTGAATAGGCCCGAACAAGCTGTAATAAACCATACCTACCACCTCAGATACCATTACATGATATACCACATACTCAAACACTCGCAGCGATAACTTCTAATCACATCAGTTGCTCAAAACATCCAAATTTCGATAATGAGCCTCTTATCAAATAAAGCCTCATTCCAACACTTCTGTATATTGCCAATGACAAAAGAAACACGCGGATTTGTAATCATTTCTCAGATCAACCATTCATGAGGCTCCCTCTTCTTTGGCAAGAACCATAGCAAATTTCTATGTCGAACCTCGATATTATCCTTCCAACATGCTGAAACCGAATCCGTTTGTATTCATTGTAGATCCCAACGATCTCATCTAACCCAACATAGCTACTCTGGTGATATGGAACATCAATACCATCGAAATCCACCACTCGTGCAACCCGCACACCAATAAGCAACAATCTGAATATACTTAAATCATGAAAATGACTCGAATGAAAGAGCTGTAATGCAAGCTCGCCAGTACCACCACAACACAATACTGAGAACCCATCACACATCATCGAACCAGAAAACACGAATCTATCCCACAGGATCATACGTCCACATAGCTTCGCTCAAATGCGCGACCTCATCCAAACACTGATCCAACATTAAACATCTCAAGTCACTATGCTCAAACCGACAACCACGCACAATTAGATGTCTAGAACCAAAGAAAATCATCATAACCACTGCGAAGCAATTGACATAACATTACATAAACCCGAAAGGACACAACCGATATGCCATCCGTCGAGCAATACCCAATACTCCTCCTGCTCGAATTCCACTAAAAGACCCCAATAAAATCGCACCACATGTGCCTATAACCATCATATCCCAATGCCTCGTAATACGGAAAGGTAACTCATAGGTATCCCCAGATCACTAATAAGCTCAATAACAATTGAATCAACACAACCCTCAACAATACAACTCGGAGTCAACCAAGCCGACTCGATGTAGAACACACATCCATATTGGCCTACCAATGAACCCCTTATCAAGGAGTTCCTGAAGCTGCTCCTTCAACTGCTTTAACTCCGCTGGTGCCATACGATACGGTGCCAGACACCAAATCAATACTGAAATCAACAACCCTGTCCAGCGACATGCCCGGCTGCAGGAAACACATCCAGAAAATCCCCGACCACCGGAACTGAATCAATGGTAGGAGTCTCTGCACTGACATCCATCACGAAGGCCAAATAAGAAAGACAACCCTTCCCAACCATCTGCTAGGTCTTCAAAAATGAAACTACTCTATTGGGAACATAATCCGTCAAACCTCACCACTCAATCCATGGAATTCCCAGCATAGCCAATACCGCTGTCTTAGCGCAATAGTCCAGAATAACATGACATAGAGACAACCAGTCCATACCCAATATCACACCAAAATCTAGCATACTAAGCAATAAGGATCCACTCGGGTCTCCAAACCTCCAATAGTTACCACACAAGACCGATATACGCGGTCCCCTACCACGACCTAACCTGTTTATGAGAACTCCCAACCTCCAAGTCTATAAAGCACACGACTCACCACATCCATTTCTAATTCCGCCGTTCGAATAAACAACACACCTCTTATGACCAATCATCCCACGATAGGTACTCCTATAATTCTTCTGTGTCACCAAGCAAACTCGAATATCAGCAGTCGATCCAACAAGAGAGTGCCGCAACACTAATGAAGTATCCTCAACTCATACACATCGCCCTTTCTAAAATGTATACCCTCATCAAGCCACACCAATCAGTGATCTCATTTATCTAGTAATCTGAAACTGTCCATGCTATATAAGAATTTGTGACCTTCCTTTCCAATCTGAACCGTGACCTTACACCAGCAAATCTCAATCCTACACAACTTGCCACATATACCGTACTATCATAGGGTAACCATGAGAACTTCATACCCATTCCGAGCCACATATACTCGCAAAAAATATACATCTCTGATTGCGGTAGAAACCATCAAGAACTGTCCTAATTCCATTTACACAAAACTAGACCGTCAGGGCTAAATCCTTCTAACTCAACCAAGCTACGCAGGCCACTAAACCCCAAAGAATTTCCACGAACACCTGTAAAAATGCATTACCTCGTAAGCATCCAAAGAACTAATCATATCCTTACCATGCCGATCAGGCCTACTACCAAGTTATCCCATCTATCCAAGTTACTTCTGATTTACCTTCAACTTGATACTTCTTCTTGCTATAACACCACCATTCCTCAAATCAGACTCACCATACGAGACCCAAGCATAAAACCATACCATCTAAGGCTCATACGCCGCTGAATACTCTCTTAAATATTCCCAAACGCACCACATTCAAAATCCCTACCCCGAAGTGACTCCCTACGAACCCAACGCCATTACCTTCACCTTCCTGATGTTGATATATAGAATCCCACAATGATATAGAAATACCATGAGTCTTGACACCCTCCAATGCAAACCTCAGTTTCTAGCCAATTATACAACTTGAAAATCTCCAATTATTACATGTAAAATCTTGAACCCACTAGAACCATTCTGTAGAGTCATCCACTATACTCAAACCGCAATTAGACCGATCAAATGGACCGAACGACCCGTGCTCCATTAGCACTCCGACATCGCAGAATGTAACCTCACCTTAATGCAACCAAGCAACTTCCTGTTCTATGCACCATATATCATTTACCAATAACAACTCAAGTCATTTCGTGATTCTCATACACCCATAAAGCATAGCATAACCTGACATTTCCTTTACTCGAGCCATCCTCGGACTCAACCTCCTTAAGCCATAACTAATTCACCCGTACGCCTCAAACTGGAACCAACATAGCACATAAACGTGGAATCAACTAATCAATAGCAGACTCCCCACTTGGCTCAAAGCCATAGATCAAACACAAGATAACTCATAATGCATCTACTCTATCACTACCATAATACCATAGTGAGATTTAACTCAATCATTCATAAGCTCGTGAAACACAAACCATCGAGTACTTTAAATCTTCTGCAGATCTCGCATTCATCCTTGTAACAGTCAAGCCCATTCTCTTAGGCGACCCAAATTCTGATTGCAACACATATATTTCACTGGTAACAAAGATCTTCTAATAAACAACATAAAGGATCACGCAAATTTCTGAACACTCTGCAGGAGATAACCCACCTGCTTTGCCTTAAACTAACATCTCTTTATACCCTTCCACCGGCATAAACATTACACAGTCACTTAATCTTCCTGAGTCTGAACTCATCTCACAACCTGAAATCTACTTCACTACCCAACTAGGCAACATGAAAAGATCCTTCAACACGCCTATCACTCGGGCTATACATCAAATCACGATGGGAATCAAGCACCGGATAGTTCCTACTACCCCCAAGCAGACCCTTCTTGTCTCGTTCAAATCATGTGTACACATTTCATAGTCACATACTCATCGCATAGCTATCCAGTCATCACTCCCACCAATAGCGACACTATCAGACATTTAAATCCAAAAGCACGTGCTCACACAATCAACACCTCGCTGCTCACACTGTAGGTAAAACCCGGCCTTAAGTCCTCTAGGCTGGCCCAACATCAACACACAGAGATCACATCTCGTTCTTCGATCAGGGAATCACAAGCCATCGATACATATCTGATACTGAGTGCTCATGCGCGCATACAAATGCATGGAAGGAATTCAAAGAGTTACATTTCAAGCTGAATACAGGACACAAAATAAGAATTCAAGAATGTGAAGTTTTTCCTAAAGGTTCTGCAGCCTCCCGAGGATAAGTACAGACGTCTCCGTACCAATCCGCGAGACTCTACTAAACCTGCTCATGACTCGCGAGACCTATGTAACCTAGGCTCTGATACCAACTTGTCACGACCCTAAAACCGACCCGATCGTGATGGCACCTATCGTGAAATTACGCCAGCTGACACAACACTCGAATTAACCATTAATCGATATAATTCATTTTTAAGCTTTTAATTTATCCAAATATCTCATAATGTAAGTTTAAAGGAATAGTGTGGAATAAATACACCAGCTCGACATCGGGGTCTTACAAGTCACGAGAATCCACTAAGGTCTAAATACAACAAGAGCCTAAGAATGTACTAAATACAGTCTAAGGAAGCAAGAGGGAGAAAAATAGTGTTGCGAACGTTGGACAGCTACCTTGCTAACTCCAATGACTCTGCCACTGAGCAATCATCACCTGCTACCGGGGTTCAGAACTACCTGAATTTGCACATAAGATGCAGGGAGTAATGTGAGTACGCCAACTCAGTAAGTAATAAAAGTAAATGAAAGCTGAGCAGTAAGAAAACACGTAAACCACGTCATAACACTACAACAAATGTAGATCATTTTTAAAGCTGTACACAAAATCATTTACCTCATAAATCAAGCTCAGTTTCAGTAGAAATCTTTTTAAAACATCTTTCAACGTTTTCAAACGAGTGATAAAACAATGAGTATAAATGATAGAAACGTAAGCAGCCCCTCGGGCAAAACATGTACCATAAACCGCCCCTCAGGCATAATCTCAACAGAACTAGCCCCTCAGGCTACCTCACAATCACTTGTAATTAGCCCCTCGGGCATAACATGAATCAAGAACCGCCCCTCAGGCAAAACATGGATCAAGAACAGCCCCTTGGGCAACAATATAAAACAACAACAACCCCTCGGGCTATATCATATCACTCACGCTGGGTACTCATGCTCACTGGGGTTGTACAAACTCCGGGAAGGGCTCCTTACAGCCCAAGCGCAATATCAAGCCATCTCATGGCATAATCAATATATCACTCACTTAGGGTACCTGCGCTCACTGGGGGTGAACGGACTCTAGGAGGGTCCCCTTACGGCCCAAGCGCAATAACAAGCCATCTCGTGGTATAATCAAACATGCCCTCGGCCTTATAACATGCCACCGCGTGGCGTAACAAATTAGGCCCTCGGCCTCATAATCATGAATCAGTAACAACCTGCTGCAGCTTGTAGCCCGATCCCATAGTATCCTCACAACACAGGCCCTCGACCTCACTCAGTCAAAAATCTCTCAAGCCACTCGGGCAATAGTAAAACATGATACTCAGTCCAAAATATCATTTAAAATATTAAAACGGAGTAAATATGGTTGAGTTATTAAAATAGTAGAATACATCATGACTAAGTACAAATAAGAAGTCAAAACAGTGAGGAATAGCAGTAAAAAGCCCATAAGGGTCCAAAATAGTTGGCACGAGGCCCAAATATGGTATTCAGCCCAAATCATGGTAATAATTTTCAAAACACAATGATATCAAACAAGTTTTAATCGAATGCGCAACTTAACAATCGTACGGGATGAACCAAGTAAAAATCCCCAACGGTGCACAACCCCACGCTCGTCATCTAGTGTGTGCGTCACCTCAAAGTAGCACAACGATGTGAAATTCGGGTTTTTATACCCTCGGGCAAACATTTACAATCATTAATTACCTCTATCCGGTCCAAACTCTAACCCGTGATGCCTTTGCCCCTCGAATCGGCCTCCGGATGCTCCAAAACTATCCAAAAACAGGTTTATACCATCAAAATATGTTAAGGGAACAAAGCCCACTCGAAAATAACCAATTTATATAAAAAATCTCGAAATTGGCCAAACCCGAACCTCGGGCCCACACCTCGAAATCCGATAAAAATCAAATCAATAGAATTCTTATCTTCCCACCAGTCCATACATACAAAGAACATCAAAATCAGACATCAAATGGCCCCTCAAATCCCCAATTTACACTCTCTAATTTCAAGCTCTAATTCCCCAATTTTAGGCTTTAAATTCACAAATTTCATGTTTAAACAAGTAAGAATCAACATAGGATCGAGTATAGTGTTCAAAAATCTTACCTCCAAGTGTTCCCCTTTGATTCCCTCTTCAATCCTTCTCAAAAAGCTCCAAAATCGCTCAAAAATGGTGAAAGATAGACCAAAAATCGCGAACATGGCTATTTAAACATTCTGCCCAGGCCAAAAATTCTTTCTTCGCGAACGCGGTCAAAGTCTCGCATTCGCGAAGCATAAATAATTCACAGCTCAAATTTCCTCTTACATGAACGCGAACACTATCGTTGCGAACGCGATGCCTTACTCAACTTAGCCTATGTGAACGCGTTTCTTCAGTCGTGAATGCGATGCTTTAGGGCCTGGTGCCCAAGTGTGCTTCACCCTTATACACGAACGCGAGCCATGCCATGTGTTCGCGATGCTCAATAAGATTCAACCTTGAAGAATGCAGGACAAACATCGCTAACGCAAAGGGTAACTGGCCTGCCTCACTCAACATCTCTTCGCAAACGCGAAGAGCAAAACTCTGCAACACTGAATTGAAGAAATCTGCAACTTTCAAAACAAGAATTTGATCCGTTTAACCACCCAAAACTCACCTGAGGCCCTCTAGACCTCAACCAAACAGGACCACATATCTCATAACCTCATTAGAACTTGTTCCAACCTTCGGAATGCTCAAAACAACATCAAAACACCAAAATCACATCGGATTCAAGCCTAAGAATTTCAAAAACATCCTAATTCCGCGTTCAATCAAAAAGTCTATCAAACCTCGTCTGAATGACCTGAAATTTTGCACATATGTCACAAATGACACAACGGACCTACTCCAACTTCCGGAATTCCATTCAGACCCCTATATCAAAATCTCACCTATCAACCGAAAATGCCAAAATCTCAATTTTGCCAATTCAAGCCTAAACCTTCCACGGACCTCCAAAATACATTCCAATCACGCTCCTAAGTCCCAAATCACCTAACGGAGCTAACCAAATAAAAAAAATCCAATCTGAGGTCATATTCTAACAAGTCAAAACTTGGTCAAACCTTTTAAATTTTTAAGCTTCAAACTGAGAACTGTTCTTCCAAATTCATTCTGATTACCCTGAATACCAAAACTGACGATCTGCATAAGTCATAATACATCACACGAGGCAAGTCACGCCTGAGAACTGGTGAGCGAAGTATAAAAGCTCAAAATGACTAGTCAGGTCGTTACACTTGTAAAACAGATATTGGGGTATTAGTAATACTGGGAGGGATTCTTATATATATATTTTGTTGGGAACGGGAAGAAATCATTCCTATAGGTTGCTGCGATATTTGTTTACTTATGTGCATTAGTAACCATGCCTATAAGACTCATCTAATTCCTTAAATCCTGAATTTCCATCATTAGAAAACCTGCTTGTAATTCATTTCTCAATTTTGCATCGATAATCATGTCTTCAAAACATTTGTGTGCACATTAGAAAGCATGTTTCTAGGAATTTTCTTGTTAAGTCCGCTTGGCAATTGATTGATGCTTTACTCGCCTAGAAATCATGCCTATGGGAAACACATATAGAAATCAGTCTTGACACTTAGTTATTTATGCAAATAAGGTTTTAAATCAGTTCGTGCATCTAGATATCATGCCTATAGGGTTTTAAATCGGTTCCTGCATTTAGATACCACGTCCAAAGTTTGTAAAATCAGTTCTGGATTCTACAAATCATGTCTATAAGATTGAAGTCATTTCTGTATTTAGATATCATGCCTATATGTTTTTTTAATCAGCTCCTACACTTAGAAATCATGCCTACAAGGTTTAAGATAAAATCAGCCGCTAAAATCAGTAATTAGTTAACAGCTTAAACACCTTGTTTATAAAAAAATCCTATTCGATTATCATTTAGGTAATCTTGTAGGTTGATTGAGTTCTGGGTTTTAAAACTGCTATTTTCTTGCTGCTTGGAACTGCCTAGATTCAGGAAGTAATAAAATCAGTAGACAAACTGATTAGGTATTTACTGCCCCGCTTTAATAAAACTACTGCATATGTTGTGCTCATCTGGATATCCTGCTATAGGACTTTTAAATCGTTTGAAACTGTTTGTTTGAGGCATGCAATTGTTTGTCTATTTGTGGAGATAAAAATGAGCCTTTAGTTGCATCTTTATGTGATAGTCCTATCTGGCTTTTGTTTGTCGCTTAGTTTTCTCCTTTTTAAACAACATAGACGAGTTTAGAACTTCCTTCAATAGAGGTCCTAAACACCTCCGAGGCCACAGAAAAGGGATGGGTAATGCACGCATAAGGCACGTACTGGATACTATTAGAGCGCTTAGGTAACAATAATTAAGGGGAGGGTAATCGGGTAGTAAAAGATATGACGACCTTTGCGCTAATGCTATGTGTAGCACCCAAACTTGGGGATGATTACCAAGTATTGCACAGAAGTGATCCTATAGGCTAAAAAACCTAGGACCCATTTTACTCCTTTTTTAAACTTAATATCTATTTGTCTAAATTGCTATGCGCCTCTGAATTTTGCAGTAGTGACAGGATGGATATCTAGGCGGGGGTCTTGTTTAAATGATCGACGATAGAATATTCCCTCGCCTGTACTTTCATCCAAAGATCATCCGCTCCAGTTTCAATGACAGGTTGTTTAGTAGCAGCCTCCTTGCTCGATCCTCCCAAATGTTCGGGTGTATAGATCATTCCCGTTCTGGTCATTCCTTGTGCAACATCGAATTCTTCCATATTTGCTTTCCCTTTCGCCTAGCTTCAACAACGTAATCCCAAGGTATGGCATTGGAATTGATAGGAGGTGTGGTTGCTACTGTCACTATGAAAGTTATGGCCACTTCTACCTCAAATGGAACAAGTGTGGCTGTAGGTGATGCTACCTTTACCTCGAAAGGAACTGATGCAGTTACCTTAACTTCGACTGGCGGCTGTATCTGTACCATAATAGGAGTGAGTGTGACTGCGGGTTTAAAGTCATTGCCTTCCCGAATAAGCCTGATTGACCCCTCAGGATCCCATTCTTCATCCATGTCTATCACGTGTACCCCATCACCCCTATGATTTGGGAGAGGATTGTTACGGATGTTGGGTGCAGCTTTCTTCGCTTGTATGACCTTGTTATCAATCAATGTCAGGATCTTATCTTTCAATGTTCAGAACTCGTCAATAGTATACCCCTTCATACCGGAATGATATGCACATGTTTTGTTTCGGTTGACCCACTGAAATGAGTTCTCCATTGACACAGCAGGAATAAGGGTGACATAACCAACAACCTTCAATCTTTCATATAGCTGGTCGATGGGTTTAGTTATAGCGGTGTATTGTCTGGGTGGTTTGCGATCAAAGTTAGGTCGTTGTTTCTGGTAATTTGGACGAGTTGGAGGTGAATGATAGTAGGCTAGATGGGTGTTATAAGTATGATAGGCCGTGGCAGGTTGAGAATATCTGGGAGATGAGGGCTGGTATATAGATAGAGGTATTTGGTATGTGGGTGAAGGCGTTTGGTATGTGAGTGGAGATTTTGGGCCTTGGGCCACCATTACTGCCCCCACTTCTTTTTTCTTTGATATGCCCCCTAATTGTAATGCTTTGTTCATGGTCTGTAGTGCCTCAAAATTCATCACCATCCCGCTTTTGATACCCTCTTCAATCTTTTCTTCGAGTTTGATGATGTCAGAGAACTTGTGATTCTCAATGACCATTAGCCTTTCATAATACTGTGGGTCATATGCCCTAACAAAGAACTTGTTCATCTGTTCCTCTTCTAGTGATGGTCTGACCTTGGCTGCGTCCGACCTCCACCGAGTAGCATACTCGCGGAAAGTCTTAGTTGGTTTTTTCTTTAAGTTCTAGATATAAAAGACATCTGATGCGTTTTCTGTATTAAACTTGAAGCGATCCATAAATTCTGATGCCATGCTTACTCGATTAGCCTACTTCTTAGGATTCTGGCTTATGTACTAGGACAGGGCATCTCCGGTAAGAGTTCTCATGAAAAGCTTCATTCGAATCCTTTCATCTTTTCCGACCCCCACGAGCTTATCACAGTAAGTTCTCAAATGAACCTTGGGACCACCTGTTCCGTCAAACATTTTGAACTTGGGAGGTTTGTAACCCTCTGGTAGTTCTACGTCTGGTTGAATGCATAGATCCTCCTAATTCAGACCTTCTATCATTTTACCTCCTTCAACACCCTGAACTCAACTTGTCAGCTTCTTGGCCATGTTCTTGATGTGCAGGTTCTTCTTAGCGGATTCTAGTGTATAGGAGATTGGTTGAGTGGAGTGAGATATAGTTTCCACGGATATGGGGTTGTTTTGGTGAGTGCCATGGATTTGGGTGTAGTGGTGGTCGTAGGTTGAGTTTTGAGGATCGGGAATAGGTTGTGATGTGTTCTGAGGAGTATGATAGGTAGTGGTTTGTGGGTACTGGGTTGGTTGATGATGGTATTGTGGAGGAGTTGGTACCGGTAGGGGATTGGGATTTTGAGGAAGCACTGGGTTTTGAGCATTTTATTGGTTAACTTCTAGGATGTCCAGAGCGAGGGAGAGGTTTGCTAAGTTGCGGACCTGCTCAAGTTCTCCTTATAACTTCAGTATCTTTTGTTCCAATCGCAAAACCAAGTCATTCTGGGCTGGAGTACTCCGACCGTCTGAAGTTTTTGCATTCTCAACATTTTCTTTTGTACACCACTTAAGTCATCCATCTCAGCTTTCCCTCTACTTTTCGTATTACTTGGAGGAGGAGGAGGTGGAGGGCCTCTAGATCTGGTGTGATATGCTGATGATGCCAGTATGTGCGAACCAACCTTAGGGGATGAGAATAATAATAAAAAATAAAGAAAAACAAAAGGTAAACAAGTCAGTAAAGATTCTAAAAAATGTTTCCAGTATTTAAACACATATTGCGGGAATGTAAATTTGTGTCCTAATTTGGGAGCCTCGTTGTGCCTGAGGTAGACCTAGCGACAAATATATTTAGAGAATTTTAGTGCCAATAATTGGCTCATTTCATTAATGTAAAAATAGACGACCCAAAACAACACTAAATAAGATAAGTCACTAATGGCACTCGGCCTTATTACATTTGAAAAGTAAGTAAACCTAATCTACTGGGTCCCAGAAGGACCTTCTCCAGGCTGGATGCTCTTGTCGATCAAATCCCCCAGTTCGCGCAGGTTCAGTAGTAAGTATGCCCTTTCCGAATGTCCTCCTTCACTTCCTTCAGCGTTTCCAAGAGAGGGGTCTTTTCTATGTATCCAAAGCAGAACACGACCCTTTATTTGTCCCAGAACATTGTAGCAGCTTCGATTAACATGTTATTTGGCTGAAGACTCAATAAAGAAGGTAGATTTCCTAAGACCCTTTTCACATGATTCTTATCACTTGATGGAAGATCCTCCCACCAATCAGGCAATAATGGTGGTATTTTACGGACCATGCCGAACCTAAGGGACCTCGTGCCTCACTTTCTGCAAAACAAATGTGGTTAGTCCCTTTTCCCCCTCCAGATTTGACTATTTATACAACAATGATTAGCATATTGGAACTTATTTCTCCAAAGTTAATGCACACAATCGTGTTTGCGTCTATTGGGATTATGGAAAACCCGATGGAATTTTGGACGAGGCTTGTCTTAAAGGGTTATTATGTGGACAACATATTAACCCGGTTAGGTTTGACCATGATGTATGCACAATTAATCAGAGTAAGGTTTCTATAGAGGTCTAGACTAGTACCCTAAAGTGGACAACTTGAGAGGGAAAGGCACGGAACCATCGACTGCACTTCTGATCGACTAGTTTTACTGCAAATACGTCTTTTCGAATATAAAGGGTGATATATAGGAAGGAAGAGCACAAACACTCATCAAGAGTTGCTATAGGATTGATTATGCACGAGTAGAATATGATGTTGAGCATGATCTATGCAATAATAAATAGCAAGTTGTCACGTATTTGCTCATTAAAAAGAATGATAAATGCGGTATTAAATAATTGAAAGACATTTAAGAAAGAAAACAAGGAGACAAGTCAGTTTTTGTAATAAAGAAAATCATAAATGCTTAAAAAATTAGGTAATTAAATCCAAATAAGGGGGAAAGGGAGAGGGTGCACATGTATTAACAAAAATAAAGCATGCTTAAGACTAATTCACAAAAAAATTCGTTATGGTAAGAGCCTAAAATATCCCAAGCAGAGTCACCATGCTCTTGCGCCCCCTTTTTCCTCACGGAGTTTGGGTTTCGACATTTTGGGAACAACTCCTTTTCCTTTTGGGATTTGGGTATGGAATTTGAAAGTCGCCACCTAACGGATTTAAGGTGCGTTAGGGCACCTAAAGTAAATAACTCATAAACTGGTTTGCACCACCAGAGATTGGGTAAGGGCTTGAAATAACCTTGAGGAGAAGGTGTTAGGCACTCCTTGAGGTCCACAATGGTGGGTCCCGGCCAAACTCGAATTAGGTCAATTAGTCTTATAAGACCAAGAGATGATGCAAGCTAGAACACGACTGGTCTCTCAAACATCTAACCTCATGAGCAGATTGGCCAAATTCTAAACATCTGATGCCAACAGCCTCTCACCAATTGGAATATACGCACTGCTACCCATACTAACAACCTCTCTACTCAAGGCATCGGCCACCACATTGGCCTTCTTGGGATGGTACAAAATAGTGATATCACAGTCTTTCAATTGCTCCAACCATCTTATCTGCCTCAAGTTGAGATCCTTTTGCTTGATCAAATACTATAGACTCTTATGATCCATGAATGCCTCACATGACACGCCGTAAAGATAGTGCCTCCAAATTTTTAGCGCATGAACAATGGCTGCCAACTCTAAGTTATGAACAGGGCGATTCTTCTCATGAACCTTCAACTACCACAATGTTTAAGTAATCACCTTGCTAGTGTGATCCCAATATGAGATGCATCATAATACACCGTGTAAGATCCTGAACCTGTGGGCATCACCAATACTAGCGTTGTAGTAAAAGAAGTCTTGAGCTTCTAAAAGCTCAACTCGCACTCATCGGACCACCTGAATGGAGAACCCTTCTAGGTAAGTCTAATCAATGAGAATGTTATGTATGAAAACCTTTTCACGAACCGGCGATAATAACCCGCCAAACCCAAGAAACTTCGAATCTCTGTAGCTGAAGTAGGTTCAGGCCAAGTATCAACTACTTTAATCTTCTTAGGATCCTCATTTATGCCCTCAGCCGATACAATATTCCCCAAAAAGGTAACCGAGTCTAACCAATACTCACATTTTGAAAACTTGGCAAATAACTAACTATCTCTTTGAGCCTGAAGTACAATCTAAAGATGTTGTTCATGTTCCTCTCGACGGCGGGAGTAGATCAAGATATCATAAATGAATATAATCACAAAAGAATCCAAATAGGGCTTGATTACCTGGTTCATCAAATCCATAAATGTTGTTGGGGCATTTGTCAACCCAAATGACATCACTAGGAACTCATAATGCCCATACCGAGTCCGAAAAGCCATCTTAGATATGATGCCTTAATATTCAACTGATGGTAGCCATACCTCAAATCAATCTTCTAAAACTCCTTGGCACCTCGAAACTGATCAAATAATTTATCAATCCTTAGCGACAGATACTTGTTCTTGATAGTGACTTTGTTTAACTACCGATAGTCTATACACATCCTTATCAAACCATCTTTCTTCTTCACGAACAACATGAGCGCACCCCAGGGCGAGACACTAGGTCAAATGAATCCTTTATCAAGCAAATCTTGCAACTTCTCCTTCAATTCCTTCAACTCCAGCGGGGCCATACGATATGGTGGAATATAAATGGGCTGAGTGCTCGGAGCCAAAGCTATATAGAAGTCAATGTCTCTATCGGGTGGCATCCCCGACAGATCTGTAGGAAATACCTCTGGAAACTCTCGCACAACTGGTATTGAATCCATGGAAGGAACCTCCGCATTAGAATTGCAAATATAGGCCAAATAAGCTAGACATCCCTGCTCGACCATACGTCGAGCCTTGACATAAGAAATAACCTTGTTGGTAGAATGGTCAGGAGTCCCTCTCCCCTCTAATAGAGGCAACCCTAGCATGGCTAAGGTCAGCATCTTGGCGTGAGATTCCAATATAGCATGATAAGGTGACAACCAATTCATGCCCAAAATAACATCAAAGTCTACCATATGAAAAAGTAGGAGATCTACACAACTCTCAAACTCCCAATAGTAATCACACATGAGTGATAGACATGGTCTATAACAATAGAATCTCCCACAGGAATGGACACATACACAGGAGCACTCAAAGAATCACAAGGTACAACCAGATATGAAGCAAAATAGGATGACACGTAGGAATAAGTAGAGCCCGAATCAAATAGAACTAAAGTATCTCTACGAAGAACTGACACAATACCTGAGATGACGGTATCAGATGACTCGACCTCAGGTCTAGCCAAGAAAGCCTAAAGTTGGTGCTGGGCCCCACCACTCTAACCTCCATCTCTCGAACGACCTCTATTTGGCTAGCCTCCACCTCTAACAGACTGACCTCTGCCTCTAATGGCCTGACCTCCAGCTCTGGATGCCTGACCCCTACCTCTAGCTGGCCGAGCGGGTGGTGGAGCAACCGGTGCCGAAATCTAGAAAAATTCACATGGCACGAGAACCCTACTACTACATGACGCCCTGTGATTTGGAGTAAAATCTAGCAAGGTGCCTCGGATCTCCAAAAGTATAACAAGCCCCCGGTTGCTGTGACTACTGACCCTGGAACTGGCCCTATCGATGTAACGACCCGGCCGGTCGTTTTAAGAATTAATGCCCTGATCCCCTATTAACTATATTCCCATGTTTATTTCTGCTATTGGGAGTTGTCGGGAAGATTTATTTAGAGTTTCAGAGAGTTTTGGGACACTTAGTCCGTAAATGAGAGTTTAAGTTGTAGAATTTGGGCCGTAGTTGGAGCAGTATGAAGATGACCTCAGAATGGAATTCTGATGGTTCTTTAGCTCCGTTGGGTGATTTTGAGCTTAGGGGCATATTCGTATTGTGTTTTAGAGGTCCGTATCTAATTTAGGCTTGAAAATGCCGAAAGTTTAATTTTTGAAATTTCTGATTTGATAGTGAGATTTTGATATCGGGGTCATAATGGAATTCTGGAAGTTGGAGTAGCTCCGTAGTGTTGAATATGACGTGTGTGCAAAATTTTAGGTCATTCGAACGAGGTTTGATAGACTTTTTGACCGAAAGCGTAAATTGAGAATTTTTGGAGTTCTTAGGCTTGAATCAATGGTTAATTCGATGTTGTTTTAGGTGTCTTAAGGATTGGTATAAGTTTGGATAGTGGTATATGTCTTGTTTGTGCTTTTGGTTGAAGTCCCGGGGGCCTCGGGATGATTTCGGATGATTAATAGAAACTTAGGAATTTGGAGTTGCAGCTGAAGTTTATGGATGCTGTCATAACCACATCTGTGGTTGATAGGCCGCAGATGCGGAGACAAGCCGCTGAAGCGGCCAAGAGGAAGAAGAGCTGAAACCGCAGAAGCGGAAGGTGTACCACATCCGCGGGACTGCAGATGCGGATTCTGGGTCGCAGGTGCGGCGAAGGGTATTTAAGTGGAAACTGCAGAAACGGTGTCACAAATGCGGAAATTGGACCGCAGATGTGGATTTGCTGGGCAGAAAATAAGAATTTCGAGGGTTTAGTTTCAAAGTTAGAAAATTGATTTGGAGCTCGGGAGAGGGCGATTTTGGGAGGATTTTGAAGAGGAAATTAGTGGGTAACGATTCCTAATACCTTTCTAGTTGTATTCCTATAATATAATCTTAGTTTTGTCATTCAATTTCGGATTTGGGATGAAAATTGGGGGAAAATTTGGAGAAAGTTCTTAGACCTAAATTTCGAGTTTTAATTGGGAATTTGACATTGGATTTGGATAATTTTGGTATTGTTAGACTCGTGAGAGTATGAGGATTTTGAAAATGTAAATTTTACACGATTCTGAGACATGACTGAGGGGCGTTTTGGTCATTTTACCTAATTTCACGTATTATCTTAGAATTTAATTATAGAATCAGTTACTTGAAGTATTATTTACATTATGCAATTGAATTGATTAGATTTGGGCCATTTGGAGGCAAGTACGCGTGGCAAGAACGTGGTTTCGAATTGATTTTGAGCCGGTTCAAGGTAAGTGGCTTGCCTAACCTTGTGTGGGGGAACTCCCCTTAGGATTGGTATTATTGATATTTGAAATGCCTTGTACGTGAGGTGACGAGTGAGTACTTATGCTAATTGTTGAAAATTCGGTTTTCATTAAGTAATTTTAATTGTGTTTTCTTTTCTGTTTATACTACTTGAAATTTAAGCTGGTTGTTAGTTTAGGGAAGCATGTCTAATTGACTTAGAGCCCGTTTGGATGGACTTATTTTAAGTGAATTTTAAGCCAAAATAGCTTTTAAGCCATAAGCTAGGAATTCTAACTTTTGGCTTTTGGCTTGTTTTTGTCATTTTAGCTTAAAAACAAGTGCTTAAAAGCACTTTTTACTTTATCCAAACACTACAAAATGGCTTAAAAGCAATTTTGGCTTAACATCACTTAAAACAAGCCAATCCAAACGGGCTCTTAATTGCTTTACTTGCTCAAACTGCCTTATTTGGATTATGTGCAGCATGCTAGGCTAGAAATACATGTTTTACCTTGGTATGGAATTTGAATTGAATTGTGTATTCTTCGTATTGTTGCTGTGTGTTTACTTTGGGACTACGGGACGGTATCCCGGGAGATCCCCCCTGCATGTTTACTTTGGGACTATGGATCGATATTCCGCGAGATTTCCCTACACTTTTATATTGGAAGTACGGGACTGCACTCGGTAGATTCCCCCTGTACTGAGTATTTACATTTGGGACTACGGATCGGTATTCCGGGAGATCCCCACGCATGAGGAGTTGGACTATGGGACGGTATCCCAAGAGATCCACTATATATTTATATTAGGGACTATAGGACGGTATCCTGGGAGATCTCGGGTTTTTATCTCTGTGTTGAGTTGTATTCCTTTCTATGTTTACTTTGTCTCTGTTGTAGTTGTTGTTGTTGTTTCTACCCTGTGTTACTTTTACTGTTGCACCTTCTTATACTGTCTTGTCCTACATTGTTATACCTTATATTTCATTTAACCTCAGTAGGGCCCTAACCTTCCTCATCACTACCCGACTGAGGTTAGGCCTGGCACTTACTGATTACCGCTATGGTGTACTCATGCCCTTTCTGCGCATGTTTTTCATGTGCAGATTCAGGTACTTCCACTCAATCTTATCATCCTTGAGGCGAGGCGCTTTTGTAGAGACTTCAAGGTATATCTGCCACATCCGCAGACCGAGGAGCCCTTTTCTATTTTCTGTACTAGTATAGCCCTTCTGTATTCTTCCTTTTGATAGATATTTCTGGAGTTAGAGCTATTTATGTATCTCTTAGCTTGTGATTCATGGGGTTCCGGATTTTTGGAGTGTTACGATGAAATCCTTGTACTGTTATATGTCAGGCGGCATCTTAAACACTGTTTCATTTTGTTATCTCGGTTTTAGCTATTTTCTTTCCGCAATTGTTCTTTTTCCGAATTTGTTAGGCTTACCTAGTCGTAGAGACTAGGTGCCGTCACGATAGTTCACGGAGGGTGAACTGGGGTCGTGAAAATCGACCTAGGTAACCACTCTGATAACTCTGAATCAGAGATGAACTAATAGGAGCTGATAGTACACTGTTGGCTAGCTGCTCAAGATGGGACACATAAGGACCACGACTTCCTGAAGAACCATAGGATGCCAAGGATGGCCTCTACCAAAAGTACACCTGTGATGTAAAGGAAGAATCTATTTTAAATTTTATTAAGTTTGGCCAAGATAATGTTTTAGAGCTCATGTCCAAATATATGGACTTATTTTCAAGAAGTGCAGGAAGTCGAAGAAGCTCAAGATTGATTTCAAGATGCCAAGGTTCTTTTCTTCTTAAAATAGGATTTATTTTATTCATTTTAGAATAAGGATTTTCCTTTTAGTAGGATTCTAGTTTCTTTTTCTTGTAGAATAATGATTTTACTTTCCTTGTCTTGAGATATTTTATTTACATATTAGAATAGGAATTGTAGTCATCAAAGAAGAGACCCTGGGCCTATATAAAGGGTTCTCATATCTTGTAGGTCGCAAATGCGAAGCCTATCTCAGATGCACAGAGGTTGCATATGCGACATTTGGTTCGCAATTGCCAATACCCAAATTTCGCAATTGCGCACTAATGCTTCCCAAATGCGAAGACTGCTTGAGGAAGTGTTGAGTCGCAATTGCGATCACTGCCTAGTTTGCCAATGTGAACATTTCCCTCGCAAATGTGAGTCCACCCTAGCTAGCCTATGCTCACAAATGCGAAAGATTCTTCACAAAAGCGAGGCTCGCATTTGCGAGCCATACCTCGCAATTACGAGACATGCATATCACACCAGCAATAAGAAAATGCATTAGCTATCTCCAATGTCCAAAAATCAACCTGTAGCTTATCTGAAACTCACCTGAGCCTCTCGGGCTCCAAACCTAACATGCACACAATTGTAATAACATCATATGAACTCGCTCGCACGATCAAAACACCAAAATAACACCTAGAACTATGAATCAGACATCTAAATGTATGAAATTTTCAAAGAATCTCAAGAACATGCAAATTTACAACTGGACGCCCGAATCACGTCAAATAAACTCTATTTTGCACTTAATTTTGCAGACAAGTCACAAATGGAAAAATAAACCTATACCAAGTTCTGGAAATAAAATCTGGACCGAATAACAAGAAAGTGAACCTACGATCGAACTTAGAAATTCTTTAAACTTTCAAATTAATAGTTTTCAACAATCACGCTAAATCAAGTTAGTAAAATTCCAAATTCCATTCCGGGCATTTGACTAAGTGCCAAATCAAGATACAGACCCACTTGAACTGTCAAAATAGTGATTTGGGTCTATCACAATAAAATGCTGATCGTAGTCAACTCATTTTAAGGTTAAAATTCACATATTCTTCAATTTTTCAAATAAACGTTTCTCAAAAAAAGACACGTTCTGCGCATGCAAATCGAGGAAGGTTAAATGGAGCTATTCGAGGTCTCGGAATATAGAAAAGAAGGCTAACACTAAAAATGACCTTTCGAGTCATCACAATTTAGATGGGCGAGTTACGTGTATATGGGTTAATTCTTCAATTTTAAATTCCAATGTGTGGGGTACATACCTATAAATGAAAAAGAAAAAATAAGGGGAAAGTTCCAGATTCCATAAAAAGTTTTGGTTATAACTTGTTTTGGATTTGATTTGCAAATCTGCAAATTGTCAAGTTGGCAAAAATAGTAGGCATCAGACAAATCAATTTGCAACTGCAAATTACAATAACTAATCATTTTGATTGGTGGAAGATTGGGTGTTATCGCCTATATAAGGAGAGCTTCAGCTCTCATTTCTACACACCAATCTTGGAGAGAAATATATCTGAGACCATAAAGAGCGGTGTGAGGTATTCATAGGTGGTGTAGTTGTCATTTCCCTCCGTAGGAAGTCGTGATGGAACCTAGTCTCTAAGACTATGTAAGCGTAACATACATACAGAATTTAACTGAGATGTAATAAAACTATCAAATTCACCAACAACTGTCATAAAAATGGAACAATGAAATAGAACTAGATAGAGGGTGACTCTGAGTCCTGCGCATGCCCGTAGGTATACCTTGAAGTCTCCGATCCAAGTTCAACTCACTTGTGCCTAGGATGATATGAAGTACTTGGATCTGCACAAAAAGATGTGTAGAATCATAGCATGAGTACACCACAACGGTACCCAGTAAGTACCAGGCCTAACCTCGGTATAGTAGTGATGAGGTCAGGTCAAGACCCTATTGAAATAAATAAGAAAAATTGAACATGTGTATGAAAGTATGATAATGAACAACACTGGAAAAGATACAATTAAGAAATATAACAAGGATAGCTGCACTGAGCTAATGCAATTAAGATATAATGGAAAAAAACAAAGAATAAATTGCCAAGGAAACAATGCAAACAAAACACAAGTAATGTAATTGAAAGGTATCAACAAGAGTACTACCGAGGTACCACCTCGTAGTCTCATTTCGCAATTCAAAACACAATCTTTTCTTATATCACCGCGGGAGCCTTGCATTTAGTTTTGAAAATCATTTTTCTGAAATACCTACCCATATTTTAGCCCATCTTATCACACCGTGTGGCTTCAAGTAGTTCCCCTACTAGCAATACGTGTATCAAACCCACCTTATCTCGCCGCATACGTTTCAACCCCAATCCTTATAACACCACATATGTATCAACATCACAATATATCACAAATCGCACCTCAAGTGCCTAATACCACAATCTGCAAAAGAATTCAACAATAATAGTGTTTCCACAATACTAACCCATGGATCAACCACAATATGTACAAGAGTCTCAACAATAGCAACTAAAAGTGAATAACTCAACAAAATGGTATTTCAACAACTTTACAACTTTGCCTCAATGTAAATCACAGTCTTTATAACTTCAACACCAAAATTTAACAATAAGATAATTCAAGAATAATAACTTCAAGTAACGGAATCTCAATAGTTAAACAAGGAATAAGGAATTGAGAGAACAATAACTTCGACTAAACATGTAAAGACAATTAGCAAGTAAGAGATAAGACAAGTGTTAACGATGTTAAGTAAAGCATGTGAAGATAGACTAATGATGATGAATATAACATGCTATGGCAACTCAATTTAAAAGCATAGAATGAATCGTTATAGCTAAAATAGGTCAATTACCACATTTAGTCCGTGTACACACTCGTCACCTTGCGTACCCGGCTTTCACATATCACGATTAACACAAACAACACCAATCATAAGGGGTAATTCCCCTAATTCAATCAACTAGTAAGCCTTTCCCATGATTATCCAACTTTGAACGGCTTGAGTCTAGCCAAAACAACTTCATACCATAAATAGAAACTACAGGAAGCTATTCTGAACAATAAAGTTGAAATCTTTAAAGAGAAACAAAAAGTCAAATCAAAATGTCAACTCCAGGCCCACGTCTTGGAACTGGACCAAACTTATAAAGTCTTAACACACATTCGATAATGAGTCCAACCATACAGAATTTCTCAAATCCCCAAAATTTGGTTTAAGAAGTTTCGCAACTTTTCCCTACATTTTCCAACTAAAATCACTAACTAAATGACGAAAATAACAATGGATTCATGTATAATATCCAATCTGAGTTAGCATCACTTACCTTGACGATTTTCTTAAAAATCCCTCAAAAAATCGCCACAAAAGCGAGCCCTCTAGATCAAAAGATGAAAAATGAAATAAACCCTCCTCTCAAGACTTTTTTCTGTCCAGCGATATTCGCTTCTGCGATCAAATAGTCGCACCTGTGAGCCAGCACCTACAGAAAAATTCATCGCAGGTGCGGTTCCTACTAAGCCTAGCCAAATTCGCTTCTGTGGAGAAATGCTCGCTTCTGCGAGCCCGCTTCTGCGTAATTTCAACCGCACATGCGGTCCTTCCCAAGCCCCTCCCAGTTCAGCTTCTACGGAAGAAAACTCGTGCCTGTGGATGCGCATCTGTGACCCAGACCTAGGTTAGCCCCTTAGTGCTTCTGCGCTTCTTTACTCGTACCAGCGAGTCCGCACCTGTGGCCACTTCCATCGTAGATGCGATGATACCAGAACAGCACAAGCTTCAGCAAAATAATTAAGTTTAAAATTTGTCCAGTTTCAATCCGATTCACACCAAGGCCTCCAAGACCCTGCCTGAAAGTAATAACAAGTTCCAAAACATATAACGGACATATTCGAGGCCAAAAATTACATCAAACAATATCGATTCTACAAATAGCAACCTAATTTCAAGTCTATTGAAACTATGACCATCTGACTTTCAAAACTAATGTCGTTTCATACCAAACAACTCCGATTAACCTCATTTTTTGCACACAAGTAATACATGACAAGACAAACCTATTCCAACTTCAAAAATCAGAATTCAACCCTGATATCAATAAAGTCAACTCTCGGTCAAACTTCTCAACCTTCCAAACCTTCAACTTTCTAACATTTGCCAATACAAGCTGAAACAACCTACGAATCTCAAAATCAATATTCAAACATCCTCCTAAGTCCAAAATCACCATACGGAGCTATTGGAACCGTCAAAACTCCATTTCGGACTTGTCTACACAAAGGCAAGCTACGGTCAATTCCTTCAACTTAAGCCTCCTACTTTGGGACTATGTGTCCCATTTAACTCCGAAACTAACCCGAACCAATACCAAACACCCCCGACAAGTCACATACCCATAATACGACATAGAAGAGGCAATACATAGGACACAGGGCTAAAATACTCAAAATGGACGATCGAGTTATTACAGTAGTCTATGAGGGAAAATAGAGTGTGAGCGATATTATAGTGAGGTGGGAATCTTAAAAGATGCTTATTCTTTTGAGTGTGTAGTGGTCCCTGGAGTACTTTACTCAGGAATATTGATGTAAAATTCCTCATTATAGTGGATTACTTTGCTCCTCTCGGGCCCGTATTTTTTCCCTATTCAAAAAGGTTTTCCACGTTAAAATTCTATCATATCCCAACCTAGGTCAGTCGTGGTTGGCACCCGGTGCCGTACTGGCCCGAGCGAACCTCTCTGCAACTTTTGAATGGTGGATGTAACCCAGAACATACATAAGGCAATATGATTGCTACTCGTAATATATTGTAGGCAGCCAAGTGTCATATCTTCTAGCCATTATACTCAAAACGACAATACATGTTCGAGCCGAGGAGGCCACTATGAGTATCAATATCGAACAACCTATAAAGAAAACATAAATAAGGGTCGACAAGGCCGCTAACATACTGTACCTACCAAACATGTGTCTACAAAGCCTCTAAGAATATCAAACAGCAAAATATCATCATGACAGGGCCCCAGCCTACCCGTAAGTCTATAACAAAATATGATATCATGACCTCTAGAATATGCTATGCTCCAGAAGAGATAGAGTCTTACCGATTTCCCGCTGAATATCAATCCTGACTACTGTGAGGGCTCGTCAAACTAATTAGTTGCACCTGCAGGCATGAAGTGCAGCGCCCCAGCAATTGGATGTTAGTACAATGAGATGTACCAAGTATGTAAGGTAAAAATCAATATATATAAATAAATTCTGAAAACTAAAAAGCATGCATGAATACAAAAATAGTCTGCTAAATGAGAAGAATAATAGTGAGCCTACCACGTACTATAGATTGGCTTACTAGATCACTATCACTTAGTCTATCAATCAGATTGAACAACTCAACCTATCATAAGATTCTGAACTATTTCTATCAACTATTGCTCAGTGATCTCTTGTTGCATCATCGTTGTTAGTTATTATAAGAATACAAAGTGGCTCTTACACGTAGCAAAGTAGACCGTGCGTAAGGTGCACTACAACATTACTGCCTAGTGGCACATATGCGTGGCAAAGCAGATCTTCCATACGACTCAAAATATTCAGGAAGGTCTATGCGTACACATGGGACCGTCCATAGCTAACCTTTATCTTACCTATGTGTTTCATAGACCGTCCATAGTTTAACCTTCATTATCCCCCTACGCATTCATAGAGAGTCCATAGGAAACATATTTATGGATAAATAACATTACAACAGCATGCAACAGTCAATATCTAATAAGCTAGGTACTCGTTTCTATAACGTATAACTTCTTCTAGTACTTTCGGTAACTCTCAGTTCGTATTTGGCAACTCGTAATCCGTACTCATTAGCTTTAAGGAAATTCATAACTAATCTCAGATTTACACATTTGACATGACATACTAGTAAAAGGCTTTCAAGATTCATATAATCTTACCTTTACAAATTCATTTGGTACATCGTAGGGCTCGTATTTCATATTATTTCAATAGATTCATCGCATTCGTTAACTCAGTCTCTACTTCCTTTAATGTATGGAATATCATTACTATTTCCGCATGTGCACTATTACTCTATTTAGGTAGTAACAACTTATATGACCTTACGTTATTCTACATATGATCTATTTTTCCTTTGTTAGTTTGCTCATTCACAGCCTTTAAATTTACGGTGAGGTTCTAGTTAAGAAACTTATCACATCTCTTAATTTTCATCTCTCTCTCTTATTATAATTAGGGATCTTCCGTAGCTACCTCCAGTAACCAATGAAAATTTCTTCGGCCATTTCGTAAGATCATAGGCTCTATACATAATTTCTACTAGGGAGCCATTTATAATTTACCATTAAACAAAGGCTATACTTCTCGTCGTAGACTCAACAAAAGTTCCCTGAGATCTATACTTATTTCTAGGAATAATCCATGGATTACAACTATGAGTAGCGCATTTCATATCGATATTCACCTTTGAGATATTAGAGGCTCTTATAAGGGTGATGTCACAACGGAATCATGATGGAAGAAGACAGGCAAAGCCTTACATACCTTTAAGTCGATTCTTCGATGAAGATGGTGGGAAAGTCTCCTCTTCAATATAATCTACACCAATGAAAATAACACTACTATCAACAATAGTAAAAAATCAACTAGCTACCACGCAACAAGCTTGTTCTACGGCAAATCAGACAGCATCTCCCCCATTTCTTTCACCTCCCTCAAGTTCACAACATCAACAAAAACAATCCACACTTAATCCATATATCCAGCACCTTAACAATATGAGAACTTCTGAACAATACAATATAACAACAGCAATAGGTCCAACGTTAAGCTTAGGAATAGCTAGCTTATGATACATCGAGCGACAAGCTCGGTCCTTAACTAGAAACAAAATAATAATATACACTTCTTCTTCTCTTAAAGTCACACACACACACACACACACACAGATATATATATATATATATATATATATATATATATATATATATATATATATATATATATATATATATATTCTCTCCTAAAACTCTAGCCACAACAACATCATAAAAATATCTCAAAATAGTCCAACATGGTATCACAACTTCTATACGTCTTTTGACCGCCAAATCATAACTTCTAGCTTCAAACAACTTAGCTAGGCTTAGATATGATCAAAATCATGTAGGAGAAGAAGAGCTTACCTTTAAACAATAAGAAAAACTCCAAGAACAACTCTCCTTAAACTTTAAAGAACTCACAACACATCAACAACATCATATAAGTGATCTCCACCACTTCTATAATACTTTTGATGAAGAACTTAGGTGGTTTGGCCTTGGATTTATGTATGAATCTTTAGGATATGCTTAGAGAGAGTTTAGAGATATTTGGAGATCTGATTTGGTAGAAATTGATATTTAGAGACGAAAGTTATCACTTTATTTAACAAGGTAAGCTTCCATCGACTTTGTGGGTCCCAAGGAAGTTGCTTGCGCAGTCTCGCAAAAATACGAAGGATGAGGGATCTACCCATCCAACAAGGATTACATAAGGTATTAGATAGTGATGCCAAGAAGCCTGATACCATGGAAGTAGAGGATTGGTCTGAGTTTGATAAAATGGGTGTTAGTGCAATCAGGTTCACTTATCAGATGATGTGGTAAATAACATTGTTGATGAAGATACTGCTTGTGGCATTTAGATAAGGTTTGAAAGCCTATACATGTCCAAAACTCTGAGAAATAATTGTACCTGAAGAAGCAGTTATATGCCCTATATATAGGTGAAGGTAAATATTTTTTGTCACATTAAAATGTGTTTAATGGATTAATCATGCAGCTTGCCAAGATCGAAGTAAAAATCGAGGAAGAGGATAAAGGACGTCACATCACCGCTTCTACTCAATGAGAAGATAAGAAAGAAACCTGAAAATCAAGGATAGGCTCTCACCATAGAAGGTTGAGGCAGGAGTTATCAATGGAGTTTGAGCAACTATGGTAGATCCAAAGGTCGTGAGAAGTCCAATAACCGATCCAAATCAAAAGCTAGAAATTACTATAATTGTGATCAACCGGGGTCACTTCAAAACAGATTACCCAAATCTAAGAAAGGACAAAGGTGAAAGTAGTGGCTAGAATACCGACGACAACATAACGGTCATGGTGCAAACCACTAATATTGTTGTCCTCTTTATAAATAAGGAAGAGGAATGCATGCACTTGGAAGGTACAAAGTCGGAATGGGTGGTTGACACGGCTACATCTTACCATGCCACAATGGTAAGAGACATTTTTTGCAGATATGTAGCAGGTGATTTTGGCTCTGTAAGAATGGGTAACATGAGTTACCCAAAGATTACAGGGATCGGTGACATTTGTATCAAGACAAATGACGGATGCACATTGGTTCTAAAGGACGTACGACATGTACCTGTTTGCGAATGAAATTAATCTCGGGAATAACTTTCTACCGAGATAGATACAAGAAAAATTTTACAAATCAAAATAGGAGAGTCACTAAGGTATAATTGGTGATTGCAAATGGAGTTCTTCGTGGCACTTTGTACTGGACAAATGCAAAATATGATAGGTGAATTAAACGTGGCACAAGATGAGTGTTTTGCAGATTTTTGGCACAAAAGAATGGGTCATATGAGTGAGAAGAGATTGTAGATTCTTGCCAGGAAATCACTCATCGTTTATGCCAAAGGTACAATGGTAAAACCTTGTGACTACTATTTATTTGGTAAGCAACATAGAGTCTCATTTCATACTTCGTTTAAAAGAAAATTAAATATACTAGATTTGGTATATTCTGATATTTATGGTCCAATAGAAATTGAATCGATGATGCTTCACGAAAATTGTAGGTTTATATTTTGAAAACCAAAGATCAGGTGTTTCAAGTTTTCCAGAAGTTTCCTGCTATGGTGGAAAGGGAAACCGGCCAAAAGCTAAAGTGTCTCCGAAGTGACAATGGAGGTGAGTACACATCAAGGGAATTTGAAAAATACTATTCAATCCATGGGATCAGACATGAAAAGACAGTTCCTGGAACCCCACAGCACAATGGTGTAGCTGAGAGAATGAACCGCACCATTGTTGAGAAGGCAAGAAACATGCCTAAATGGATAAATTGCCCAAGTTATTCTAAGGTGAAGTAGTCCAGACAACTTGTTACCTGATCAATAGGAATCCATTAGTTCCATTGGAGTTTGACATCCCAGAGAGAGTTGGATCAACAATGAGGTGTCCTACTCACATCTGAAGGCGTTTGGTTGCAGAGCTTTGCATATGCAACGACCCGACTGGTCATTTGAACAATTGCATCCAATTCAGTAGATTGAGGTCATGAGCAACTTCACATTATGTATATCATCTTTTGTGCATGGTTGGATTTGGTTTCCAGATGAATCAGAGTCGAATTGGAAGAAGGAATATAGTTTTAGAAGCTTAAGCGGAGAGAATTTGACCGGAATTTGACTTTTGAGTAAACGGATCCGGAATGAGTTTTGGATGATATTAGTAGCTTCGTATGGTGATTTTGGACTTGGGCGTGTGTTCGGATTTGAATTTGGATGACTGTAGAGTAATTTGAGGTATTTCGGTAAAAGTTGGAAAAGTTGAAGTTTGTAAAAAATGGAGAGGGTTGACTGGGAGTTGACTTTTATGATATCGGAATCAGAATAGAATTCTGGGAGTTAGATTAGGTTTGTAATGTAATTTCTGACTTGTGTGCAAAATTTGGGGTCAATCAGACTTGGTTTGGTTGGTTTCGGCATCGGTTGTAGGATTCCTGAAATTTCAAGTTCTTTAGGTTTGGATGGAGGGTGATTTGTGGATTTAGCATTGTTTGATGTGATTTAAGAGTGGGGCTAAGTTCGTATGATGTTATGGGATGTGTTGGTACATTTGGTTGAGGTTCCGGGGGCCTTGGATGATTTTCGAGTTTAGTTTTGAGTGAGTTCGGACATTTCGGCACTCGAAAGTTGTTTTAGATCGTGGGGGCCGCGGACAGTAGAAAATTATCACCCCATCAGCCAAAAGGACCGCTGTCAGTGGTGATATTTTGTTGCAGCGATGGAATTACCGCTGTCAGTAGAAAACAGTCTGCGGCCGCAGTCATGAAGAATCTGCAGGTTCGTTGGTCCGACTTCGGAAGCCTATATCTTTTGATCAACAAAGTATTTTTAGATAATTCAAAAACAAAAGTTGTATCCCTTCGTGTTTAGTTTCCAAAAAGTTAAAGAAATTATCAGTTGGACATTTGTAGAGAAAGTTATGGCCAAAAAACTAAGGCCTATCTGTGTAGCCACCAGGAGCGCATCAGCGGAGGAATTTCCGCGGTCAGCGGTGGAGCACCGATGGGGCGGTGATTTTCTATTTTCAGCGGTAATGGGAATCCGAGAGGTGCACTTATTGACTTCTGTTGTCAGGGAGTTGACTTTTGTTGACTTTTTGCTAATTGTATAAGAATCATAGATTTGTTCATTGGAATTGTTTTCTCTTGCATTATTTGATGTATTCAAGTCATTTTTGACTAGATTGAGTCGAGCGTTGATGAATTGGTAAAGGAAAAGCTGAATTGAGTATTGAATTGGGTGGATTGAGATAAGTATCTTGCCTAATCCTGTATGGGGGACTTACCCTTAGGATTTGAGTCTTCTATGCTAATTGTAGTCCGTGCACGTGAGGTGACGAGTGTGTGCTCGGACTTATTTGTGGGAAAGTTTCCTTTAGGGTTCTTAGGTCCATTTGTTCATTAAGTGAGAAGTTTTCTGATATGATTGGGTTTCCTAATTGCTTGTTTTACCCCTATATGCTCCATATGATGTTGTTAGCGTTCCTCTAGCTCTTACTTGTTATTTGGCCCTTATTTGCCTTAATTGAAGTGATTGTTCTCCTTATTGTTTTGTTATCTCTTAATTGTAAATTCCTTTATGATCACGTGCATATATGCTATGTATCCAACTTGTTGTGGTTGCCAGTGTAGTTATCACGTGCTTGTTATGTGTTGTTGTTTTGTCAAGGTTATTGTGCTTCTTAGTAGAAATCCTTGTGATTGGGTTGTTGAATTGATGTTGTTGTTGATTTTAGACTATGTTTGGTTGTTGATATATTGAGGAGGAATAAAGGAGAATTGATGTTGTCCTGTGGGATCGGGTTGCATGCCGCAACAAGGAGTAATAAGGGTGGACTGGTGGGATCGGGTTGCACGCCGCAACACGAGGAATAAGAGAGAATGATCATGTTGTTACTGATATAGTGATGTAAATGCTATTTACTCTTATTGTAATTGTTAAGGAGGAATAAGGGAGGATTGATGGGATCGGATTGTACACCGCAACAAATATATGCTATTTAATTTATTGTAATTGTTGAGGAGGAATAAGGGTGAATTTGTGAGATCGGGATGCGCGCCGCATCAATGTATATATATGCTTATATATTCTTCTTTGACTGTACAAGTTATCCAATGGTTTTACATTTCATTTAGGATTTGGTTATAGCTGAATACTAAGAAGATCCTAGTTCATTCAGTTAAGATTTGACAAATTGTATTTAGGGTGTCACAGAGTTGTGAAGATCGGGTTATTGGCATTGAAATATTGACTTGTCGTGGTTCCTTGAGTTCTTTCCCTGAAACTATTATTCTAATAAAATAATTTTTAAAGTGAATTTACTACGTTGAAACATTTTTCTCCTCTCCCGTTAAGTTATTAGTAATATCGTGCTTCAAAATAAAGGAATTTATACTACGCTACCTTGTATGACTTTTTTTAAATTTGAACTCGCCGTATATATATATATATATATTTCAATACTTCAAATTTAAATATTTGTTATATTGTTAATTCAACTAGTTATCAATTAAGTTTCCTTAAACCGTCGGAGGTTGTATTTTACTTAAAAGGGAATTTGTTCTAAGTTTTAATTTATTAAATTCCATGTTAAAGGTAATAGTTCATTTTATGTTGTATTTTAATTGAAAAGAGTACTTTCTCTACTCAAATGATTTCAAAAAAATAACTTCATCTTTGCTCACTGATTTCCTAATTGGTTTAGAAAATGTATATTACTTTATGTTATGTAAATGAGACTTCTTGAACATCTTGATTGCATTTGTATGGACATTATGTATTTTATAGCATGTGGATTTTGTTGTGAAAAGTGACATGGAAAATATGTGGGCACAAGGTGCCATGTGAGTTGAAGATTCGGAAGTTGAGGTTATGATATGAGGAACCGAGGATTGAGATGGTCGAGATTGTGTATTAGACATGTTGTGATTGATTGAGTTGACATCGCCTTCTTTATTTGAACACGTTACTTTTCTATGTCCTTGTTATGTCAGTGTTGATTTACTTGGTTATCTGATTTACGTGGTTATCGTTCGTTACTATCCGTGTTCTCCTTTTATTGTCTCTACTGTTTGTATTTGATTTCTCCCCGTTGTTGATATTACCTTGTTATCCTTAACTTGATATTTTATTATCATATCCTGTTCATTTCATTCGACCAGTAGGTGTCTTGACTGTTACAACCCCCACCGAGGTTAGTCTTTATACTTACTGGGCACTGCCATGGTGTTCTCATACTACACTTCGGTACATATTTTTTGTACAGATCCAGGTATTTGATCGGTAATAGCTGTGCGGATCGTTGCGGTGGAGACTCAAGGTAAACCTGTTGTCGCGTTCGCAGGTCTCAGAGTCACCTTCATTTTTACTTATTTCCATTTGTTCCTTTTGTTTCGGAACAGTGACGTATTTTGTTCGTATAACTACTCTTAGAAAACCTTATGACTTGTACCGCCCATTTTGGGGAATTGTAATTGTCTAGAGTTATTTAGTTTAAAGTTAGTAAATATCAATGTTATTTCAGTTAATGTTAGGCTTACCTAGTTTAGAGACTAAGTGGCATTACGACTCCTTTGGAGGGATTTTGGATCGTGACAAGTTGGTATCAGAGCTCTAGGTTCATAGGTGCTACGAGTCTTAAGTAAGTTTAGTAGATTCTTGCGGATCGGTACGAAGACGTCTATACTTATCTTCGAGAGGCTACAGAACTATTAGGATAATCTCACTTCTTTCATTCCTTATCGTGCGATATTGATTCAGTTCGAAGTATATAACTTATGTTCCTCTACATCCACTCGTGTATGATATTACACTCTCAGTGTCCGCTATGCGCCAGTGGTTCGTGATGCTACAAACGGGCTATGAAGGAGTCAGGGATGCTTAGGCATTGTCTCCCAACGTGTCATCCAGATTGAAGATACAGAGGTATTGAGAGACTATTCAATTGTTCATATAGAGGCGCAACGGTTTCCAACATCTGGTTGATAAGTGCGAGCTTGGGAAGGTTTAATTGGTTGACTAGTTGTCGCAATTGTGGCAAGGTCGCGAGGTGGATGTTGATTGAGGATGGCTGGCTGGATAGAGGTGGAGTCCACTAGCAGCATTCAGATTGTAGAGTCAGATTTACATTAGTTTTGGCCTGAGGTATGTGTATAAGTGGTATTGGAAGGTTTCCAAAATTTGTATATAACTAAAGGTTGAGATCTTGCAAAGGATGATATTAGGGCTTTGATTGGGGATATTGCTTATCGACTATCCGAAGAAATGGGTCAGTTTAGTAGTGATGGGATCAACATGGCAATGAAAGTAATTGGTCCTTTTGAATGGGAATTCTCTACTGGCATATGTGGCAGCACTCTTGGATTGGACGGTATGTGTGACTCGATTGAGTTGGGGAGGTGTAGTCCTGATGGCTTAGTTGCATGCGAGTGGACCTTAGAGGGTTCTCGATGGTTTGGCAACGACTTAAGTTGGCTGTTTACTAGGGGCATAAGGAATATGTGGTACATTGTGGTTTCCTCCTGAATAAGTATCAGAAATTAATAGAGTGTTGGCATTGTTGGCTATCACATATGAAGAGCGGGCAGTTTGGGAAAGACCCTTGAATTTTTGTTTGCGGATGTATGGTTAGTAGCATGGTGATTACTGGGTTTTGAGGTTTTTGATGTTCATATTTTATTATGCAACCATAAATTCTATATGAGTGATTCATTAGAATGATGGGGTGTGAGTGATGTATCAGCCATTTGATCTTCGTAGTTGAGTTGGGTATAGACATTTTGGTATTCCTGAGGTCTGGGCTAAATGCCCTCATATATGGACTATTTACTATTTGCGGATTTTGAAGAAATATTGAGAGTGGGATAATTAATAACATGTATTATCAATAAGTTGTTGTGGATCTTTTTGAAGCATATTTATCTAATTGGGAAGGATCAGGATTTGGTTGGGACTATTTGGAAGATCGGCGAGAATATGTATTTTGTATCAGATCAAGTTTGTGTGCCCCTGTGAGATTGTCATTTTGGTTATGTTATCAGGCAAAATGGATATTATTTGTGCCCCTAGCCTATGTTATGTGCTACTCTTTTATGATGTGTTAGGTGGTAAGGTTGTATGATTATTCACCACGCATGTTGTAATTCCATTCAGGCCTTATGGCAATGCGGGCGAGATAGCCCTCGTGATGTTGATTTGCTCATTGCACATTAGTTGTGCTTGCTTCTTTTATGTCTTATTACTTCTATTCACTTTTCCCACAGTTTTATTTGTGCACTTTGTTGTGCTTGATATTAGTAATCATGTGATCAGTGAACCCGAGCACTTTGGCTTGATGAGTATTTGGGAGCGGGATGCACGCCGCAGCGGATGTTATGTGGGATACCCTTTCCTTGTATTTATTTGGTGTTGTGTTTTCCCTCTGTGGGACGATTTGATGAAAAATTATACTTTTGTTGTTACACATGTTGTACTTGTTAGATAATTCTTATACTTTGCTTTTCTTTATATGTGTTGCACAATTGAGTCATTGCTGGATTAGTGTACAAACTGTGTGGTGTGATAATCCGTGTAGTTTCGTGATGAGTTGTTAGTTGGGCTACTTGTATTGGCTCAGATGAGGTTCTTAGACCTGAGATTAGTACAATGGTATTGGGGGTGAGGAGTGTTTGGAAGTATGAGGGTGTTTCTGTTAAGATTTGGTATGATGACCCAAAAGGTCATCACTTGATTTACAAGTAAATTCTACAATCCGAAGTCTTAAAGGCCTCCTTTTATCTTACCTCGATTTGCGTGCACAGTCCGGGTGTATATCCGGAATCCTTTTATTTGAAAATTTGATGAAAATGCTAATTTGGCCTTTAAAAATTGAATTTAAGTTGACTTCGGTCAACAATTTGGGTAAACGGACATGGACCCATGATTTGATGGTCCCGGAGGGTCCATAGAAAACTATGGGACTTGGGCATATGCCCGAAATTGAATTCCGAGGTCTCAAGCCCGAGAAATAAATTTATGGAGAAAATTGTTTAACTGAAATTTTAAGAGTTTTTGGAAATTTGAATGTATTTGAATTGATGGTATCGGGCCTGTATCTTGGTTCCGGATCCCGGTACATGTCTTATATGGTATTTAGGTTGAGCCTATAAAATTTGGTAAGAAACGGACTTGAAATAACGTGAATCGGACCCTCGGTTGTCAAAATTTGAACTTAAGAGTTCTTGAGATTCTTCTTTGATTTTAATGCTAAATTCATTGTTAAAGGTGTTAATTTGGCGATTTGATCGTACGAGTAAGTCCATGTGATGTTTTTGAGTTAGTATGCATGTTTGGTTTGGATCCCCGAGGGCTCGGGTGAATGTCGGATAGGTTTCGGGATGTTTTTGCACTTAGAAAAGTTGCAAGTTTTGCTGTCCTAAGTGCTCAGTGATTTTGTTTTTCGTATTCGCGTGGCTTCTCTCTCGAACGCGTAAGGCAAGTTCCTCAGGTGTTAGATTTGTTCCTCGCGAACGCGGAGCTCGGGACGCGAACGCGAAGCTTGGGGGGGTTACCCTTCGCGAACGCGAACCTGCTGTCGCAAATGCGAAAACCTTTTTGGTCGGGGGCTGGGGGAAGGGATTTTGTTCTACGCGAACACGGCCACTGAACCGCGAACGTGAAGGCCATCTGGGCCTGACCCATTGCGAACGCGATAGGCCCATCGCAAACGCAATGAAAGCCTGCCAGGCATTTTAAAACAGACTCCAACGCGGGCAGAACTCATTTTTCTTCATATTTTCAAACTCCCAAGGCCTAGAGGCGATTGTTTTCACACAAATTCATCCCTGAAGTGTTGGTAATAAATTCTAAACTTTACTCTTTCAATTATCCAATGTTTTTCATCACTTTTTAATCAAAAATCAAAGGTTTTCATGGTAGAAATTAGGAATTTGGGTAGAGGTAGGGCTTTTTCAATAAATGGGATTTAGACCTTGTTTTGGGGTCGGATTTCGAATCTAATTGCATATTTGGGCTCGTCGGTGAGTGATCAGGTTTTGGTCCGAACCTCAAGTTTTGACAAAGCGGGCCCGGGGTTGATTTTTGACTTTTTCGGGAAAATGACAGAAAACCTATAATTAAGCATTGGGAATGAATTCTTTAGCATTTATTGATGTTGTTAAATTAATTTGGACTAGATACAAGTAATTTGGAGGCAAATTCTAAAGGAAAAGCGGTGTTCGAGGCTTGAGTTGGCCATGGAAATTCTAGGTAAGTGTTTGGTCTAACCTTAGCTTGAGGGAACAGGTGTTGTGTCTTATTTGTTATGCGCTAGTGCAGTGTACAACGTATAGGTGTGGTGACGAGTACCTATACGTTGGTGTTAAGCATGCCCGTGAGTCTTAAATTAAAATCGTTGTATTCTTAATAAGTACTACTAATTCCTAAGTTGTTGATTCTCTATGTTGGGCAAGAATTATGATTATTCTTGTGGTATTTGTTTATGGTTGAGTATCGGTTATAGTTGAGGTTTCTTTTGTGAAGTTAAATGTTGGAACAAGTTTGGTTATAGCTGATTCCCTTGCCGGGACATACTTACTTCTTACTGTTGATTCCCTTGCTGGGATACTGTTGTTTTCCTTATTGTTCCCTTATCAGGATTCTTTTGTGATTGGTGTTGAATGCTATATTGGGATCGGGTTGTACGCCACAACATGGAGTAATAAGGGAGGACATGAGGAGTCGGGTTGCATGCTGCAACACTGATATATGATTGGGTCGGGTTGGACGCCGCAACAGTTATATATGATTGGATCGGGTTGCACGCCGCAACAGTGATATATGATATGGATCAGGTTGCACGCCGCAACTGTGTTATATGATTTGGATCGGGTTGCGCGCCGCAACAATAAAGGATAAAAGTGGATGTTGATTTGTTATTTTTTCCTTATTCTTACTGATAGGAATTTTAAATTGTTCTTTATGCTTTTCTCTTAAGTTAATATTGGTATTTGATATTCCCCCGCATCATGTTCCCCTTCATATCTTTATCTGCTAGTTTCCGTTATTATTTTTTGCTGTATATGCTTTAACTGCACAAGTTTATTTAGTAGGCTCGTCCTAGCATCGCCAGTACTTCGCCGGGGTTAAGCTCGACACTTACCAACACATAGGGTCGGTTGTAATGATACTACACTTTGCACTGTGTGCAGATCCCGGTACTGGAGCTTTTGGATCATAGAGTTTTTGTTGCCTTCAGTCCAGCGGAGACCCGAGGTAGTCCTGCAGACGTCCGTAGGCCTTGGCATCCCCTTCTATCTTTATATTCTGTTTTCATTTACTTCAGAGACAAATTGTATTTTTCTTTCCAGACATCTATTTGTAGTATTCGTAGACGGTCAGTGATATTGTGACACCAGTTCTGGGTAGAGATGTATTGTGCATTTTCAAACTAGTATTTGTATAAGTTATCAGATTTGGTCTTACGCATTTCTTTAATTATTACTATTATTCCGTTGTGGATCGCATGTTGATTTTAAATTGTTAAAATGTAGAGTAAAAGAGTAATAAGATATATAATACTCGGCTTGCCTAGCTTTCACGAGTAGGCGTCATCACAACTCCCGCGGGTGGGAAGTTTGGGTCGTGACATTTGGGTAATGGCCCTTGGTGGGCGAGAGAATTTTTGACTTTTTGAATTCATGGGCGGCTATGAGTTTCCGCATGTTTCCTTATCATGGGCGGTGTTGTGGAAGTCCGGGACAAGGTTGTATTCAACGCGAAGAGTATTTTCGGCATCCAGGATGATATTTGAGCAGCTATAGGGGTCAGAGGTTATTGCTGTGAGTATGTGCGTTGTGTGGAACAATATGTGATTGTACCATGGATTGGAATTTTTGGCTCGATTTAGCTCGTTCGGGTGTAATCATTGGGATGATGTGGAATTTGGGTCCTATGATGTATTTTAGATGTTGAGGTTTGGGTTCTGTTCTAAGGTTATGGACTAAGGAGGAGATAAGACCTTCAGTTAAGTGGCATTGTCTGTTCTACATAGGTTGGGTGATAGGGAATCACCCTCGGGTGTATGTATAAGGAGCTCATGCAGTGGTTCGATGGCTTTGGAACGACTCTAGGCACGTTCGAGGACGAACGTATGTTTAAGTGGAGGAGGATGTAACGACACGACTAGTCATTTTGAACAATTGCGTCTGGTTCGGCAGTTTGAAGTCACCTGCAACTTCACATTATGTATATCAACTTGTGTGCATGGTTGGATTCAGTTTCCAAATGAATCAAAGTCGAATTGGAAGAAGGAATATAGTTCTGGAAGCTGAAACAGAGAGAATTTAACATGAATTTTACTTTTGAGTAACCTCTCTAGAATCAGTTTTTGATGATATCAGTAGCTTCGTATGGTGATTTTGGACTTGGGTATGCGTTCGTATTTGGATTTGGAGGCTCGTAGGGTAATTTGAGGCATTTCGGTGAAAGTTGAAAAAGTTGAAGTTTGAAAAAATGGAGAGGGTCGACCAAGAGTTGACTTTTATGATATCGGAGTCAATAGAATCCCGAGAGTTGGAGTAGGTTCGTAATGTCATTTATGATTTGTGTGTAAAATTTGGGGTCAATCGGACTTGGTTTGGTTAGTTTCGGCATCGGTTGTAGGATTCCTGAAATTTCAAGTTCGTTAGGTTTGGATGGGATGGTAATTTGTGGATTTAGCATTGTTTGATGTGATTTGAGAGTGGGGCTAAGTCCATATGATTTTATGGGATGTGTTGGTACATTTGGTTGAGGTTCTGGGGGCCTCAGATAAGTTTCGGGGTGAGTTTTGAGCGAGTTCAGACATTGGCACTCGGAAGTTGTTCCGGATCGTGGCGAGGCCGCGGATAGTGTAAAATCATCACCCCAGCGGCCAAAAAGACCTCTGTCAATGGTGATATTTCACTGCAGTGATGGAACTACCACTATCAGCGGAAAACTGTCCGTGACCGCGGTCATGAAGAATTCGCAGGTTCGTTGGTCCGACTTTGAAAGGCTAAATCTTTTGACTACAAGGAATTTTGAGATGATTCAAAAACAAAAATAGTAGCCCTTCGTATCTAGTTTCTAGAAAAGTAAAGAAATCATCATTTGGACATATGTAGTGAAAGTTATGGCCAAAATACTAAGGCCTATCTGCGTAGCCACCAGGAGCACGTCAGCGGAGGAATTTCCGCAGTCAACGGTGGAGGACCGCTAGGGCGCTAATTTTCCACTATCAGCGGTAATGTAAATCCGAGAGGTGCACTATAAATACGGAATTTAGGGTTTTATTTCATATTTTAACGTTGAGAGCTCGGGACTTGGCGATATTTCGAAGGTTTTTCAAGAAATTCATTGGGGTAAGTGATTCTAACTCGGATTTGGCTAAAATACATAATCTATCATTGAATTCATCATTTGATTCGTTAGTTGGGATGGAATTTGGGGAAAATTTGCAAAGTCTTTCAAAACTATAAAATGATGATTTGAAGGACCAAATGGTATCAGAATTTGATAATTTTTTAATGGGTCAACTCATAGCGGAATGAGTGTTCAATTTTTGTAAATTTTGTCGGGTTCCGAGGTGCGGGCCTGGGGAGTTAACTTTTGTTGACTTTTTACAAACTGTATAAGAATCATAGCTTTGTTCATTGAAATTGTTTTCTCTTGTATTGTTTGATGTATTCAAGTCGTTTATGGCTAGATTGAGCCGAGCGTTGATGAATTTGAAAAGGAAAAGCTGAATTGAGTATTGAATTGGCCGGATTGAGGTAAGTATCTTGCCTAAACTTGTGTGGGGGACTTCCCCTTAGGATTTGAGTCTTCTATGCTAATTGTAGTCTGTGCACGTGAGGTGACGAGTGTGTGCTCGGACTTATTTGTGGGAAAGTTGCCTTTAGGGTTCTTAGGTCCTTGTGTTCATTAAGTGAGAAGTTTTCTAATATGATTGGGTTTCCTATTTGCTTGTTTTACCCCTATATGCTCCATATGATATTGTTAGCGTTCCTCTAACTCTTACTTGTTATTTGGCAATTATTTGCCTTAACTGACGTGATTGTTCTGTTTATTTTTTTTATCTCTTAATTGTGAATTCCTTTATGACGACGTGCATATATGCTATGTGTCCAACTTGTTGTGGTTGCCGGTGTAGTTATCACGTGCTTGTTATGTCCTGTTGTTTTGTCAAGGTTATTATGCTTCTTGTTTTTTCCGTGATTCTCTCATAGCCATATACTCATACTCATTGTGGTAGAAATCCTTGTGATTGGGTTGTTGAATTGTTGTTGTTGTTGATTTTAGACTATATCTGGTTGTTAATATGTTGAGGAGGAATAAGGAAGAATTGATGTTGTCCGGTGGGATCGGGTTGCACGCCGCAATAAGGAGTAATAACGGTGGACTGGTGGGATCGGGTTGCACGCCGCAACAGGAGGAATAAGAGAGAATGATCATGTTGTTATTGACATGGTGATATAAATTCTATTTACTCTTATTGTAATTGTTAAGGAGGAATAAGGGAGAATTGGTGGGATCGGGATGCACGCCGTATCAAATATATGATATTTACTTTATTTTAATTGTTGAGGAGTAATAAGGGTGAATTGGTGGGATCGGGATGTGCGCCGCATCAATGTATATATGTATATGCTTATGTAAATGTACAAGTTATCCGATGGTTTTACATTTCATTTAGGATTTGGTTATAGCTGAATACCGAGAAGATCCTAGTTCATTCACTTAACATTTGACAATTTGTATTTCGGGTTTCACGGAGTCGTGAAGGTCGGGTTATTGGCATTGAGTTATTGACTTGCCGTGGTTCCTTGAGTTCTTTCCCTGAAACTGTTATTCTGAAAAAATAATTTTTAAAGTGAATTTACTACGCTGAAATATTTTTTCCTATCCCGTTAAGTTATTAGTAATATCGTGATTCAAAATAAAGGAATTTATACTATGCTACCTTGTTTGACTTTTTAATATATATTTCAATACTTAAAATTTCAATAACTGTTATATTTTTTATACAATTAGTTCTTAATTAAGTTTCCTTAAACCGCCAGAGGTTATATTTTACTTAAAAAGGAATTTCTACTAAGTTTTAATTTATTAAATCCCATGTTAAAGGTAATAATTCATTCGATGTTGTATTTTAATTGAAAAGGGTACTTTCTCTACTCAAATGATTTCAAAAAAATAATTTCATCTTTTCTCACTGATTTACTAATTGGTTTAGAAAAATGTAAATTACTTTATGTTATGTAAATGAGATTTCTTGAACATTGATTGCATTTGTACGGACATTATGTATTGTATAGTGTCACGCCCCCTTTTTCCTTCCGCGGAATCGGGTTTATGACATTTTGGTATGGGACAACTCATTCCTTTTGGGAAGGGGTTGCATTTTGGAGAGTCGCCACCTAACGATTTTTAAGGTGTGTTAGGGCACCTATGGGGTTCATTTATAACTACATTTGGTAACCAGAGATAGGGTAAGGGCTTAAAATTATCCTAAGGGGAAGGTGTTATGCACCCCTCAGAATCCATTAGTGTGGTTCCCAGGCGAGACAGTTTTTGTGAATTTGTGCAATTAGCAAATAAACAAGTATGGCTCAAATAGTAGGGGATTTGAATTTAGATACACAAGTATTTGAAAAACAATTAGCCAAAGGCAAAATTTTGAAAAGAATTACAATCTAAAGCATGCTTATGAATGTAAAGGGGTGTCCTAGGTTTGCTTGTAATATGGATCACATCAATGCAATACCCGGTATGACACTCCTCAAAGACGGGCTACACGTGGTATTAACGCACCGGTCATCATATCCATATCTATCCTTTCCCGCCCCGTGAAGGTAATTAAAGCGAGGGTTAGTATCAACCCCTATTGCATGCTGTTACCCGTCCCTTCCTACCAGTCCTGGAGGAATTTAGGACTTTTATCCTATGAGGGAGGTTCTAGGCAGACCCTCAGGTTAAAAGGCAAAATGCTAGGCGACAAACAAGAACACATAGAGCTGCATTTAAAGAGAGCATGGAAGACAAACGAAAGGCTCAAGTATACCTCCGCAGGTAGTGCATATACACAGCATGACTCATACACAGATAAGGTCTGAATTTAGAATTCTAAAGCATGGTATCTAAGTGATTACAGCAGAATTAGATTTATCACATGACTCAAAAAAAAAAGTTTGAATTAGGCTTGCCTGCTGATTTTAACATACTGGCAGTTAAACAAGGACAATTCCATTTTTATTTAAGCAGTTACCTAAGGCTTGCCTAGAAGTAAAGTAAGGTGCAACAGTTATTCCTAGTTATTAAAACAGTGCGGAATTTTTTTTACCCTAAGAGCATGTTGTTCTAGTTGATATGAGTGCAGAGGTTATCCCCAGTTATTTTAAACAGGATAATCAAGTGTGAAGCTTTTTTTACCTCTTTTATAATCAGCAGTTTACACTAAGTGTGAATGCAAGTGCAAATGAGATCCTAAATCATGGTATCTAAGAGGCATGTATAAAACTTATGATGCAGAATTCCTAGAGCAGGATTTCTAAAAGCACATGGCAGGATTGCAAAATTTCCTAAGAGCAGGATTTCTAAATGCACATGGCATCGTAGAACATATTAGTAAAGTGCTAATTATTAGCAGATTTTAGCATATGATTTTGTAAGGGTGCACATGCCGAAGCAATAAACATGAGACCTAAGAGCATAATTTCTAATGCATGTATGAACCCTAGGCATAGTTTCTATTGCGCAAATAGGAACATAAACCTAATAACATGTTTTCTATCCTAAACGACTATAGCATGCATATCTACCCCATCCATTTTCACTATCCAACCCCAATACTAATTTACAACAAGTTATTACGGACCAGCATTGAGGTGAATTACATGAGTAGAAATGAAAATAAGAAGGTACACTATAGGAAGCCTGATTAGGACTTCCTCTTTGAGTTATATAATCAATCACCCCAAGTGCCAAGATTGTTTCATAACTTTTCCTCATATCTAGGTGTGTTAGAGCTCCATAAGGACCTCAAGGGATCCTGGGCAGTGCTCACACCCAGATTTCATAGCCAAGACTAAGTAAGTGCAGTGTGGAAGGGCCAGCTTTCATGTGTCCAAGTTTAGAGGGAGCTCAAGGGTCACAAGGCAAGGCTCACACAAAAGGGGCATAACCTAGTGTTCTAAGAGTATAGTGAAAGTACAGGACACATGTTTGAAAGGAGTTTGTTTAAAACTTGGACTGAAAGGTCCATTTTGAAAGCAATCAGTAACAGAAAGGGTTGAAAGAAGTTGTATTAGTAATACAGAGTTCAAACACTTCAAGGTAAGACCACACATAGTAAATGAATGAATTCAGTAATCACATATGGGGTAAAAGGGGATTTGGGGATACATATATATTGACTACAGACACCTGACCTCAGCAGGAATATTAGGACTGGTAGGGACATGCTCAGAGATAGTTGGACACTGGCATAATCACAAACCAGCCATAAAACACATAGAGGAGGGATAGGGAATATGGGATTCACAAGATGGTAAGTACACAGTAGGTAAGAAAATACAATCATCCAGGGCATACTTGAATCAAATGAATTTAAAGGGAGGGGAGTCATGTTAGTGATCAAGGCCAACCCTGCACTACTATTGAGTAGCGAGAGAGGGTCGAAGCAGCTTTTACCCGATTAAGGTTGGGATCAATTTCCATAGGGAGCTAGAAGTTGGAGTTGGGTGTCTATCTAAAGTGGAGTTGTGTATGTGTTACAAATCGCACTTCTAAACATTTTTGGGTTTTAATTTACTTCTAATTATATAAACTACAATGCTCAAGTAAACTAAAGTAAGCTAAGGTTAAACTATTGCGAGTTGCTAAAAGGGGTAAAATGCACTAGAGTAGTGAATTTCGCCTAGGTGGCCAATTGACGGGTACTTGAGTCTAAGGTATGATTGTCACATTTGGGGATTATGATATAACCATTGCACGATTCTACTCACTCTACACCTCTCGGTGGTTCGAGTGTTTTTTCCCGAATTGACTTTCTCAAGACCAATTGGGTATGCAAATTTACACAAGCAATCAAGGTTTAAGTCGAGTATTACTATCTCTAGATTTAACCCTTTAATTGGGGATATCAATCTCTTGAGTACGCCCCAATTCCTTGTTGGACCAATTTCAGAGACATAGGCTCTCTTTCTCAAGAAGAGCCAAAGTCAACTAAATACAAACTAGTATTTGCAACCACTAATTCAGCAATTAAACATGAAATTAATCCAAATATCAAACACCCATAGACAATCAAGCATCAAAACACAAGACTCATCAATTACCCACACTAGGGTTGAGCCATAACCCTAGCTTATGGGTCTAGCTACTCATAATTAGATAAGAAAACAAAGAAATAGATTAAGAAAAACTCATATTAATTAATTGCTAAGATAAACTAGAAGATTCAATGTTGAAATGAAGCTAAAATTGCCCAAAATAGCTAAATGAACGGAAGTCACGAGCGCAGCTCAGTACAAAAACTATCTAATGACCTAAAAATGGGAAAAGAAGCTATTTATACTAAGCTAAAAAATCTGGACAAAAATACCCCTACGGGGTAGTGCGGACCGCACAAAATCACGTGCGGCCACACTAAGTCTCTTAACTTGAATATTTATCTCTCTGAATTGGGGCAATGCGGACCGCACGAAATCAAGTGTGGCCGCGGTGGCTTCTAGTGCGGTCAGCATGAAATGGAGCGTAGACCGCATTGAGCTTCAATCTCCAAACTGGCACTTCTCTGATCCTTGGCTCTGCGGACCGTACTAAATTGAGTGCGGTCGCAGTGACTCCAATGCGGACCGCAGTAAATCCCATGTAGCCGCATTGCCTATTTTACCTGAGTTGAATACTCTCTGAACCTCACTTGTGCGGACCGCACAGAATGGTGTGCGGCCGCACTGGCTTTATTTTGCCTGAGCTTTGTCTTGTCTTGGTATTTGTTCAAGTTTCACTCCTTTTTGAGCTGATCTTTGACATCTTGTCACCTTGTTGATCAAACCTGTAATCAAGCACAACTTGTGAGCCTTTGGGACTATTTTGTACACACTTCTAATCAAAACGTAAGCAAGAAGGAGTATAAAATGTATCAAAATCCCTAGTTATCAGTCAACATGCTTCATAACAAGAACACACGTAAAAGCAGGCCAAAAGTAAAAGAAACTGAAGCAGGAATAGAAACATATTGTTATTGAGGCTTTAAATTGAACTAAGGCATACCAGTGAAGATAGAGGTAAACAAATGAAAGAACCAAGGCTTACAGATGATTAGCCTTGGCTTGCAGCCGGCCAAAGTAGTAGAATAACACAGAATTTTTAAGTAAGAGAGAGGTTTTTGAAAGCCAAGTTCGTGTCTTATTAATAAGAGACTTAGGGTATTTATAGCTTTGAAAATAAGTAGAAAATAAGATAAAAAGTAAAGGTTTAGCACAATTATGGAAGTAATCACAATTAGAATCCAATTAATACAAGTACTTCCCTTTAATCAAGGAATTAGAGCTCAAACGGATACTAACATGGATAATTAAGGAAAGAAAATCAGTTTGAGAAAGATTGGTTTTTACCATATAAGGGGTAGTAAAATATAGGGCATATGATTGAGTTTAAGTACAGAATACACTGATTTAGGGAAAGTATTCAGCAAGAATGAACCATCACAGCAAATAAAGGAATAGAATCAATCAACTTAAATAAACGAGTAAAATTTTAGGGGGTTATGAGAAAACCTTACAATCAAACCGTAACTTAAGGAAATCAGGATCAATCAAAAGGGAGTCATCATTCTGCACTTTGACATATAGATAGATAAGTATGAACAGGCGTATCAGACATGCAAGGTCAGCCATATCGACAAAAAGAAGCAAACTAGATGAACACAAACATACAGAAGTGGCATGAGTAGGCTAAGGACTCAGTAGTAAAAAGAACCCACTCGAAGTATGGCAATCAACAAAGTCAAGTAGTCATGGCTAACACATAGAACCAGAGTGAAAAACCAACCTAACAGGTAAAGAAGATCAGGCCAACACATAGAAACAAGTAAAGAGAGTCTTTAAAACTCACAATAACAAGTGAAGAAATCTTTAAGAAATTAGGGTTTTAATAGAGTTAAGTTAAAAAAAGTGGTGAGAACTCAGAATTAGTTAAGATAAACAAAGAAAAGGATCTAACCATAAAGAACTCAATCGAAACAGGTATACATACAAATCAAATAAACAAAAACAGTTCCAAAACCCCGGATAGAACCAAAATAAATAAAGTTTTCATCGTGATGAATCAGGTAAAAGAAAACATAAATAAACCGTTTAAACATAGTAAAATCATATAACAATACTAAAAATCAGAGGAGAAGTCTTTTAAAAGAGGTTAAGAAACCCTAATCTTGAAGACGAAGAGTCATTTTGAAAAACAAATCAGCAAAACCTTTGAGAGAAACACTTAAAAGCTCGTAATATACACAGATCTAAAATAGATTTAAAATAAATCGGAAAATCTTTAGATTTAGGGTTTTGGAGAACCCAGAGAAGGTGAGAAAACCTTGAAAAGTTACCGGTTTAGCCGGAAAAGTCACAGATCTTACTCGAACGGCCATGGATGGCCGGAAAATGGCATGGAAAACCATGGGAGGTGAGTGAACCGCCTCTGGTTCACTTGAAGGCCTCAAAACGATAACACATGTTCAAGAGGGAGCCATAAGGCTGGTAGGTGGTGAAACCACCAAGGATTCAGGCAGTGAGATGGCTGGAGAAGGTGGATAAGGTTCATCGGAGAGGAAGGGAGAGGAGAAGGTTCTAGAGAAAACCAGAGATAGATATAGAGAGATAACAGACCGGTTGAGAGAGAATGAGAGGGAAAATGAGAGATGGTGGGTAGTCTTTTAGGGTTTCATTTAGGAAGGGGGAATGGGGACCGTTGATCTTAATGATCAACGGTCAACATTGAATGGGGTAGGTGGGTCGGGTATGGCTTGGGTTTGGTCTTGGGTTCAGTGGGTTTTTTAATTAGGTCGGGGATCAGTTTGATTTAGGCTAAAGTTGAAAGCCAACTTTGGCTATAAGTTAAATAGCCAGTTTTTCCCTATTTAATTTATATAAAATAGTAGATAATTCATAAAAATAATTTTAAAATGCTAAAATGATTACAATACATAATTAGCAATTTAAAATACAGGATCCAATTTTATGTATATAAAGCCTAATTAAACCTTAAAGGGGCTAATATTGTAATTATGTGCAATTTAGCTTTAAAAATACTAATGTAATTATTAAAATATGTAAAAATTATCTTAGCCATATTTTGGTATAAATATAGAAATCCAATAGATGAATCCTCAAAAAAATAATTTTTGAAATAATTATTGGGAATTTTATGTATAAAAAAGGAGAAAATAAATCAATTTAAAACTTTAAAATTATGGAAAAAATAATAAAAACATTAGGCATGCTTATATATACATATATATGCTATTTTGAAGGTATTTTTCATTTTGAAAATATAGGGAAAAAATTGGGTATCAACATATAACATGTGGATTTTGTTGTGAAAAGTGAGATGGAAAATATGTGGGCACAAGGTGCCATGTGAGTTGAAGGTTCGGAACTTGAGGTTATGATATGAGGAACCGAGGATTGAGATGGTCGGGATTGTGTATTAGACATGATGTGATTGATTGAGTTGACATCGCCTTCTTTATTTGAACACATTCTTACTTGTCTGTGTCCTTTGTATGTCAGTGTTGATTTACTTGGTTATCTGATTTACGTGGTTGTCGTTCATTACTATCCATGTTCTCCCTTTATTGTCTCTACTGTTTGTATTTGATTTCTCCCTACTGTTGATAATACCTTATTATCCTTAAATTGATATTTTATTATCATATCCTGTTCATTTCATTCGACCAGTAAATGTCTTGACTGTTCCTCATCAGTACCACACCGAGGTTAGTCTTGATACTTACGGGGCACCGCCATGGTGTACTCATACTATACTTCTATATATTTTTTTTGTGTACAGATCCAGGTATTTGATCGGTAGTAGCTATGCGGAACGTTGCGGTGAAGACCTAAGGTAAACATGCTGCCGCATCCGCTGGACTCGGAGTCACCTTCATTTGTACTTATTTCTATTTGTTCCTTTTGTTTCGGAATAGTGATGTCATGACCCCAAAACCAATCCGGTCGTGATGGAGCCTATCATGGAGCTAGGCCAGCCAACACAAACCCAAAACCAATCAATATTTTCCATCTTTAGGATAAAATCGAATCTATTCAACAATAACCTTTATATAGCGTTTAAAAACAAATAATAATGCGAAAAGAAAGCCCAACATCGGGTGTCACTAGTCATGAGCATATACAACAACTGTCTGGCAACATCAAGACCAATATGGCCGGGAAAATCACAAGAATACACTAAGGGATAATAAGGAGGGAGAAAAAGCAGGGCTGCAATTGCCAGGCAGCTATCTTGCTAACTCCGATAAACCTGCCTCCGAGCTCAGAAATTATCTAAATCTGCGCACAAGGTGCGGGGAGTAATATGAGTACGCCAATTCAGTAAGTAATAAAAGTAAATAAAGTCTGAGCAGTAAGAAAATACGTAAACCATGTCATAGCACCACAGTGGGTACAATATGTTCCCAAAACAGGATACCAATCAAATCATCTCATTAAATTCCAATTTCAATAAAATCCTTTAGAAAATGTCTTTCTAACCGTTTCAGTAGATGTTTAATGTAATTTATAGTGAAGTGATGAAAATCATAATCGGCCTTCGGACAAAGCATAGTTCATATACAGCCCCTCGGGAAAATAGAAATTCATAAACATCTCATAACTTAAAAATCTCAGTGGAAGTAACAAAGCCAAATCAGTGACTAAATTCCGAACACCTCGTAAAAACTCCAGTTCAAATGGAAGTTGTTTAAAATATTTGTTTAACATTTTCAATAAAGGCTCATTATAAAGATGAGTGAAAGCAGTAATTTAATCAACATATTAAATATAGACTCACTTTAAGGAGGAGTGAAAGCAGTAATTTCATAAACAAGCCCCTAAGGAGGAGTGAAAAATAGTAAGTTCATAAACAGGCCCTTCAGGATAAGCATCATTCGTATATGTGTATATAGATAGCCCCTCGGGCAAGCCACTCAGTCACTCATGACTCAACTCTCAGCAATCAGTGCTCACACTCAACACTCACACTCAATAGGTACCTTATCATTACCGCTGCGGCGTGCAGCCCGATCCATATATATAGTCGACTGCGCTCACTGGGGGTGTGCAGACTCCGGAGGGGCTCCTACAGCCCAAACGCTATATCGATGCGGCTTGAAGCTTGATCTAACATATCGCTGCGGTGTGCTGCCCGATCCATATATATATAATCCTCACAACCAGGCCCTCGGTCTCTCTCAGTCATTAACCTCACAATCATACCCTTGGCCTCTCTCAGCCATCAACCTCACAAGCCACTTGGACTATCAGTACGCTAGGGCGTTCAACTCAAAATATCATTTATAGCATTAAAACTGGGTAAATAAGGCTGAGTTATGAAATCAGTAAGACACAACATGACTTAGTACAAATATTAAGTCAAAATAGTGAGGAATAGTAGTAAAAAGCCCCTAAGGGTCCAAACAATTGGCACGAGGCCAAAATTGGCATTCGGCTCAAAATATAATAATACTTTCCAAAACACAATAGTATCAAATAATTTTCAATCAAATACGCGACTTAATAGTTGTACGGGATGGACCAAGTCACAATCTCCAATTACGCACGCCCCCACGCTCGTCATCTAACGTGTGCGTCACCTCAAAGTAGCATAACGATGTGAAATCTGGGGTTTCATACCCTCAGGACAACATTTACAATCATTACTTACCTTTATCCGGTCCAAACTCTAGCCTGCGATGCCTTTGCCTCTCGTCTCAGTTTCGGAATGCTCCAAATCTAACCAAAACATATTTATACCATTAAAGTATGCTAAGGGAACAAAGCTCACTTGAAAATAACCAATTTACACCAAGAATCCCGAAATTGGCCAAATCCGACCCCAGGCCCACGTCTCGAATTTTGATAAAAATCACAAAACTAGAATCCTTACACTCTCACGAGCTCATACATATCAAATACATCAAAATCAAACCACAAACTACCCCTCAAATTCTCACAACAAGGTCTCCAATTTCAAGCCCTAACTCCCCAATTTTAGGCTTCAAATCCCACAAATTTCATGTTTAAACAAGTAAGAATCAACACATGATCGAGTTTTAGGTTCAATAAGCTTACCTCAAAGAAGTTCTCTTGAATTCCCTATTCAATCTCCCTCAAGTAGCTCCAAAACCAACTCAAAAATGGTGAACTATTGCCAAAAATCGCGAAAGTGACCTTTTAAACATTCTGCCCAATAAAAACTGAAGACCATGAATAGTGATTCCGTCACTATTCATCGGCCATAATTTCGGATTCCGGCAAATTAAGATCACAATCTCAGTACCAAAAGAACACCTTTCTCATTGTGATCAATCCCCATTTGATTTCTTCCTAAACACTTTAACCAAACGCATCAGATCTTTAATTTTATCTTGCGAGTTACTGTAGCATCGCGATTGAAAGCGTTCATGTTTCTACTTTTGACGTGAAGTTGAAGTTTTGAAGATCAACTTGGAAGCTTTGTTTTAACTGGAATTATCAGGTTTGAGGTTAAAATCATTAACAGTTTTTAAATCACTTCTCAAAAACACTGTAGCATCGAATTGCCAGACTCAACTTATTTCTGGTAACTGAAGAGTGTTGAAGAACAAACTTTGGACCCTTTGTTTTAATCGTGATTAACAGATTTGAGGCCAAAATCAACAACAGGTATTACAAAATTTTTGGAGCTACTGTAGCATCGAATTAGTATAATCTGCAGCTTTTATCATCAAAGACAGTTATACATTGTAACTGGTGCAAGAGAAATACTTTGTACTAAACTGGTGGATCAATGCTACTTCAATATCTTTGAAGAAACACGATTTTCCTGTGAAGTCCAATGCTATTTGACGCAGTGCTGCCATGGCCACAATGGCCAGTGGCCAGTTACCTTCAATCGATGGGCCACAGCTCCAACCAGCCCTCAACATCACACAGCCATGTACGATGTCTACTAACGTTCCAAAACCAATGGACTACGCAAAGGCAGTCAAACCCATGGCCAGTACTTCAACTACGCAAGAAAGAGTACAGGTGGATCCAATAGCTCCTAGACAAGCTCAATACTTTCAAGGACAACCAACAGTCTGTTTTACGGAATCAGAAGTAGAACGTATGAACTACATTAGGGATTGCAACAGGCAGTGGTGTGCAAATTTTCATACAAATGGCCAGATATCAATGAAATACGTCGAATCGTCACATTACAATGTGGTATCAAAGCTGAATGCAACATAGGATATCAACGTGATAGACACATTTTGATACGATTTACACTATGGCAAGATTATGTAGTTTTCTTGTCAAGAGGTGTGCACTATGTTAAGGATAAGCATGGGGAAGAATATCAATTGAGAACACTGATTTATGATGCAAAATTCAAAGTTGGATAAGAGACACCTAAGGTTATGGCCTGGATATCATTCCCTAATCTGCTGCCAACATACTTTGTCAGGGAATGCTTATTCTCTTTAGCTTCAGCTGTAGGTAAACCCCTTCAATTGGATTTGGCCACTATAAAGAAAACAAGACCTAGCCGTGCTCGTGTGAAAGTGTTGGTGGACCTGCTAGCTGATCTCCCAAAGAAAGTTCGAATGGACATTCTCAATGAGACAAATGGAGAGGTAAGAACTGAATGGGTAACCATTAACTATGACTACCTACCTAAGTATTGCAAAGAATGTAAATTACATGGACATGATAGGATGGAATGTTGGAGAATTAATCCTGAGCTAAGGGAAACCAAAACTGCCCAGCAGCAAGAAAATGTTGAAAATGTGCAACAAGAAAACAAAAAACATGCAAAACATGATGCTCCTTTGATGGTCCTTACTAGTGGCAAGGTAGTTGGTAATATAGGCCCTCAATGGAAGGAAGTCCGCAAAAATAGGGGACTAAACAAAGGCAAACAAATTGAAGGTAATACTGCACAAGGGAAAGAAATGGTTCGTGTTAACAATGCTGCTGTAGAAAAACAAATACAATCAACCAACAAATTTGCAGTATTAGAAATTGAAAATGGCGAGTTAAATGAATATAACCAACTGGCAGTTGTGGAGAAAGTTCAAAAAACAACAGGCCACAGTGATATACAACACAATAATTCCACAGCAATTGTGGCGATTGATTCAGAGGAGCAGGAAGTTCATGTATCGGCCAAGCAGCTAGTACAAAAGATAACTTTTCCTATTTCAGCTAGGAGACAATCATCAAATACTGAAGCTAATAAATTGAACCACAAAGCTCCAACATTAATTCCTACTACAAATGGGAATCCAACAACAAAGATCAATGCAGACAATGAGAAATCAACAGCAGCTTGGGTGCAAACAGCTTTTGCTAACAATGCTGTAAGTACCAACACCTCATGTAAAGACATACCATCTCAAGACACTAGGATAAATGAGACAATGGCCAAAAATCCATTCAAGGTAAATACTGTGCATGCAGTGACAAGGAAAGAAGAGCAGACAAGCAATGACAATGAGCAGGTGGAAGACACAGATTTTGAAATGTTTAAAAACAGTGAAACAATTAATTGGAAAGGAAGCAAGTTGTGGTTCAATCAGACTGAAGAAGATCCAGAAGAGGGTCAAATTCCATATAGAATGGCAAGTGATGATGAGACAGGATGGGATGCAAATAATGAAGATGATCCAAGCGTAAATGAGAAAAGCAAAGGAGAGCAAACTTCTAAAAAACAGAATGCAGCTGTTGAAGACCTAAACCTAAAAAAATACATAGTTGTGTAATGTAGATGATCCAGGAGGAACACTTGGTGATATTGAGCAGACCAAAGCAGGACAAGAAGGTCCAAGCTGTAGTAATGCAATGCCAATTGTTAGTGCAAATGCTACAAACCAACAACCAGATCCACAAGCTGCAGAGCAGGGTACTGTTACATTAAAATCTGCACATCAACAGAATGTCAGCAGTTCTGGTAACAAACAGATAAATATCCTACAGGAAAAATCTGGTCTAATGGTTACAGCTAACACTAAGGAAATTGAAGGCCAAAGTAATCAGGAAAACAGGGACCTGGATGAGGAGTCAACAACCCAAAACTTTCTCAATGTTGCCAAGCAAGGAGATTTATCACCTAGGCTCATTGAGCAAGTTAAATCTGCAACAAAGAGAAAAAACAAACAAGTCAAAGAACCATTTATCCCAATAGGAGGGGTACAAACAAGGAGAACACTATCCAAACCCAAAAACCTTTTATGGATGCAATTATATGGAATGTGAGGTCAGTAAATACAAGGCTGATTACAATGCACAGAAAACATCACTTTAAGTTCATAGGAATCCTTGAGCCTATGCAACAGTCTTACAAAATGGAGAGGTATAGAGCAAGAATTGGTTTGCACAGGCTGTGGTGAATGTGTCAAACAAGATTTGGGCTTTTATTGATGAAATTTTTGAGGTTACTATTCTATATAACATGACTCAACAGCTGACTTTGAGATTGACGCACACTGAAACACATGTTGAGCTCATCCTTACACTAGTTTATGCCAAATGTGATCGCATTGAAAGAATTGAACTATGGAATACTTTGTATGAAATGGCATCAGATATGACAATACCATGGCTAGTTGGAGGCGACTTTAATGTGATATGGGACGAGGAAGAGAAGTATGGAGGCTTGCCAGTTTCTCTCCTTGAAGTAGATGACTTTAGACATTGCATCAATACCTGCAACTTGACAGATTTAGGATTTAAAGGAAGCATATTTACATGGTGGAATGGAAGATCAGAGGAGGACTGTATTTTTAAAAGATTGGACAGATGCTTTGGCAATAATGAATTGCAACAAACCTTTCCTAGATTGGAGGTAACTCACCTGTCAAAAATTGGGTCTGATCATTGCCCGATGCTGCTGAAATGTGATATAGAAACTCCTCCAATTAAGAAGTCATTCATATTTCTAAACTTCTAGACAAAGCATGAAATCTTCAAAGAGGTAGTGAAGGAGAATTGGAATGCTGATTTTAGTGCTAACCCTTTCTGCATTTTTAACTACAAGTTAAAGAAGCTTAAGCAAGCACTATCTACCTGGAGCAGAGCTACATATGGGAATATATTCCAAAAGATTGTAAGCCTTGAGGAGGTGGTCTTGGTTCATGAAAGACAATTTGAAGTCAATCCTACACAGATGAACAAACAAAGATTACGACAGGTCCAAGCTGAAATGATTAAATATCTTGCATTAGAAGAAAAATTCTGGAGGCAAAAAGTTGACATGTTATGGTTCAAAGATGGCAATAGAAACACTAAATTCTTCCATACTCAGGTTAATGGGAGAAGGAAGAGATTGAAATTATCAATGATCCAGAATAGCCTTGGTAACTGGATTGAAGAATATCACTTAATAGCAGAAGAAGCACTAAAGTTCTACAAGGATCAATTTACTGAGAGTGCAGTTCCTAATGCTTTTGATATTCTAAATCATGTACCTTCAATGGTAGAGAGTGATCAACATGAAAGATTGATGGTTTTGCCTTCCAATGAAGAAGTGAAGAGAGCAGTTATGGGGTTGAATGGGGACTCAGCAGGTGGACCGGATGGCTTCACTGGAGCCTTTTACCAAACATGCTGGGAAATCATTGAAGAAGATGTAGTCGGCATGGTCAAGGCTTTCTTTTGTGGTCAGCAATTGCAAAAGAGTGTGACACACACAAACCTGATTTTATTACGAAAGAAAAAAGAAGTTATGACCTTTGCAGACATGAGACCAATCAGTCTCAGCAACTTTGTTAACAAGATTTTCTCGAGGGTTATTCATGAAAGGTTGGTTGAATTTTTACCAAACTTAATCTCACAGGAACAGGCAGGTTTTGTGAAGGGAAGAAGTATAGTTGAGAATGTACTGTTAACTCAAGAAATCATTACGGATATCAGGTTGAGAACAAAAGCAAGCCCAAATGTTGTGATTAAAGTCGACATGACAAAAGTTTACGATAGGCTATCATGGCTATTCCTAACCAAAATGCTAAGGAAGATGGGATTTCTTGAAGCGTTTATTGGATTGATCTTTGATTTGATTGGGAATAATTGGTACTCTATTCTTATAAATGGGCAGCCAAATGGTTTCTTCAAATCTTCGAGGGGAGTTAAGCAGGGTGACCCTTTGTCACCAACCCTATTCATTCTAGCAGCAGAAGCAATGTCTCGGGGATTGAATTCACTACACACTAACCTGTATTTCTGTGGATTTGGAATGCCAAAATGGAGCCCAAAAATAAATCATCTCTCATACGCTGATGATACAATCATTTTCTCCTCATCTGATGAAACTTCACTGAGACGTCATGGAGGTTTTGCAAGCTTATGAATCATCGTCTGGTCAGCTGGTGAACAAAGTTAAATCTGCCATATACATGCATCATTTGACGGATAATGAGGTGATTAACAAGGTTGAAAGGATTACAGGTATAGAAAGACAATGTTTCCCTATGACCTATCTTGGCTTCCCTATTTTTTATGCAAGAAGAAGGAGTGACTATTACCAGGGATTAATCACTAAGGTCATGGACAAACTGCAGTCGTGGAAAGGAAAACTCCTATTTGTAGGAGGCAGATCTGTATTGATCGCAAATGTCATGCAGAGTATCCCAATTCATATGTTGTCAGCAGTTAATCCACCAATTTATGTGATCAATAAATTACATAACATTTTTGCCAAATTCTTCTGGAACGGCAATGTGGGAGGCAACTCTAGACATTGGTCATCGCGGACTAACCTTCGTATGCCTTATGAGGAGGGAGGCATAGGCTTCAGGTCCCTACATGATGTATCCAAGGCATTATTCTATAAATTGTGGTGGAATTTCAGGACAAAGCCCAGTTTATGAAGTGCATTTATTAGTCAAAAGTACTACAAGAAACTAAATCCAGTAATTGTACCTTGGAAGCGTGGATCCAACGTGTGGAGAAAAATGCTAGAATGTAGGGACTTGATTGAGCATCAAACCTACTGAAAACCGAGAATGGGATCAGCTCAATTCTGGTTCGACAATTGGACTGAGATAGGAGCCTTATATTTCCAAGTGCTTGCAGAGTTTGGTATCGATGAGGATATTCACAATGTCAATGATCTGGTTGAAAATGGTATATGGAACTTGGAAAAATTATTTCAGACTCTACCTGAAGATTTGGCAAACCACATTGTGCAGAATATTAGACCACCAAACCAATGTGCAGAGTTAGTTACACAATTCTGGATGCTTGAAACAAGAGGTCATTTTTCAGTAAAGTCTGTATGGGATTACCTGCGAAGAAGAGACAACCCAAGATTAGCTTACAGGATGATATGGGTAAAAGGCTTACCTTTCAAGATATCCTTCTTCCTGTGGAAGGTGTGGAAATCCAAACTTCCACTTGATGATTTCTTGCATAAAATAGGATACTCCATGCCATCTAAATGTTGGTGTTGTGCTGATTCTAAGGAGGAGTCATTAGTACATTTGTTCTTCACATCCAATGCATCTAGGAGTGTTTGGAATTACTTCATGAGGAGAGCAGGAATTGCATTAGAAGGGTTATCATTACAACAAGCAATTACAAACTGTTGGACAACACCAGTTTTTCCCAGATTGAAGCCAGTCTTACAAGCTTTACCTGCATGCATTGTATGGGAACTTTGGAAGAGAAGAAACAGTTTGAAATATGGAGAAGCAGTGTCAGTGAGCAGAGTTATTTACCAGGTGTCATCTACTCTGCAAGCTCTAGTCCAACTAAAAAAGCTTGGACTGCATGTGCCTCATAAGTGGCTGGACTTACTGACAATGATGGAGCAATACACACCTCGATTGAAATATGAAAAGGTGTTATGGGAATTTCCTCCAAGAGGGTGGATCAAAGTAAATACGGATGGAGCACGTAGAGGGAACCCAGGGAGGAGTTCAATTGGTTTCTGCATAAGGGATGAGGTAGGTGATTTGATATACGCAAAAGGAAGGGAGATTTCTGAAGGAACCAATAATGAATCAGAAGCAATAGCTATTGTGGAGGCATTGAAGATGTGCAAAAATCTTAATTATTTTCAGATATGGCTGCAGACAGATTCCCTACTACTAAAGAACATTTTAGAGGAATCATGGAAGCCTCCTTGGTGTATTACTGATCATGTAGAGGAGATTTTAAGATTGAAGGAACAAAGTATCTTCAAGGTCACACACATATTCAGAGAAGGGAACACACTAGCAGATAACCTTGCTAATTATGCTCTAGATGAAGGATATATTGAATGTCATGGTTTCTGGGATATGGACTCAAAAGGAAGGAGGATTATTAATGAATATAAGATGCAATGTCCCTACATAAGAGTGAAGGTTGCAAGGAATTAGGAGGAAAAGAGGATACAATTCTCTACCATACTCGAATCATTCTTGAGGAGAGTTTGGTAAGAAATTTTAAAGCTAACATTGTTTACTTTCTTGCAAGTACACATTATGTGTTAAAGCCCTATTTTCTTACGGACTTAAAGTTGGTAGTGTTAGTGTTGTACACTTATTTTTCGGACAGAAAGCTGAAGGTAGACACAAGCATGCTCATTTATAGAATAAAATATAAGCAACAGGAAAAAATCGAGGAATCAGACTCGATAGAAACAAAAGGAACTCAGGCGTGGTGGCAATTACCAAGGGTTTAACTTTGACCCCCATTGTCCTAAAGTATCAAGGAGCACTTCCTATGGACAGCTTTATTGTCAAGCATGCTGTTGTTTATTCGACACATGCTCCATGGAACAGTACTGTTGGGAAAGCTTGTCTCTAAAGACATGCTGGAGCGCAGAGGCATAGAGGCTTCAGTCAACAAATGGAAAATGCAGCTGCTCAATGCAAGTTTTCACTTTATTCTCAATCTGACGCAAATGGGGAGCTGTTCTTCGATAGAATAGGAAGGCATGCACATGGGGAATCCTAAACATGATTCACTGATCACAAAGCTCACGCGTGAACAGCTTTCACTTTCGAGGAATACAGATCACAACTCACGCGTGAACAGCTTTCACGTTGCTTTGTATACACAGCTCGAGATGTTTGTCTCAATGGGAGTGCAAGGGGAGATTCCAAGAGGTATGGAAATTAAAATATTGCACAAAGTGCACGCCCGCACCAAATGCAGCAGCTCTTTTTTCAAAGGAAAGCACATGCTTATGGTGGAAAACGATGGATAATTTGCACATTTATTTGTTCAAAATACCATGGTGCAAAATCGTTCAAAATGGCTGCACATGGTGCAAAATGGCTGCACATGGGAGGAACCAGCATTGATATTTGTTTAATCACTTGGGGAAGACAATGAGGACCTCAATTGGGCACGCCTGGGTCAAAAGATTAATGTTGCACATGCACACATGATAACGTGCAAAGCAACACATGCACGCCTAGAGGGACTAAGCTTTGGGAAGACTGTGTCTCTTGAAAATTTGAACGTTATAAGATGCTAAGTTATTGCAAAATGTTCGACAGAACAAATGCACTCCTATGCAATGGTGTTACATTTGACAAAAGGGCCAATTCGAAGCAAGAAGACAAACTTGGGCTTCAATGCAATGGAAATGGGTGAATCTAATTGGCCCACCAGATATGGGCTGCAACGCCACACAAATGGACTGGACTTTAAATGAATCACGGATCCATTCATGGACTAGTTTTTTATTATACAATTTTTAGTAGTGTTGTTGTGATATCAACTTTGAGTACACTAATCAACTTTGATAATAGGGTACATGTAATCTCCAAGGTTTATTCTTTACATTTCGTAGAACATTGAGGCACTTTATTGTTTTCTTCATATTTTATATAAATAAAAACTAGCCCTAGGCACTTGCCTAGCGGATTGCCAAAAAAAAAACATTCTGCCCAGCGATTTAAAATTACATAATTTCGATCGTGACAATAACCCTGTGATCGCATAGCATAAAAGATGACTGGCCCTATTTAACTATATGCGATCGCGGTCTCCAGCTCGCGAACGCGAAGCACAAATGATAGGACCCCAACTGCTCCCATTTACCCTATGCAAACGCGACCCTCACCTCGCATTCGCGAACAACAACCTTACAGCCTTACACGATGTGATCACATAGAACAAAATCTCACCCCCTCTTGACTAAGCCTACGTGATCATGGCATTAACTATGCGATCGCATAGAACAAAATGCCTGCAATAGCACTGAAGAAAATCTGCAATTTCTCAAACATGCATTTGATCCGCTTAACCACCCGAAACTCACCCGAGGCCCTCGGGACTTCAACCAAATATGAAAACATATCCCATAACATCATTCAAACTTGTTCCAACCCTCGGAATGCTCAAAACAACATCAAAACGTCAAACCATATTGGATTCAAGCATAAGAATCCCAAAAACTTCTGAATTCCGAATTTGATCAAAAAGTCTATCAAACCTCGTCCAAATGACCTAACGTTTTGCACACACATCAAAAATGATATAACGGACCTACTCCAACTTCCGAAATTCCATTCCGACCCCGATATCAAAATCTTTACTACCAACCGGAAAATATCAAAATTCTAATTTCACCAACTCAAGCTTAAATCTTCCACAGACCTCCAAAATACATTCTGGACGCGCTCCCAAGTACAAAATCACCTAATAGAGCTAATCAAATCATAAAAATCAAATCCGAGATCGAATACTAAAAAGTCAAACTTGGTCAAACCTTTCAAATTTTTAAGCTCCAAACTAAGAATTGTTCTTCCAAATCCATTCTGATTACCCTGAAAACCAAAACTGATGCTTTATATAAGTCATAATACATCACATGGGGAAAGACATGCCCGAGAACTGGCGAGCAAAGTGCAAATGCTCAAAACGACCGGTCGGGTCGTTACAAGTGACGTATTTATTTGTATAACTACTCTTAGAAAAGCTTATGACTTGTACCGCCAATTTTGGGGAATTGTAATTGTTTAGAGTTATTTAGTTTAAAGTTAGTAAATATCAATGTTATTTTAGTTAATGTTAGGCTTACCTAGTTTAGAGACTAGGTGCCATCACGACTCCTTTGGAGGGATTTTGGGTCGTGACAGCATATGTAGCAAAGGACCAGTGAACAAAGCTGGATGATAAATATATTCCATGCATATTCATCAGATATAGAGATGAAGAGCTCGGGTATAGATTGTGGGTTCCTATAAAGAATAAGGTCATCAGAAGCATAGATGTAATCTTCTAAGAAAGTTAAGTTGGAGCTATAGATAATCAGTCAGAGAAAGCCAGGAATGGTAAAATCCCTAACCTGTTACCATTCCTTCTACTTATAACAATCCCACAAGTGCAGAAAGCAGGGGCCGGTGAGGTTGCCGAGAAGGGGGAGCAACCTGGTGAGGTTATTGAGTAGGGGGCAACTTGATAATGATTTCGAGCAAGTGGAGTACCCTACTCAGGAAGAAGAACAACCTCAACCTCTAAGGAGATCAGAAAGGCCAAGGGTAGAGTCATGCAGGTACCTTTTCACGGAATATGTTTTCATCAATGACGAGGAGGAGCCAAAACGTCTTAAAGAGGTGTTGTCCCATCCAGAAAAGAACTAGTGGATGAAAGCCATGCAAGATGAGATGGAATCTCTATAAAAAAAATGGCACGTACAAGCTGGTTGAACTTCCAAAGGGTAAAAGACTACTCAAATGTAGATGACTCTTGAAACTTAAGAAAGATGGAAATGGTAAGTTGGTCAAGTACAAATCTTGATTGGTAGTAAAAGGCTTCGAATAGAACAAAGTTATTGATTTTGATGAAATTTTCTCACATGTTGTCAAAATGACTTCTATTCGAACAATTTTAAACTTAGCAGCTAGCCTAGATCTTGAAGTGGAGCAGTTGTATGTAAAAACTTTATTTCTTCACGGAGATTTGGAAGAAGAGATTTATATGGAGCAACCAGAAGGATTTGAAGTAGCTAGAAAGAAATACATGGTGTGCAAATTGAATGAGAGTCTTTAGGGTTGAAGAAGACACCAAGGCAATGGTATATGAAGTTTGACTCATTCATGAAAAGTCAAACATACATAAAGACATATTCTGATCCACGTGTATACTTCAAAAGATTTTCTGCTAATAGCTTTATTATATTATTGTTATATGTGGATGACATATCAATTGTAGGACAAGACAAGGAGTTGATTGAAAAGTTAAAGAGAGATTTGTCCAAGTCATTTGATATGAAGGACTTGGGCCCAGCACAACAAATTTTGGGAATGAAGATTGTTGAGAGCGAACAAGAAGAAAGTTGTGGTTGTCTCAAGAGAAGTGCATTGAACATGTACTAGAATGCTTCAACATGAAGAGGGCTAATCCAGTCAGCACACCTCTTGCTAGTTATCTAAAGTTAAGAAAGAAGATGTGTCCTACAACAATGGAGGAACAGGAGAGCATGACCAAAGTTCCTTATTCCTCTTCCGTCGGAAGTTTGATGTATGTAATGGATACTTAAGTACTTGAGAGGTAGCGCGGGAAATTGTTTGTGATTTGGAGGATCTGATCCAATATTGAAGGGCTATACGATGTTGATATGGCAGGTGACACTGATAACAGAAAGTCCACTACTTGATATTTATTTACATTTTCAGGGGAAGCTATTTCATGGTAGTCGAGGTTGTAGAAGTGTGTCACACTCTCTACAACTGAAGCGGAGTACATTGCCGGTACTGAAGCTAGCAAGGAGATGATATGGTTGAAATGGTTTCTTCAAGAGATTGGATTGCATCAGAAGGAGTGTGTCTTTTATTATGACAGTCAAAGTGCAATAGACCTTAGCAAGAACTCCATGTACTATGCAAGGACCAAACACTTCGTCTTGAGATATCACTGGATTCGAGAAATTGTAGAGAATGAATCTCTAAAAGTCCTGAACATTTCTACAAGTGACAATCCCGCAGATATGTTGTCCAAGGTGGTACCAAGAGACAAGTTTGAATTGTGCAAAAAACTTGTCGGCATGCACTCAAGCTAGAAGTCTAGTATTACCTCCTTCAGGTGAATGAGTTTGGAAAGGGAGATTTGTGGAGTCTATCCCCATAAATGAAAAGAGAAAAACAAAGGGAAACTGCTAGATTCCATAACAAGTTTTGGTTATAACTTGTTTTGGAATTGATTTGCAAATTCGCAAATTGTCAAGTTTGCAAAATAGTAGGCGTCAGACAAAGCAATTTGCAATTGCAATAACCAATCGTTTTGATTAATGGGAGATGGGTGTTATCGCCTATATAAGGAGAGCTTCGGCTTTCATTTCTATACACCAATCGCAGAGAGAAATATAATATATAGAGAGAGCAGTTTGAGGTATTCATAAGTGGTATAGTCTGTAAGGAAAAATAAAGAGTGTGACTGATATTGTAGTGAGGTGGGAATCTTAAGAGATGATTATTCTTTTGAGTGAGTAATGGTTCCTGGAGTACTTTACTCAGGACTTCTGGATGTAAAATTCCTCATTATAGTGGATTACTTTGCTCCTCTTAGGCCCGTATTTTCCCCTTATTCAGAAGGGTTATCCACGTTAAAAATCTTTGTATCCTTGTTGTTCTTTTTATTCTTATTGATTACCATATCTCAGTACCACATTATTATTCCGCTGTTATTACCGTGAATATTATTTTCTGTGGGGATTTATTTCAACACAATTGTCCAACTAGGTGAGATCTGGTGGTATGTCTTTTTTGAGATAAATGTTGTTATTTCTGGCATACCAAATTAGCAGTTCAAAATGCTTACTTGTTTGTTAGTACTTCTTAGTTGGGAATTACTTGAAAATAGAAGTCAATGATGACAACGTTTAAGATACAAAAGATATACAGGTTACTTTATTTAACAAAATGAAACTAACTCATTGCACTGAAATGGATAATAGGAAGTGGGGGACTCTACAGCTATGAAATTATTCAACAAAAAGAGACAGATACTTTCAAGAAACTAAAGTTGATCGATCTAATCAAGTATAATCACTACTAGAAATCCGGTAAAAAGCGACCACAAAAAGCGACCAAAGGTGGTCGCTTATAGACCTAAAAGCGACCAAAAAGCGACCAAACATGCCTGGTTGCAATATTGTTGGTCCCTTTATTTTAGGGACCAAAGTTGGTCGCTAATTAGCGACCAACTTTGGTCTCTAAGGTAAAAGGACCAAATATTCCGGGTAAAGACTATACGACCAACTTTGGTCGCTTTATTATTTTAATAATATAATTTTGGCGACCAAAGTTGGTCTCTAAATATAAAATACATTTTTATATTTATTTTTAATCATAAAAAAGCGACCAAGAAAATTGTTTTTAAGGGAAAAGCGACCAACTAGCGACCAAAGTTGGTCGCTTTTCTTGGTATATTTTTGGCAGAAACTGCCTGTTTTGGCAGCTACACCACCTGTCAGCTTACCAAAATTCCTAAACAGGCATTTTATGCCAAAAACAACAACAACAACAACAACAACAACAACAACAACAACAACAACAACAACAACAACAACAACAACAACAACAACAACAACAACAATAAAAAGCAATAAAGTATAAAGTTCAATAGAACTAATACATTAAGCTAACAAAACTAAGTTAACGCTTATTACAAGCTCATTCGAAAACTGGTTCTATTGTCTAGTTCAAAGTATATAAAGTACTCAAGGAGTGTTCTTTCAGCATCCTCGTCCGAAAGTTGGATTGCCTCACCCGACTCATTAGATGGCTGATTGCGTATGAATTCCCCCACATCAGCTGTGAAGCGAACCTATTAGAAAAATTATATTGAATTAGTATTTCAAAATTTATATAAAAGTAAATCAAAATACTTAATGAAAAGTAAAAAACTTACATGTATAGTCGAGGCTCGACTCTTGACCCACCTTTCTGGATCAGTCTCTTTCTTCTTCTTTATAATACGAGTCTCATTGAATAGCTCATCTTGCTTCATTGGCATCATAAAGCTGTCTGGTGGCTTTGGTGATTATCCTCGTGGTACTATTACTCGAGATGAACTTGGATACAGCGAATAACTTAGATACAGTACCCGACAGGGTGTGTCTTTGATCAATTGTTGTTCTCATTAGCGACAATGATGATGAGAAGGCAATGGCATGTGTTTCAAACAGTGATGGTATAGGTAAGAATTTAATATTTCCTAAGCAGATAAAAGAAGAGGTTATAGAGGAATTCTCTACTTCATTTTCAAGAGGAAAAGAAGTTTAATTGAGAGTGACAAGGTTGATGGTAATGGAAAGAATTGGACTATGAATTGGCAATGGCATGTGTTTCAAACAGTGATGGTGTAGGTTGGAATTTAACATTTCCTAAGCAGATAAAAGAAGAGGTTATAGAGGAATTCTCTACTTCATTTTTCAGGAGGAAAAGAAGTCCAATTCATAGTCCAATTCTTTCCATTACCATCAACCTTGTCACTCTCAATTAAACTTCTTTTCCTCTTGGAAAATGAAGTAGAGAATTTCTCCACAACCTCTTCTTTTATCTACTTAGGAAATGTTAAATTCCTACCTACACCATCACTGTTTGAAACACATGCCATTGCCTTCTCATCATCATTGTCGCTAAAGAGAACAACAGTTAAAGACACACTCTGCCAGGTACTGTGTCTAAGTTATTCTTGGTGGAAGTTCCATTGCATGTCTAATAAAGTCATCAACCCCTTATACAAAATCCTCCCGCAATCCAAAATTTCAATTCATATCCACAAAAGTTCAATTCATATCCTAAAGGCTCAATTCATATCCTAAAAATTCAATTCATATACAAAAATTTCAATTCATATCATAAAGGTTCAATTCATATCCTAAAAGTTCAATTCATACACAAAAAATTTAATTCATATCATAAAGATTCAATTCATATCCTAAAGGTTCAACTCATATCCACAAAAGTTCAATTCATATCCTAAAATTTCAATTTATAAACTAAAATTCCAATACATAAACCAAAAATTTCAATTCATATCCTAAAGGTTCAACTCATATCCACAAAAGTTCAAGTCATATCCTAAAATTTCAATTTATAAACTAAAATTCCAATGCATAAACTAAAAGTCCAATTCATATCCTAAAGGTTCAATTCATATCCTAAAGGTTCAACTCATATCCACAAAAGTTCAAGTCATATCCAAAACTTTCAATTTATAAACTAAAATTCCAATACATAAACCAAAATTTCAATTCATATCCTAAAGGTTCAACTCATATCCACAAAAGTTCAAGTCATATCCTAAAATTTCAATTTATATACTAAAATTTCAATACATAAACTAAAAGTCCAATTCATATCCTAAAGGTTCAATTCATATCCTAAAGGTTCAACTCATATCCACAAAAGTTCAAGTCATATCCTAAAATTTCAATTTATAAACTAAAATTCCAATACACAATCCAAAAATTTCAATTCATATCCTAAAGATTCAATTCATATCCTAAAGATTCAATTCATATCCTAAAGGTTCAACTCATATCCACAAAAGTTCAATTCATATCCTAAAATTTCAATTATAAACTAAAATTCCAATACATAAACAAAAAATTTCAATTCATATCCTAATGTTTCAATTCATATCCTAAAGGTTCAACTCATATCCACAAAAGTTCAAGTCATATCCTAAAATTTCAATTTATAAACTAAAATTCCAATACATAAACTAAAAGTCCAATTCATATCCTAAAGGTTCAATTCATATCCTAATGTCACGGCCCCAACCCCGGTCGTGATGGCACCCAACACATTGATAGGCAAGCCTGACCAATTAACAACCTCAACCCATTTCTTATATAGTTCATTATTAGCTAACACAGTTAAATTACCAAAACACCATATTAAAAGTCTGAAACCAGAGTTAAATAGGCGGAGTTTCAAATGATAAAACTACTACTACATAGCCCATATAGATCCAGTGTCACAAGTTTGAGCCTTTAATACCAGTTTATCACCATAATACATATCAATCTAGGGAATGCGGATAAAACAAAAGGGTAGAAAGGAGAGCTCAGGGCTGCGAACGCCATGCAGCTACCTCGATGCTCCCGGATATGCGCTGCTCAACTGAAAATCCTCACTCAGCCTCAGATGCACCTGGATCTGCACGCATGGTGTATAGAGTAATGTGAGTACTCCGACCCAGTGAGTAATAAGTATAAATAATGGCTGAGAATAAGAAATCACGGGGAAACACAGAGTAATCTATAATGTGGCATTTTAAACAAGTAATATGAAAGCAATAAACCAATGGAACGAAATATGGAAATGCTACAACAAATAAGCAGTTAAGTGACAAACATATAAAGAAAATCAACACATAGAACGGTACCCTATAGTACCCGCTGCGGCGTGCAGCCCGATCCATACACTTATCGTCGACGGCGCTCACTAGAAGTGTGCAGACTCCGGGAGGGTCCCCTTACGGCACAAGCGCAATATCAAGCCATCTCGTGGCATCAAATCTAGGCCATCGGCCTCATATCAATATCAGTATAACACTGCTGCGGCGTGCAGCCCGATCCCATAGTATCCTCACATCTGGCCCTTGGCCGTACTCAGTCCAGAAATCATATAAGCCCCTTGGGCATTAGTAAAACAGTAGTTCTCAACCCAAAACATCATTTAATATATCATTTTAGTTTCAAAACCGAGTAAAAAGTGGCTGAGTTGTAAAACAGTGAAAAACGGTACGACTGAGTTCAAGTAGTAAGTCAAAACAGTGAGGAAATAGTGATAAAACTCCCCGGAGGGTTCAAATAATTGGCATGAAGCCCAAATATGGCAGTCAATTCAAACGTTAATGAGAACAAATAAGTTTCAACCAAAATACGCGGTAAAACCATCACTCGGGACGGACCAAGTCACAATCCCCAATAGTAAACGACCCCACGCTCATCATCAAGCGCGTGTCTCACCTCAATATAGCACTACGATATGCAAATCCGGGGTTTCAAACCCTCAAGACATCATTTACATTTATTATTAACCTCGAACCGACTAAATCTCTATATCGCGACGCCTTTGCCCCTCGAATCGACCTTCACGCATGTCGAATCTATCCAAAATCAGAACGAATACATCACAATAGGCTAAGGGAACAAAGCCCAAGCGAAAACAATCGAATTACCACACAATTCTAGAATTTGGTAAAACCCAACCCTCGGGCCCGCATCTTGGAATTTAACAAAATTCACAAAACTCGAATCCTTATACTATCACGAGTCTAACCATATGAAAATTATCCAATTCTGATACCATTTGGTCCTTCAAATCATCATTTTACATTTTTGAAAGATTTCACAAATTTTCTTCCCAAATTCCATCCCAAAACACGAATTAAATGATGAATTCAATGATAGATTCATGTACTCTAGCCCAATCTGAGTTAGAATCACTTACCACGATGAATTTCTTGAAAAACCTTTGAAAAATCGCCAAAATCCGAGCTCTGTAGTTCAAAATATCAAATAAAACCACAAACCTCGTATTTATAGAGTACCCCTCAGATCTCAGCCTCCGCGGTCCGCACAGAACCACCGTGGTCCGAGCAAAAGCACCATGGTCCGCACAAAACCACCGCGGTCCACACAAAACCACCGCGGCCGCACTTCATTTTGTGTGGTCCGCACAGCACACACCACGGCCGCACTTCCTTTTGTGCGGTCCGCGCGGGTGGATTCCGAGGCCTGCAACCCTTCTAGACCTGCTACAACTATGATTTTGGGCCTAAAACATCCCGGAACCTACTTGGAACTCCTGGAAATCCAAACCAATTGCACCAACACATCCCATGACATCGTTCAAACTTGTTCAAAACCTCGGGATGCTCACAACAACATCAAATCACTAATTTAATGGGGGATTCAAGCCTAAGAACTCTTAAATTATGCTTTCGATCAAAAAGTCTATCAAATCCCGTCCGAATGACCTAAAATTTTGCACACACATCCCAAATGACACAACGAAGCTACTATCACTCTCGGAATTACATTCCGACCCCTATATCAAAATCTCGCCTATTAACCGGAACCGCCAAAATATCAGCTTCGCCAATTTAAGCCTAAATCTTCTCTATAACTCCAAAACCCATTCTGATCGCACTCCTAAGTCACAAATCACCTACCGAAGCTAACTGAACCATTGGAACTCACTTCCGAACCTTCTAACACATATGTCAATATCCGGTTGACTTTTCCAACTTAAGCCTTCTTAAAAGAGACTAAGTGTCTCATTTCTTACCAGATCCTCTCCGAACTTGAACTAATCAACTCAATCACATAAAATACGGATAACGAAGCGTAAAGAAGCTAAAATAGGGGAAAACGGAGTGGTAACCTTTGAGACGATTGGCTGGGTCGTCACATCCTCCCCAACTTAAACAAACATTCGTCCTCGAATGAGTCATGAAACATACCTGAAGCCTCAAACAGGTGAGGATATCTGCTCCGCATCTCCCGCTCGGTCTCCCAGGTAGCCTCCTCTACGTGCCGACCTCTCTACTGCACTTTCACTGAAGCTATATCCTTTGACCTCAACTTTCGAACCTGACGACCCAGAAGCTACTGGCTCCACATCATAGGTCAAATCATCATCCAATTGAACCATGCTGAAGTCCAAAACATGAGACGGATCCCCAATATACTTCCGGAGCATAGAAACATGAAATACTGAATGCACGCTCGACAAGCTAGGTGGCAAAGAAAGCTCATAAGCCACCTCTCCAATCCTCCGAAGCACCTCAAAAGGCCCAATGAATCGCAGAATCAACTTCCCTTTCTTCCCAAACCTCATAACACCCTTCATGGGCGAAACCTTCAACAAGACCTTCTCACCGACCATGTAGGACACATCTCGAACCATCCGGTCCGCATAACTCTTCTGGCGCGGCTGCGCTGTACGAAGCCTCTCCTAAATCACCTTCACCTTCTCTAAGGCATTTTGAACCAAATCTGTCCCCAATAGTCTAGCCTCGTCGGGCTCGAACCGACCAACTAGAGATCTACACCGCCTTCCGTAGAAAGCCTCATACGGAGCCATATCAATACTCGACTGGTAGCTGTTTATGTAAGCAAACTCTACAAGCGGTAGAAACTCATCCCATGAACCTCCAAAGTCAATAACACAAGCACACAACATATCTTCCAATATCCGAATCGTACGCTGAGGATGAAAAGCTATGCTCAACTCGACCTGAATACCCAACTCTCGCTGAACAGATTTCCAAAACTGGGAAGTAAACTGAGTACCTCTATCTGAGATGATGGAAACCGGAACACCATGCAATCGAACAATCTCCCGTATATAAATCCCTGCCAACCGCTCTGAAGAATAGGTAGTACACACAGGGATGAAGTGCACGGACTTGGTCAGCTGATCCATAATCACCCAAATACCATCAAACTTCTTCAAAGTCCGAGGAAGTCCAACCACAAAGTCCATAGTGATCCTCTCCCACTTCCACTAGGGAATAACCATCTGCTGAAGCAAGCCACCCGGTCTCTGATGTTCATATTTTACATGCTGACAGTTGAGACACTAAGCTACAAATCTCACAATATCTTTCTTCATTCTTCTCCACCAATAGTGTTGCCTCAAATCCTGGTACATCTTTGCAGCACCCGGATGGATAGAATACTGCGAGCTATGGGCCTCCTCCAGAATCAACTCTCTAAGCCCATCCACATTGGGCACACAAATCCGGCCCTGCATCCTCAACACACCATCATCATCGATGGTCACATCTCTGGCATCATCATGCTGAACCCTATCCTTAAGGACAAGCAAATGCGGATCATCATACTGGCGCTCTCTGATGCGATCATATAAGGAAGACCGAGAAACCACACATGCCAACACCCGACCGGACTCCGAAATATCCAACCTCACAAACCGATTGGCCAAGGCCTGAACATCAACTGCAAGAGGTCTCTCCCCAACTAGAATATATGCCAAACTCTCCATACTCACTGCCTTTCCGCTCAACGCATCGGCCACTATATTGGCCTTTCCCGGATGATACAATATGGTGATATCATAATCCTTAAGCAACTCCAACCATCTCTGCTGCCTCAAATTAAGATCATTTTGCTTGAACAAATGCTGAAGACTGCGATGACCGGTGAATATCTCACAAGATACACCATACAAATAATGCCTTCAAATCTTCAATGCATGAACTATGGCAGCCAACTCCAAATCATGAACAGGGTAGTTCTTATCATGGGGCTTCAACTGACAAGAAGCATAAGCAACAACTCTACCCTCCTGCATCAATACACAACCAATCCTAACTCTTGAAGCATCACAATACACGATATATGAACCTGAAGCTGATGGCAAAACCAACATTGGAGTTGTGGTCAAAGCTGTCTTGAGCTTATGAAAGCTCTCTTCACACTCGTCTGACCATACTAATGAAACACCCTTCTGAGTCAACTTGATCAAAGGCGATGCGATAGATAAAAATCCCTGAACAAATCGGTGATAATAGCTTGCCAACCCAAGAAAGCTACGAATCTCTGTGGCTGAGGACGATCTAGGCCAACTCTGAACCGCCTCTATCTTCTTTGGATCAACCTGAATACCCTCACTGGACACCACGTGTCCCAAGAAAGCCACTGAACTGAGCCAAAACTACACTAGGAGAATTTTGCATAAAGCTTCTTCTTTCTCAATCTCTGCAACACAACTCTCAAATGCTCTACGTGCTCCTCCTGACTACGCGAGTAAACTAAAATATCATCAATGAATACAATAATGAACGAATCCAGATAAGGCCGAAACACGCTATTCATCAAATGCATGAATGATGCTGGGGCATTGGTTAGCCCGAAAGACATCACAAGGAACTCATAATGACCATATCTGGTCCTGAAGGCAGTCTTAAGAATATCTGAATCCCTGATCTTCAACTGGTGATAACCAGAACGGAGATCAATCTTGGAGAACACTCTCGCTCCCTGAAGCTGATCAAATAAATCATCAGTGCGAGGCAAACGATACTTGTTCTTAATTGTTACTTTGTTCAATTGACTATAATCAATGCACATTCTCATCATGCCATCCTTCTTCTTCACAAACAAACCGGTGCACCCCAAGGTGACACATTAGGCCTAATGAACCCCTTATCTAGGAGTTCTTGAGGCTATTTTTTCAATTCCTTCAACTCTGCTGGTGCCATACGATATAGAGGAATAGAAATGGGCTGAGTGCCCGGCACCAGGTCAATACTAAAATCAATATCCCTGTCCGGTGGCATGCCCGACAGGTCTGCATGAAACACATCGAGAAAATCCCTCACAACTGGAACAGAATCAATGCTAGGAGTCTCACCTCCCACATCCCTCACAAACGCTAAATATGAAAGGCAACCTTTCCCAACCATACGATGGGCCTTCAAGAAAGATATCACCCTACTAGGAACATAATCAGTCACACCACACCACTCGATCCGCGGTACACCCGGCATAGCCAAAGTGACTGTCTTAGAATGACACGGAGATAACCAATCCATGCCCAAAATAACATCAAAGTCCACCATGCTCAATAGCAATAGATCAACTCTGGTCTCCAGACCCCCAATAGTCACAACATATGACCAGTACACATGGTCCACAACAACAGTATCACCCACCGGGGTAGACACATGAATAGGTAAAGCAAGAAACTCACGGGGCATACCCAAATAACGAGAAAAATATGATGACACATAAGAAAAGGTGGAACCGGGATCAAATAATACAGAGGCATCTCTGTGGCAGAGTGAAACAATACCTGTAATGACGGCATCTGGACTGTCTAAAATAGCATAGAAACGAGCCTGACCACCACCTGATCGACCTTCCCCCCTGGGGAGACCCCTGGCTGGCTGGGCGGGTGGTGAAGTAACTGGAGCAGAAGTCGAGGGCTGACCCCTCTGCTGAAACTGACCATCACGAAGTCGAGGGCACTACCTCCTCATATGTCCAAACTCTTCGCACTCATAACAACTACTCAGTGCTGGAGATGGAGACTGAAGGGAACCCCTCGCACTGGAGTGACTAGCAGATGCACTCGGCGCAGAAGAACCCTAAGCTAATGGGGCATGAGATGAACTCTGAGCTGGGAGGGTGCTGAATGAAGGCTGGCCCTGCTGGGACCCCTGATGACCACTACCTGAAGATGCCCCACAATACTCTGGATGGGCCGACTAAGCCGACCTGAAAGAACAACCTCTACCATGCTGGGACTGGCCCCTCGATGGAGCTCCACTGTAACTGCCCGATCCTCGAGGCCTCTTGGCCTCCCTCTCCTCTCGCTCCCTATGGTGAACCATCTCAATCTCACAAGCGATATCAACCACCTCCTCGAACGTAGCACCCAATACTCTCTCTCTAGTCATCAGAATATAGAGATGGTAGTTAAGGCCATCCACACATCTCTTGATCCTCTCACGATCTGTCGGAATCATCCAAATGGCATGACGAGCCAACTTAGAAAACCTCATCTCATACTGGGTCACGGTCATACCACCCTGCATCAACCACTCAAACTGCCTACGCAGCTCCTCTCTGCAGGACTGCGGTACATACTTTTCCAAGAAGAGAGCGGAGAACTGCTGCCAAGAAAGAGGTGCTGCACCGACAGGCCTACGCCTCTCAAAATCCTCCCACTAAGTAAAGGCAGCCCCCGAGATTTGAAAGGTGGTAAGAGCATCCACTGAAACTTGTCATGAAAACCCTGGGCATCCTCGCTTTTAGCACCACTGAATGACGGAGGCTGGAGTCTACCAAACCTCTCAAGATGATGCTGCTCATCATCCAGCATAACTGGTACCATGAACTCCTGAACTGGTGCAACCGGCTGAGCTGGAGCTGCCCTCTACATCTGTAGTCCCTGCACTACCTGCTCAGGTGTGCGAGCAGCGGTGGTCTGATTGCCTCCCCCGGCCTGTGAAGTAGCTGTTGCGGTAGTGGCTGAAACTGCCTGAGCCAGGCCAGTGCAAACTGATAAGATCTGTGCCAAGGCCTCTTGAAGACCCAGAATCACGATGGGCACAGCTGGTGCCTGAACTGGTGCTGCTGGAGCCTGATTTGCAGCCGGGGAAGCTAGGGGATCAAGATGTGCTGCCCTCGCTGCTCTACCTCTGTTGGCCTCAGTGGGTGGCACTGGTGGTCGTCCACCTTGTCTGGTAGCTCGCATCCTCACCATCTGTGAGTGAATGGAATAACATAAGTTTAGTTCTCGGATCAACAAAGTCGCACGACCAAAATTTCAAGAATATGAAGTTTTTCCTAAAATTTCTACAGCCTCTCGAGGATAAATACAGACGTCTCCGTACCTATCCACGAGACTCTACTAAACCGGCTCATGACTTGCGAGACCTATGTAACCTAGGCTCTGATACCAACTTGTCACGACCACAACCTCGGTCGTGATGGCGCCCAACACACTGCTAGGCAAGCCTGGCCAATTAACAACCTCAACCCATTTCTTATATAGTTCATTATTAGCTAATATAGTTAAATTACGAAAACACCATATTAAAAGTCTGAAACCAGAGTTAAATAGGTGGAGTTTCAAATTATAAAACTACTACTACAAAGCCCATATAGATCCGGTGTCACAAGTCTGAGCCTCTAATACCAGTTTATCACCCAAATAATGCGGCATTTTAAACAAGTAATGCGGCATTTTAAACATTTTAAAGGAGAGATTAGGGCTTCAGAATAGCATGTACATCTTTGCACGGCATTTTAAAATAGTTTACTATTGGGAATGTCGTCTTCAGAATATCCATGTCCTGAATCATCAACTGGTGATACCCAGACCTTAAATCAATCTTAGAGAACACCCTCGCTCCCTGAATCTGGTCAAATAAATCATCAATGCACAGCAAAGGATACTTATTCTTAATTGTAACTTTTTTCAACTACCTATAGTCGATGCGCATCTGCATAGTATCATCCTTCTTCTTCAAAAATAGAACTGTTGCAACTCATAGGAACACACTAGGCCTAATAAACCCCTTATCAAGAAGCTCTTGAAGTAGCTCTTTCAATTCATTCAACTCTGCTGGTGACATACGATACAGAGGAATAGAAATGGGCTGAGTGCCCGGCACCAAGTTAATACCAAATTCAATATCCCTATCGAGTGGCATGCCTAGTAGGTCTGCATGAAACACATCCGAAAAGTCTTGCATTACCGGAACCGAATCAATAGTAGGAGTATCAACACCAACATCCCTCACAAAGGCCAAATATGACAGACACCCCTTCCCAACCATCTATTGGGCCTTCAGATAAGAAATCACCCTGCTAGGAACATAGTCTAGAGAACCTCTCCATTCGAACCTCGGCAATCCCATCAATGCTAATGTCATGGTCTTAGCGTGACAATATAGAATAGCATGACATGGAGATAACTAATACATATATAAAATCACGTCGAAATCAACCATACTAAGTAATAAGAGATCAACTCTAGTCTCCAATCCTCCAATGGTCACCGCACACGACCGATACACACGGTCCATAACAATAGTATCGCTCACCGGCATAGATACATGAATAGGTGAAACTAAGGACTCACGGGGCATATCCAAATATTGAGTAAAATAGGATGACACATAGGAATAAGTAGAACCAGGGTCAAATAATGTAGAAGCATCTCTGTGGCACATTGAAAAAATACCTTTAATCACTGCATCTGAAGCAATAGCCTCTGGCCTGGTAGGAACATCACAGAATTGAGCCTGGCCACCACCTGGTCGGCCTTCCCCTCTAGGGAGAGATCTATATACCTGAGCCCCACCCCGAGCTGGCTGAACGGGAGGTGTAGCTGCTGGTGCTAATATCATCGACAGAGAACTCTACTATAGAACCCCACTCAATAGTCTAGGGAAATCCCTCTCTGTGGGGACTAACCAGACCGCTTGACGAGCTAACTCTGAAATTCTTATCTCGTACTAGGTCACAAACATACCCTCCTAGCGTAGCTGTTCAAACTGCCTACACAACTACTCCCTACGGGTTGGCGGCAGAAACTTCTCTAAGAAGAGAACACAGAACTCATGCCATGAAAGTGGTGCAGCATCGGTGGGCCTGCCTTGCTCATAGGTCTCCCACCATCTGAAGGTAGCCCCTGATAGCTAAAAAGTAGTAAATGAGACACTACTAGTCTCTAGAATACCCGCCGTGCGAATAATCCACTAGCACCGATCCAAGAATTCCTGAGCATCCTCTAACTCAGCCTTACTGAATGATGGAGGCTTGAGACTCCCAAACCTCTATAGTCTCTTCTGCTTCTTATAACTCATAACGGGACCCACTTGGGCCTGAGCAACTGCAATCAGCTAGGCTAGTAGTACCACGATGTCTGAAGTTCCTACACCACCTACTTTGGAGTGTGGGCGGTGGGAGTCTAAGCACCTCCCCCTTCCAAAGAAGTGGCTGGTACGGCCTGAACTGAAATCGCATGAGCAAGGCTAGTGCAAATAGTCAATATCTGGGCAAAAGCCTCCTAAAGGCCTAGAATCACAATAAGTACAACTGGTGCCCAATCTGGTCCCACCCGCTCAACCACATCTAGAATCTTCTCATGAGCTGGAGCAACTGGTGGGTCTGCAGGTGCTGCTCTAGCTATTGTACGATCTGCACCTCGCCCTCTTTCACGGCCCAGGCCTCTCATGGCCCTAGCTGGTGGTACTGGTGGTCGTCCGCCCAATCTAGAAGCACGTGTCCTCACCATCTATGAGAAAATAGAATAACAGAAATTTGCTTTCCAAAATCAATAAATTCGCACCACAAGAATATAAGAGAGTGAAGTTTTCCAAAGGGTTCGGCGGCCTCTCGAAGATAAATACAGATGTCTCTGTACCGATCTGCAAGACTTTACTAAACCTGCTCATGACTCATGAGACCTATGTAACCTAGGCTCTGACACCAACTTATTACAACTCAAATCTTACATGTTGTCATGGCGCCTATCATGATACTATACCCTAATGCTCGACCTCCACACCTTCCTATCAAAAGCCATGTCTTCGGAAATCTAGAGTCACACCATATCCTATCTGATCACCTCACCCCAATACTTTTTATGCCACCCTCTACCTATTCTCATACCTGCCAAAGACAACCACTCACACCTCCTAACCGGGGCATCTAAGCTTCTCATCTGCACGTGTCTGAACCATCTAAGTCACGCTTCCCGCAACTTGTCTTCCACCAGAGCCACGTCCATCCTCTCCCGAATACCTTCATTCCTAATCTTATCTTGCCTATTGTGCCCACACATCCATCTCAACATCCGTATTTCTGCTATTTTCATCTTCTGGATATGTGAATTCTTGACTGGCCAACACTCAGCCCCATACAACATGGTCGGTCTGACCACCGCTCTATAGAACTTACCTTTGAGTTTCGGTGGCACATTCTTGTCACACATGACTCCAGACACTAACCTCCATTTCATCCACCCCACCACAATACGGTGTATAACATTTCCATCAATCTCCCCATCTCCCTGGATAATTGACCTAAGTACTTAAAACTTTCTCTCTTGAGGATGACATGTGAGTCAAGCCTGACTTCCATATCCTCTTCCCCCGTCACGTCGCCGAACCTACATTCCACATATTCCGTTTAAGTCCTACTCAACTTGAAACCTTTAGACTCTAAGGCTTTCCTCCATACCTCCAGTCTCCCATTAATGTCGCCTCGGGTTTTATCAATAAGAACTATATCATCAACGAACAACATATACCATGGCACCTCTCCTTGGATATGATGTGTCAGTGCGTCCATCGCCAGGGCAATTAAGAACAAGCTGAACACAGATCCTTGGTGTAACCTCATAACTACCGGGAAAGTTTCTGAGTCACCTCCCATAGTTTTAACCCGAGCCATAGCTCCATATTAGATATCCTTTATTGCCCTAATGTGAGCCACCAGCACACCTTTCACCTCTAGACACCTCCAAAGGATGTCGCTGGGGACCATGTCATATGCCTTCTCTAGGTCAATAAACACCATATGCAAATCCCTCTTCCTATCCCTGTATTCAAACTCCTAATAAGGTGGATAGCTTCTGTAGTAGAATGACCCGACATGAACCGAACTGGTTTTCTGACATAGACACCGCCCTCCTTATCCTCCCTCCACCACCCTCTCCCAAACTTTCATGGTATGACTTAATAACTTGATACCCCTATAGTTGTTACAATTCTAGAATTCACCTTTGTTCTTGTACGCCGGAACCATTGTACTCTATCGCCACTCATCAGGCATCCTCTTCGTCCTGAAGATAACATTAAGCAACCCAGTCAGCCATTCCAAGCCTGCTCTACCTGCATATCTCCAAAACTCTAGTGGAATCTCGTTTGGTCCGTCACTTTGCCCCGACTCATCTTACCCATCGCACCCACGACCTCCTCAACCTTGATGCGCCTACAATACCTAAAGTCGTAGAGACTCTCGGAGTACCCCAATTGCCCTAACATAATGTTTCCAACCACCTCTTCATTCATAAATTTATGAAAGTACGACTGCCATCTTTGCCTAATCTGGGCCTCTTCCATCAATACTCGACCATCCTCGTCTTTGATGCACTTCACTTTATCTAGGTCGCGAGGCTTCTTCTCTCTCACTTTTGCCAACCAATATAACTTCTTGTCCCCACCTTTGCCCCCAAGTTCCTCATACAGCCGACCAAATGTAGTAGTCTTAGCCTCTGTGACCACTAATTTTGCCTCCTTCCTAGACTCCTTATATCTTTCTTTGTTCGCTCTCCTATGATCCTCGTCAGTGCTCTCTACTAACTTTATGTAAGCCACTTTCTTGGCTTCCACTTTACCTTGGACCATGTCATTCCACCACCAATTGCATCGGTGCCTGCCAGAGTAACTTTTCAAAACTCCAACACCTCTCTTGCTAACTCCCTTATACAGTCCGCCGTTGCCATCCACATAGCGCTAGCATCCCCACCACTCTTCTAGGCACCCAAAGACATCAGCCGCCCCTCCAACTCCTGCGCATTATACTTAGACAAAGCTCCCCGCCTGATCCTCGACTGACCCCTTACAAACCTCTTCTTTCTCTTCATCAAGATACCGACGTCCATCACCAGGAGCCTATGTTGAGTTGCGAGGTTCTCACTCGGGATCAAATTGCAATCCTCGCACAACCCCCTATCACACATCCTGAGGAGTAGATAGTCAATCTGAGTCTTAGCCACCATACTCTGGAAAGTAACCAAGTGTTCCTCCCTCTTCGGAAACATAGAGTTCACAATCACCAACTCAAAAGCTCTAGCAAAATCCAACAGTAAGGTACCACCCCCATTCCTATCACCAAAGCCGAAGCCACCGTACACCTTACCAAAGTCACCAGCAGACAACCCAATATGACCATTGAAATCACCTCCTATGAATAGCTTCTCCGTGTAGAATACCCTGCACCACCCCAACCAGTGCCTCATAAAAGCGCCTTTTGACCTCCTCATCCAAGCCCATTTATGGCGCGTATGCGTTAATGACATTCACAGTGCTCCCTCAAACTACTACCTTAATCACCATCAATCTGTCATTTCGTCTAACCTGGACCACTGACTCTCTAAGTTCCCTATCCACCAAAATTCCCACTCTGTTCTTGCCCTTCACGACTCCGGAGAACCACAATTTATACCCGTCTAAATTCCTCGCCTTCGATCCTACCCACCTTGTCCGCTGCACACACGCTATATTAACCCATTCTCTTCTGTAGAATCTTCGCCAGCTCTATAGACTTACCCGTTAACGTCCCTATATTCCACGATCCAATTCTCAACATACAAGCGACCTTGTTCCCTTTACCCTCTTTGGGCCCCGTCCCATCCCTGACCCTTGCCTTACTCCCCTCCCCACCCCTCGACCTCCCCGAGGACATGACCCTACTCTGCCATTACAAACAGTCTCTATACCTACAAAGGTCAAAAAATGAGAAGAAACAACACCACACAGAACAACAAAGGGAGCAAATACTAACTACAATCCCACTACTAGACTGGCAAGAATAGTACGAAATACTATGACAACAAAGTAATTAACATAAGGGATAGAGAAACAGGAGGTGGGAGGTACAATTACCGCAAATAGAACCTAGAACTTTCGACTTGGTATACTCCTGATGTTGCAGAACCCGGTGTGTTGCTGCTGCTCTACTGCTTGTGCGTGTGCACCTCCCTACCACCTCCAAGCAGCCACAAAAGTGATTCCTGCAAAACACATAAACACCCATGGAACCAATAAAATAGGGGAAATTATGAACCAAGATAATAGGCCGGAGGTACCAATTCCCGCGAACAAAACCTGGAACTTTTGCTGGAGCGGGAGCAAGAGACTAGCAAGGAGTTCTTGAATGCGTAAAAGAATTGCAGTGCAATAAAAATTCCTTGGGATTTTATTTTTTTCGATCCCAAAACCAATCAATCCAATCGTCACGAAAGAAGAAGACCAGGACGGAATTTGAGTTTGGCAAAACCCAAAAGTTCTCTGTATCAATATATCCAAACCCCTAATACAATCTGGGCAAAATTTGAAAAATAATCTTTGAAGCACAAATAGAGAAATTTTGAAATCCCTTTAATCAGATGAATTATTTATAAAATTCGAAAACAGTCAAATTTCTTTTAGATAAAAACGAATTGTTTCCGCCTCCATAATATTAATGCAAGTTATCCATGTGTTCTAAAAAAAGTTGAAAGAATAAAAGTCAAATTGGAACACTAGGCTGACACTTGGCTCGGCAGCTAATACAAATCGGCGTGAAGGACGTTTTCAAGCAAATGTGTTATCATAGCACAAATTGGAAATTTGATCACTAAAAAGCATTTATCAAGTTCGATCAAGGATTAAACCTCTATGTAGCCTCAACATGTGATCTCGTCCAAGTCACACCTCTATTTGAGGTTATGAAATAGTCGATGCAATAGTAATACCCAACAAAGGACTCGGGGTCGAATTCCATAGGGAGCTAAGAATGGGATTTGGGGGTATATATTATAGCGTATTAGCTTGACCTATCTCAAATTGCACTTACACAAACTTTGGTTGTTTCTAAGTCTAATTTAAACTAAGATTGCAAGATGAATAATTGAAACTAGGAAATAATTTTTGTTGTTTTTCAAATGATATAAAAGGCCTAGGGCTATGAACTCCACCTAGGTGTTTGCCTAATGGGATGCAAAATTTAAAGCTTGTTTTGTTGGTCGAGGTGTATTATAGCTATCAGCACTCAAGTACCCACTCAATACCACTGGTAAGAGAGTGATTTTGCCCAATTCAGCTTTCTCAAGTCCAAATAGGTATTGAAAAAAATGGTTGATAAAAATCTCAAGTCGGGTTTCACTATCTCTAGGTTCAACCATTTAATTAAGACTATCAATCTCTTGATTTACCCTACTTTCTTGTTAGCCAAGTTTTCCTAGACTAAGTCTCTTTTTCTCAAGTAGAGACCAAGTCAAATAGGCATTAACTAATGTTTTCAACCATTAATTCTACAATTAAAAATAAGAAAAAGGCTAAATAATTAACACTCAACCATAAACAAGCAATAAATCAAACACCCATTAAGTTTACACTCTAGGGTTAGGTCACAACCCTAGTGAAAATCTAGCCACTCATGCTTAAAACAGAAGAAATAGAAGAAGAAATGATAGTTAAACCCATATTCATAATTAAAATGAAATCTATGTTCACAAATCTCAAAATGGCAAAAACTACTAAAGAGATAAAAAAAATGTCATTTTGGCTGCTGGTATTCAAAACTTGACCTAAAAAATAAAACTCTTCTATTGTATACAAAGCTGGAATTTTCGGACAAAAATGCCCTTTTAGAGGATCTCCGGCCGCATAATTTCATGTGTGGTCTACACATTGCTTCAACTTCACATGATTTGAATCTTGCGGCTACACAATTCTGAACCGCGGCCACATTTCTCATTTTCTGTGATCCGCACATTTCCGGGTACGACCGCACAAGGCTCTTCTACGGATCGCACAAATGCAATTGCGGCCGCATAGCTGATCTTCTACGACTGCACAATAATTATTCAGTCTACACTTCATTTAAGCTTGAAATGAGAACTCTCTGAACTTCTGTTCTTGCTTAACTTCTGCGGCCGCACATTTCATGTGCGGACTGCACTTCTCACAGTCCTCTTATATGAATGACTTCACAATCGACGACCGCAGATGATATTCTGCGGTCCGCACTTTGAGCTTCTGTGTCTCTTTTTGTCCTTCAGTTCAGATCACTCCTTTTGAGTTGGATATCATCTTAGTGGCTCATTTTCCGATACTCCTACAATTATGCATATTTTATCAGTTTTTGGAAAACAATTAAACGCTTTTGGACGAAAACGAGAGTTAAAAGGCGCTAGTAAGTAGTCAAAATGCCCAATTATTAGCATGGCTCAAATATATAACACAAACTATTACAAACACGAGAGATATTCATAGCTTAAAGCTTAACAGTCAATTCTAGGCTTATAAGAGCTCGACCACAACCCGAACATGAATAAATGACCTCGGTGCCCTGACATGGGTTCATCCCCATGCATGTGGGCACCCAATAGCTCATATCTATCATAACAATTCAGCAACTAGTGTGTCCGCTAAATTTAAATAAGATACTTACCTCAAGTAAATCAAATCAATCTGCTAACAGGCCATTTCCCACACGTATTGTCCTCCGGAAGGATCGACTCTAGCCAAATATAACGTAATACTATCAACAAAACCTATAATAATTGATTCCAAATAACAACGCTACGATCTTCAACTAAGGTCAAAAAGAACTCAAAAAGTCAACCACAATCCTACATCTCAAAATTTTAAAAAATTAACAAAATCCGAACAACCATTCAACAACGAGTCCAACCATACAAAAATTACTAAATTTCGACATCAAATCGTCACTCAAACCTCCAATTTTTACTCTCCAATACATGGATCAAAAATCCCTAATTTTCACCTCAAAACACCAAATCTATGAGGGAAATTCAATAGGTATTCAATATAATTAGATAAAAATATTAAAAGTGACTTACCTTCAGAAATCTTGCAAAACCCCTCCAAAAATCATTTTAATCTGAGCTCCCAAAGTACAAAAATGAAAAAAAAACTCGAAACCCTTCGAATATATGTACTACCAGTAGTGGTGTTCATAAAAAACCCAAAGAACTGAACCAAACCTGTAAGGACCCGACAGGTCATTTTGAGCTCCAGTGCGTCATTCGGTAGTTTGAGTCTATGAGTAGCTTCACTTCAGGAATTATGACTTGCACGCGTGGTCTGAATTGAATTTCGGAAAGTTCGGAGTTAATTTGGAAAAATAATTCTCATTTCGGAAGTTTTAAGTTAAAAGAATTGACTAAGGTTTGCTTTTTTGAGAAACGATCTCAGAATCGGGATTTGAAGGTTCCAGCAGGTTCGTATAATGATTTTGGACTTGGTCGTATGTCATGATCGGGTTTTAGATGACCCGGGAGCGTTTCGGTGCCTATTGTGGAAGTGGCATTTTGGAAGAATTTCATAAATTTGGGTTGCAGTGTATTTCAATGTTATCGATGTCCGTTTAGTACTTCGAGTCTAGGAATAGCTCTATATGGTGATTATGGTATTGGGGGCGCGTCCGAAAGTGGATTGGAGGTCCGTAGGTCATTTCGGCGTCATTTTGGTGAAAGTTAGAAATTTGAAGGTTTTTGAGAAGTTTGACCGGAAGTGGACTTTTGATATCCGGGTCGGATTTCGATTCTGGAAGTTCGAGTAGGTCCATATGTCGAATGTGACTTGTGTGCAAAATTTGAAGTCAATCGGACATGATTTGATAGGTTTCGGCATTGAATGTAGAAGTTTGAAGTTATAAGTTCATTAAGCTTTAATTAGAGTGTGATTCATGATTTCGATGTTGGTTAATATGATTTGAGGCCTCGAGCAACTTCATGTCATGTTTTGGGACACGTTGGTGTCATTGGTCGGGGTCCCGGAGGCCTCGGATGTGTTTCAGATCATTTTGGGCTACTTTGGATGCTGGTGTACTGATGTCTAGTATTGTTCTTCACGTTCACGAGGATCATCTCGCGTTCGCGAAGAAGGATTTAGCTTCTGGGATTTTGCTCTTCACGTTCGCGAAGAAGGAAATCTCTGTTGTACGGGTCTGACTTCGGAGGCTCATATCTCGCAATCTACAAGGAATTTAGAGATGATCCAAAAATAAAATTGTACCCCATTGCGCCTAATTTTCGGAAAAGTAAACCATTTCAAATTTGAATTTGTGTACAAAAGGTTATGGCTAGTGCACAAGAGGCTATCCGAGAAGATGAAGAAGAAATTTGTGTTGCACAGGGCTGACTTTGGCAGCTTATATCTCGAAATCTATAGGGAATTGAAAGATGACCAAAACATGAAAGTTGTAGATATTGTCATTTAGAGTTTTGAACAAAAAGTTATGAACATTATACTAGAGCTTATCTTAGAAAAGTTTGAAAATGGCTTTTGAGAATTTTGTTCATCGCGAATGCGATGGGAGGCTCGCAAACGCGAAGAAGGGTTGCCTAGCAGTGTATAAGTTTGCAAAAACGGGTTTGGCTCATTTCATCTCATTTCCTCCATAAGAGATGACCTAGGAGTGATTTTGGAGCTCCATCTTCATCATCTATGTCAAGGTAAGTATTTCCCACCTATTGCAAGTTAAATACTTGGATTATATGTAGATTTTAACATGGAAATTCATGGAAAATTAGTGGAAATTGAGGTTTTGGTAGAAAATCTAAAAATTAGTATTTTTGGATTTTGACCACGAATTTGGGCATGGAATTGAGAATAAATTATATATTCGAGTTTGTGATGTTATGCGTAATGTTTATCTTCAAAAATTTTCGGAATCCGGGCATGTGGGCCCGATGGTTGATTTTATCAACTTTTCGCAGAGTTCGAAATTATTGTAAATTGGATTATAATAAGTATTGGAGTATATATTTATGGATTTGCACATTTATTGACTAGTTTTGGAGCATTGGGCATCGGTTTGAGTTGTTGGAAAGGCTTGGGAGCCGGCTATGGAACTTCGGAGCGATGTAAGTCTCCTTTCTAACCTTGTAAGAGGGAATTAATCCCATAGGTGAACTAAATTATTATGTGCTTCTATTTGTTGGGGCTACGTAGGCACGAGGTAACGAGAGTCCGTACGTAGCTACTAGTTATGCCTAAGTCCGGGTAGTTTTAGGGTTACATCATGCCTTGTTGATATTGTTGTTGATTTATATTTATTGTTTACCTATAGAAGAAGCGAGATTGAGTTAGCTTATTTGTTTTGAAAGGAGTTGAAATTGAGTAAAAATTGGGTACTTAAAAGTTTTCATTTGTAATTCGTAATTTGAAACGAATTGAGGAATACTATAATAACTTAAGAAATCTATGTGTAACCGCGTCGCAAGTATGATCCGCGAGAGGGGTAATTCCTTAAATTTATATTTGATCGCGTCGCAAGTATGATCCGCGAGCGGGGTAATTCTTTAAATTAATATTTGATCGCGTCGCATGTATGATTCGCGAGCGGGGTAATTATATGCATCTATGCTTCGCGTCGTTCGACCCTATGCAGTACACAGTTTAAATATTATGTTGGATTGGGACGTACGACCTTGGCATGATTTGCGTATGACTTGATTGATTGTTTTGGAAATTTTGATAATTGATGTGGCCTGATCGGCCAGAGATATAAATTGTTAAAAGATGAAAATAAATTTGGAAATCTACTATTAACAAAAGAATTGTTTACCTGCTTCATGTTATTGAGTTTACAGTCGCCTTATAAAATTCATAATTTGTCATATTATCGGTATATTATTGTTGGCCATAGCAAGTGTTGAAGTCGACCTCTCGTCACTACTTCTTCGAGATTAGACTGGATATCTACTGGGTACGCGTTGTTTTCGTACTCATACTACACTTGCTGTCATTTTGTTGTACATGCACATGTAAGTCTAGTGGCATTGGGGGCACAGAGGCATGGTTGATACGGGGACTTAGGTGAGTTGCATCTTATGAGACGATCCACAGCCAGCAGATTCTCCTTCAGAGTAATTGTATTTTCTTTTTTGTCCAACTTTATATTCCAGACAGTTATTGTATTTTAATTTACTTCCTAGTAAATGCTCATGCACTTGTGACACCGGATATTGGGATGATTATGGGATTATTCAGTATCGAAATTTACTAAAAATATTATTATTTAATCTGTAAAGTTCATCTTTTACTAGTTAAATTGAAGGAAATTACGATTTCAAAAATACTAAAATGAGAACAAATTAACTATTTGGTGTTGGCTTGCCTGACAGTGGTGTCCGGCGCCATCACGACCTTTAGTTGATTTTGGGTCGTGACAAAACAGAACAAATAATCCGATACATTTTACGTTTGGTTTGGTTTTGGTTTTGAAATTTAAAAACCGATCAAATTTGGTTTGGTTTTGGTTTTAACAAAAAAAAATAGTCAAAAAAATCGAATCAAACCGACTATAGAAGTAACTATTTAAATTAATTATTACAATATATATATAATTTCTACAATTTTATGGTACATATTAGTCATTTGTATTTTTTTAGTGCAGTTCTTTGTTATTATAATAATTTAATTCTTTGCTTTTACATTCAAGTTTGATTGATATTTTTTTCTTTCTCTAAGCGTCACGAGCCCAAAACCAACCCGGTCATGATGGTGCCTATTATGGAACTAGGTCAGCCGACACATTCCCAAAATGGTTCAACATTTTATTAAAACTTAAATAGCAACCTTTTCCAACTGAAATTTTCATAAAAGATATAAAGTCAAAAATCAAAATGCAGAAATAAAAGGGCTCGACCTCAGGTGTCACTAAGTCATGAGTAATACTACATCAAAACATAACAAGACCAAAAATAGTCTGAAAGTAGCTGAAGTATACTAGAAGGAAGATAAAGAAGAAGAAAGGTGGGACTGCGATCGCGAGGCAGCTACCTCACTATCTCCGGTGATAATCCGCGACTGGAATAGTCAACAGCCACTATCGTGACCTAAGATACATGGATCTATACATAAGGTGCAGGGGGTAACGTGAGTACACCAATTCAATAAGTAACAAGTCCAAACTATGGATTGATAGGTAGTGACGAACTAAAACCTCAGCAATTATAACAAAATTAAATTGTACAGTAACGTAGGCATGCTGGCAATTCAATTATTAAACTCAACAGTAAAGTAAATACTAGTCCGAACAATGTGAAGTATAAAGCTCAGCAAATCTCTATATGACAATGCTAGAAATGTATAAAAATGCACCGTGTGCTCCCACTCTCAAGTGCTCAACCACTCGCTGCCGCATATGGCCATTCAGTCCAGGGAAGTCCATCCCGGAATATATACAACACTGACGGCAAGTCAACTGGTACTGAGGAACAACGGTAATTCAAACCTGAGCAGAAATCCATCTCTAGGTATCAATACTTTGGACAAAACTATGTCCAGGGAAATCCATCCCTCAAATATCATTTGCGCTCACTGGGTGGGTTACAGAATCCAAAGGGGCTCCTACAGCCCAAGCGCTATCATAATCATCAACATAACTGCTGCGGCATGCAGCCCGATCCCATAACTGCCACTCATAATCAGGCCCTCGGCCATCACTCTCCAGTCTCACACACACGGGCTCACAATTCCATGAAACTTGCCAGAAACAATGATATGATGTGGCAAATAATAACAACTCAGACTGAGACATGATATGATATGCATGAAATAGATTGAGTACAGAATATCAATGAAACTAATGAGATGACAGCAAGAAACGACCAATGGATCTCAACAGTATTGGCGTGAAGCCCTAAAATGACAATTAGCATGATTTATAGTTCATTTCTTTAATCATATAGTCACAACACAGATATCAACAAGAAAGAGTCACTAAGCGGTGCCACGGAATGAACCAGGCCACAATTCTCACGGTGCACACCCACACGCCCGTTACTTGGCATTTGTTACACCTCAATATAAATCACATAACACGTAGTTCAGGGTCTCGAACCCTCAGAACCAAGTTTGGAAGAGTTACTTACCTCAAACCAAGCCAAATCCTACTCCGCTACGCCTTTGCCTCAGAAATCGGCCTCGAAACGTCCCGAATCTAACCAAAAGCAATACAATGCAATCAATATAGGCCAAGGAATCAATTCCACACGAAAAACTATAAATTCAATCCAAAATCCCGAAATTCACCCAAACCCTTCCCCTGGGCCTGCATCTCGGAATCCGACAAAAATAACAAAACTAGAAACTCCTTCCACTCACAAGTTCATATATACAAAATTTATCAAAATCCGACTCCATTTGACCCCTTAAATCCTCAATCAAAACTCTCCAAAACACAAGCCCTAGCCCCTTCTACTTCTCCCCCAATTCCCACTAATTCCATGATTAAACAGTAGGAAAATCATAACAAACACAAATAATAAAGCCCAAGTAGCTTACCTCACTGATACCCCTCGATTTCCTCTTGAAAATCACTACCCAAAGCTCAAAACCAGGCAAACAATGGTGAAGAATGGGCAAAAATCGCGAAAGGTCTAATTTATACTTCTGCCCAGGCATTTCCGCACCTGCGGCAAAATTCATGCACCTGCGGGACCGCACCTGCAGTCCAAATGCCGCATCTCCGCATTTCACCTAAAGCCCCAGCTTTCGCACCTATGCCCCAAGCCTCACACATGTAGGCTCGCAGATGCGGTCCAACATCCGCTCCTGCGGCCCTTCTCCACTTCTGCGGTCCATTTTCACTTCTGCGGACCTCGCACCTGCGGTCCCTAATCTGCAGGTGCGGAAATAACAGAAGCAGCAGTTTCAGCTGCTCAAACAAATTTCCAACTCTTCCGCTAGCCATCCGAATTCATCCCGAGACCGTCGGGACCTCAACCAAAAATACCAACCAGTCACATACCAACATTCAAACTTATTCAAACCTTCGGAACACTTGAAACAACATAAAAACACCAAATCACCCTCGGGTTCAAGCCTAAGAACTTTAAATTTCCCAATTCCGCAAATGATGCCGAAACCTACCAAACCTCATCCGAATGACCTGAAACTTTGCACAAACGTCAGAAATGACACTACAGACCTACTCAATTTCGAGAATTTCATTCCGACCCCGATATCAAAATTTCCACTACCGACCGAGAAATGCCAAATTTCCAATTTCCTCATTTCAAGCCTAAATCTACCACATACCTCCAAATTACATTCTGAACATGCTCCTAAGTCCAAAATCACCTAACGAAACAATCTGAACCATAAAAATCCCAATCCGAGATCGTTTACTCATAGGTCAACATCCGATTGACTTTTTCCAACTTGAACTCCAAAATAAAAGACTAAGTGTCTTATTTCACTCCAAAACAACTCTGAACCCGAACCAACCAACACGATCCATTGAAATACAGCTGAAGAACACATAAAGAAGTAGAATGGGGGAGATGGGGCTATAACTCATGAAATGACCGGCCGGGTCGTTACATCCTCCCCTCTTAAACAATCATCCATCCTCAAACGAGTCAAGAAACATACCTAAAGACTCAAACAGGTGTGGATATCTTCTCCGCATCTCCCTCTTGGTCTCCCAAGTAGCCTCCTCCATGGGCCGACCTCTTCACTGCACTTTCACTGAAGCTATATCCTTTGATCTCAACTTTCGGACATGCCGCTCCAAAACAATTACTGGTTCCACATCATAAGTCAAATCACCGTCTAACTGAACCGTGCTGAAATCCAAAACTTGAGACGGATTGCCAATATACTTTCAGAGCATAGAAACATGAAATACTGGATGCACACTCGACAAGCTAGGTGGTAAAGAAAGCACATAAGCCACCTCCTCAATCCTCCGAATCACCTCAAAAGGCCCAATAAATTGAGGGCTCAATTCGCCCTTCTTCCCAAATCTCATGACACCATTCGTGGGTGAAACCTTTAATAGAACCTTCTCCCCGACCATGTAAGACACATCACGAACCTTTCTATCAGCATAACTCTTTTATCTTGACTGAACCATACGAAGTCGCTCCTGAATCACCTTCACCTTGTCCAGATCATCATGTATCAAGTCTGTACCCAAAAGTCTAGCCTCGCCTGGCACAAACCAACCTACTGAAGATCTACATCGTCTCCCATATAAAGCGGCATATGGAGCCATCTGAATACTCGACTGATAACTATTGTTATAGGCAAACTCCGCGAGCGGTAGACACTGGTCCCATGAACCCCCACAGTCAATGACACAAGTGCGCAACATGTCCTTCAATATCTAAATAGTGCGCTCGCATGTGCCTGTCCGTTTGAGGGTGAAAAAATATGCTCAACTCAACCTGAGTACCCAACTCTCACTGCACGACCCTCCAAAATTGCGATGTAAACTAAGTACATCTATCTGAAATGATGGAAACTGGGACACCATGCAGGCGAACAATCTCTCGGATATAAATCTAAGCTAACTGCTCTAAAGAATAGGTAGTACACCTAGGAATGAAGTGCACGGACTTGGTCAGCCGATCCACAATCACCCAAATAGCATCGAACTTTCTCAAAGTCTGTGGGAGTCCAGCTACAAAATCCATGGTGATCCGCCCCCACTTCCACTCTGGAATATCCATCTACTGAAGCAAGCCACCCAGTCTCTAATGCTCATATTTCACCTGCTAAAATTGAGACACCGAGCTATAAATCCCACTATATCCTTCTTCATTCTCTTTCACCAATAGTACTGTCTCAAATCCTGATACATCTTCATGGAACCTGAATGGATGGAATAACGCGAGCTATGGGTCTTCTCAAGAATCAACTCCCAAAGTCCACCTACATTGGGCACACATATCCGGCCTTATATCCTCAATACCCCATCATCACCAATAGTCACATATCTAGCATCCACGTGATGAAATATGTCCTTGAGGACAAGCAAATGAGGATCATCATACTGGCGCTCTCTAATACGATAAAACAAGGAAGACCAAGAAACCACACAAGCTAAGATCTGACTGGGCTCCGAAATATCCAACCTTACAAACTGATTGGCCAAGGCCTGAACATCAACTGCAAGAGGTTTCTCCAAACAGGAATAAATGCAAGATTGCCCATACTCACCGCCTTCCTACTCAAGGCATCGGCAACCACATTGGCCTTTACCGGGTGATACAAGATAGTAATATCATAGTCCTTCAGCAGCTCTAACCATCTCCGCTGCCTCAAATTGAGATCCTTCTACTTGAACAAGTGCTAGAGGCTATGATGATTAGTAAACACCTCACAAGACACACCATAGAGATAATGCCTCCAAATCTTCAATGCGTGAACAATGGAAGCCAATTACAAATCATGAACATGGTAGTTCTTCTCCTGGGGCTTCAACTGACAAGAAACATAAGCAATCACTCTACCCTCCTGCATCAACACACATCCAATGTCGACCCGAGAAGCATCACAATATACCATGTAAGAACCTGAAGTTGATGACAAAAGTAACACTGGAGCTGTAGCCAAGGCAGTTTTGAGCTTCTGAAAGCTCACCTCACACTTATCCGACCACCTGAAAGGAGCACCCTTTTAAGTCAATTTGGTCAAGGGTGATGATATAGATGAAAATCCCTGAACAAACCGATGGTAATAACCTACCAAACCAAGAAACTGCGAATCTCTGTGGTTGAGGACGGTCTGGGCCAACTCTGGACTGCCTCTATCTTCTTCGGATCAACTTGAATACCCTCACTGGACACCATGTGCCCCAAGAATGCCACTGAACTGAGCCAAAACTCATATTTGGAGAACTATTCATAAAGCTTCTACTCCATCAACTGTTGCAATACAACTCTCAAATGCTCAGCATGCTCCTTCTGACTATGTGAGTACACCAGAATATCATTAATGAATACAATAACAAACGAGTCAAGATAAGGCCAAAACATGTTGTTCATCAAATGCATGAACGTTGTTGGGGCATTGGTTAGCCCAAAAGACATCACAAGTAACACATAATGACTATATCGGGTTCTGAAAGTTGTCTTAAGAAGGTCTGAGTCTCTAATCTTCCTCTGGTGATACCCTGACCGAAGATCAATCTTGAAGAACACTCTCGCTCCCTGAACCTGGTCAAATAAATCATCAATACGAGTCAAAGGATACTTTTTCTTGATTGTGACTTTGTTCAACTGCTTGTAATCAAATCACATCCTCATCGTGCCATCCTTATTCTTTACAAATAGAATAGGCGCACCCCAAGGCAATACACTAGGCCTAATAAACCCCTTATCAACGAGTTCTTAAAGCTGGTCCTTCAACTCTTTCAACTCTGCTGGTGACATATGATACAATGGAATAAAAATGGGCTGAGTGCCCGACACCAAATCAATACCAAAGTCAATATCCCTGTCTGGTGGCATGCCCGGTACGTCAACATGAAATAAATCCAGGAAGTCCCTCACTTCCGAAAATGAATCGATACTAGGAGTCCCTGCACTGACATCCCTTACAAAGGCCAAATAAGAAAGACAACTCTTCCCAACCATCCGTTGGGCCTTCAAGTATGAAATAACCCTACTGGGAACATAATTTATCAAACCTCGCCACTCAATCCATGGCACCACCGGCATATTCCAACTTTACCGTCTTAGCGTGATACGGAGATAACCAATTCATGCCTAATATCACATCAAAATCAACCATACTAAGTAGTAAAAGGTATACTCGGGTCTCAAAATCCCCAATAGTCACTACAAAAACCGATATACGCGGTCCACAACAATAGTATCGCTTACCTTAGTAAATACACAAACAGATGAAATAAGAGACTCACGGGGCATATCTAAATAATGGGCAAAATATGATGACACATATGAAAAAGTGGAACCAGGGTCAAATAATACAAAGGCATCCCTATGGCAGACTGAGACAATACATATGATCATGACATCTGAAGTAATAGCATCTGGTCCGGCTGGGAGCGCATTGAAATAGGCCTGACCACCATCTGATCGACCTTCCCTTCTAGGGCGACCCCTAGATGACTGACCTCCACCCCAAGCTGGCTGGATGGGTGGGGAAGTAACTGGTGCTGAAGTCGATGGTTGACTCCTCGGTTGTGATGAACCTTCTGTAATACCGGGACAAAACCTCTTGATATGACCCAATTATCCACACTCAAAGCAACCACTACCGGCAACTAGCAATGGGGACTTAAGGGAGCCTCGAGCAACGGGATACCTACTAGAAGAACCAGGAATAGATGAACCTTGAACTGATGGTGCATGAATCAAACTCTGAGCTGGAAGGGCACTGATATGAACTATGAGATCCATGGCCAGATGATCCACCATAGTGTCCCAGATGAGCTGACTGAGCATGTCTGAATGGATAGCCTCTGTCGTGCTGGAACTGACCTCCAGAAGGAACACCACTAAAAATACCAGATCCTCGAGGCCTCTTGGCCTCCCTCTCAGCTCTCTCCTGGCAGCGAACTAACTCTATTTCTTTGGAAATGTCAACTACCTCCTCAAAAGAAGCATCAGACACTCTCTCCTTAGTCATAAGAATGTGTAGCTGATAAGCAAGGCCATCACGAACCTCCTAATCCTCTCCCTGTCTGTAGGAGCCAACCAAACAGCATGATGGGCTAAATCAAAAAACCTCATCTCATACTGCATCACAGTCATATGATCCTAATGCAACTACTCGAACTATCTGCGCAGCTCCTCTCTGCGAGACTACGACACATACTTCTCCAGAAAGAGAACGGAGAACTGCTACCAGGTAAGGGGTGCTGCACCAATAGGTCTACGCCTCTCATAAGCCTCCAACCAAGTAAATGTAGCGCTAAAGAATTGAAAAGTGGTGAATGAGACCCCACTGGTCTCTAGAATACCCGTTGTATGAAGAATCCTCTGAAACTTATCCAAGAAACCCTAGGCATCCTCGCCCTCTACACCACTAAAAGTCGGAGGGTGAAGCCTACCAAATCTCTCCAATCGACACTGCTCGTCAACAGGCATGACTGGCACCACATAATCCTAAACAGGTGCAACTGGCTGGGCTGGTGGTGCCTCCGATGTCTGAAGTCCCTGAGCAACCTGCTAGAGTATACGGGCGGCAAGAGACTGAGTGTCTCACCTAGCCTAGGAAGTAGCTGATGTAGCAGAAATGGCGACTACCTGAGCAAGACTGGGATAACAATAGGCACAATCGGTGCTTGAGCTGGTCCTGCTGGAGAGTCCACAACTAGAACCTGATCATGAACTGGAGCGGTTGGTGGATCTGCAGGCGCTACCCTAACTGTTGTACGTGCCACACCCCTGCCCCTAATACGGCCTCGACCGCGACCCCGGCCTCTAGTGGCCCCAACTGGTGGTACTAGTGGTCGTCCATCCGGACCAGTAGCATGTGTCCTCACCATTTTTGAGAGAATAAAATAACAGAAGTTTAGTACCAGAATCAACAGATTCGCATGACAAGAATTCAAGAATGTGAAGTTTTTCTAAAGGTTCTATAGCCTCTTAAAGATAAGTACAGACATCTCTGTACCGATCCGCAAGACTCTACTAAACCTGCTCATGACTCATGAGACCTATGTTACCTAGGCTCTAATACAAACTTGTCACGACCCCAAAACAAACCCGGTCGTGATTGAGCCTATCATGGAACTAGGACAGCCGACACATTCCAAAAAAGTTCAACATTTCATTAAAACTTAAATAACAACCTTTTTCAACTGAAATTTCCATAAAAGATATAAAGTCAAAAACCAAAATGCGGAAATAAAAGCCCGACCTCAGGTGTCACTAAGTCATGAGCAATACTACAATTGTTCCAAAACATAACAAGACCAAAAATAGTCTAAAAGTAGCCGAAGTATACTAGAAGGAACATAAAGAAGGAGAAAGGCGGGACTACGATCGTCAGGCAGCTACCTCACTATCTCCGGTGATAATCCGCAACCATAATAGTCAACAGCTGCTACCATGACCTGAGATACCTGGATCTGCACACAAGGTGCATGGGGTAACGTGAGTACACCAACTCAGTAAGTAACAAGTCCAAATTATGGACTGACAGGTAGTGACGAACTAAACCTCAGCAATTATAACACAATTAAATTGTACAGTAACATAGGCATGCTGGCAATTCAATTATTCAACTCAACAATAAAGTAAATACTAGTTCAAACAATGTGAAGTATAAAGTTCAGCAAATCTCTATATGGCAATGCCAGAAATGTATGAAAATACATTGTGTGTTCCCACTCTTAAGTGCTCAATCACTCGGTACTGCATATGGTCATCCGGCCCAGGGAAGTCTATCCCGGAATATATACAACACTGACTGCAAGTCAACTGGTACCGAGGAACAAGGGTAATCCAACCTTGAGGAGAAATCCGTCTCCAGGTATCAATACTTCGGACAAATCCATATCCAGGGAAATCCATCCCTCAAATATCATCTGCGCTCACTGGGGGTATGTTACAGACTCCAAAGGGGCTCCTACATCTCATGCGCTATCATAATCATCAACATAATTATTGCGGCGTGCAACCCGATCCCATAACTGCCACTCATAATCAGGCCATCGGTCTTACTCAGTCATCACTCTCTAATCTCACACATACAGGCTCATAAAACCATGAAACTCACCCAAAACAATGATATGATGTGCCAAATAATAAAAACTGAGACTGAGCCATGATATGATATGCATATACAAAATTAAGTACGGAATATCAATGAAACTAATGAGATGACAGCAAGAAAAGACCACTCGAGTCTCAACAGTATTGGTGTGAAACCCTAACATGATAATTAGCATGATTCATAGTTCATTTCCTTAATCATATAATCACAACACAAATATCAACAAGAAAGAGTCACTAAGCGGTGCCATGGAATGAACCAGGCCATAATTCTCACAGTGCACACCCACACGCCCATCACTTGGCATTTGCATCACCTCAATATAAATCGCATAACACGTAGTTCGGGGTTTCGAACCCTTAGAACCAAGTTTGGAAGCGTTACTTACCTCAAACCAAGCCAAATCCTATTCCGCTACACCTTTGCCTCTGGAATCGGCCTCCAAACGTCCCGAATCTAACCAAAATCAATAAAATGCAATCAATATAGGCTAAGGAATCAATTCCACACGAAAAACTATCAATTCAAACCAAAATCCCGAAATTCACGCAAATCCGACCCCTAGGTCCACGTTTTGGAATCCAACAAAAATCACAAAACTAGAAACATTTTCCACTCACGAGTCTATACATACAAGATTTATTAAAATCCGACTCCATTTGACCCCTCAAATCCTCAATTAAAATGCTCCAAAACTCAATCCCTAGCCCCTTCAACTTCACCCTAAATTCCCACTAATTCCATGATTAAACAGTAGGAAAATTATCACAAACACAAATAATAAAGCCCAAGTGGCTTACCTCACTGATACTCCTCGATTTCCTCTTGAAAATCACTGCCCAAAGCTCAAAACCCGGCCAACAATGGTGAAGAATGGGCAAAAATTCGCGTAGGGTCTAATTTATACTTTTGCCCAGGCATTTCCGCACCATCGGCCAAATTCACGCACCTTCGGGACTGCACCTGCGGTCCAAACACCGTATCTGCGCATTTCACTTAAATCCCCAGCTTTCGCACCTGCGCCCCAAGCCTCGCACTTGCGGGCTTGCAGATGGGGTCCAACTTCCGCTCCTGTGATCCTTATCTGCTTCTGCAGTCCATTTCCGCTTCTACGGACCTCGCATCTGCGGTGCCCAATCCGCAGGTGCGGAAATAACAGAAGCAGCAGTTTCAGCTGCTCAAACCAATTTCCAACTCTTATGCTAGCCATCTGAATTCATCCCGAGGCCCTCGGGGCCTCAACCAAAACTACCAACCAGTCACATACCACCATTCAAACTTATTCAAAACTTCGGAACACTCCAAACAACATGAAAACACCAAATCACCCTCGGATTCAAGCCTAAGAACTTCTAAACTTCCGAATTTTGCAAACAATGTCGAAACTTATCAAACCTTGTCCAAATGATGTAAACCTTTGCACACACGTCACAAATGAAAATACGGACCTACTCCAATTTCCAGAATTTCATTCCGACCCCGATATCAAAATTTCCAGTGCCGACCGAGAAATGCCAAATTTCAAATTTTGTCAATTCAAGCCTAAATCTACCACGGACCTTCAAATTACATTTCAAACATGCTCCTAAGTCCAAAATCACCTAACGGAGCTATCAAAACCATAAAAATTCAAATCTGAGATAGTTTACTCATAGGTCAACATCCGGTTGACTTTTTCCAACTTGAACTCCTAAATAAGAGACTAAGTGCCTCATTTCACTCCAAAACCACTCCGAACCCAAACCAAACAACACGATGCAATGATATACAGATAAAGAACATATAAAGAAGCAGAAATGGGAGAAAAGAGGCTATAACTCATGAAACGGCCGGCCGGGTCGTTACACTAAGTACAAGAATTTATGTTATGATAAAACAATCAACTTTTAATTGAGTAATTAAATTATTCATCACTATTTGATTCGATTATCATCAATATATCTTGGTAAACAATAGATTTCTCAAAGATCAATTGGTTTGATAGTGTTATGTTGAACATGTAGTCATCGGATTATGTATTTGGTAGTGTATGTCTCATATTTAAAAAAAACTAATAATAACCGAAAAAACCAAAAACCGATAAAAACCGAATCGAAAAAAAATTAGCTTAATTGGTTTGGTTTGATTCCAATATTTGAATAACCAACTTACTTGATTTGATTCTTTTTGGGGAAAAATCAATCCAAACCGAATCATAAACACCTCTAACTTCTAGGCTTTTCGCTTCTGCGGACCTTTTAGCCGTTTCTGCGATACCGCTTTTGCGGTCAAAACTTCGCCCCTGCGGAATTATACTACACACCCGACCTCGTGCACCTTCGGTCCCCCTCTTCGCATTGGAGGAATCGCATCTGTGGATAGAACCTTCGCTTCGATGATCACCAGCTACAACCCAACTCTGCTTCTACGGACCCTAATCCGTAGAAGCGCATCCGCTCCTGCGACCTTCTTTTCGCACCTGCGCCCCCAACATCTATAATCGATGCTGAAGCCTATCAAATCAACTCTGATGGACCTCAAATTTTGCACACATATCATAAATAAAACAATAGACCTATTCCAAATTTTGAAACCAAAATCCGAGCTAGGTAAGCACAAAATCAACTCTCGATCAAACTTCTCAACTCTCCAAACTTCTAATTGTTTTAACTTTTGCCATTTCAAGGAAAAATAACCTACGAACCTCCAAATCAATATCCGGACACACTCCTAAGTCTACAATTACCATATGGAGCTATAAGAATCATCAAAACTCCATTCCGGAGCCATTGACACATAAGTCAACATCCGGTCAACTCTTTCAACTTAGACTTCCAACTTGGGATTAAGTGCCCCAATTTATTCTGAAACATCCCCGAAATTAAAATAACTACCCCGGCAACTCAGACTACAACAATTGAACATAGAATAAGTCATAAATAGAGGAACAAGGCTACAACACTTAAAATGACTAGCTGGGTCGTTACATAGCAATATCAGCAAACCAAGATGGTCGATGTACAACAAATGTGACTGAAAATATATGTTCATCAAGAAATTTTTGTTTCGTATCTTATCTCAGTGGGAGGATTTTTTGAACCGACACAAATGATCATCTATCTAATTTTCTGAACCTTTTCGATCTTTTATTTCAAGATTGAATTCTAGTATAAGGAGTATTTATCTTAGAAATCTAGGTCTAACATATTTCTTTGCTAAGAGGTACTTTAAAGTTGCAAGATCAGTGTAAACTGTAATTTTTATTTCTATAAATTAGAAATGAAAATTTTCAAATGCAGATACTACTGCCAGTAATTCCTTCGTAGTTGTGGCATAATTCGTTAAAGCTTCATTAAGGGTTCTACTAGTGTAGTGGATAAGTCTGAAGATCTTGTCTCTCTTTTGTACTAATATTGCTCCTACTAATATATCAGTTACATCACACACCATTTCAAGTGGTTGGCTCTAGGGGTGGGGATATATCGGTTAGAACCGAAGAAACCTACTGAACCGAAAAAAATTTTATTTCGATTATTCAGTTTTTTTGGTCGGTTTCAGTTTGAAATTTTAGTTTTTCGATTTGGTCGTCGGTTATTGATTTATTTGGTTCGGTTAACCAAAAAATCGAATTATTAGCAAAATGGATTATTTAAACTACATATAGGCTAAGCCCATAGGTAATAATATTAGGCCCAATTTTAAGTTCCATCAAAGACCCAACCCAAATAAGTAAGTCAATGACTTTTCCCAGTCTTAAAACTTTCAACTCTAATAAAACTTCCATTTTATTCTAAGTCACTAGGGTTCTTCAAACTTCTGTTGCGCCCCTCTAGTCTCTATCGTCATTGATACACTTGTGCCGATGTGCTGCATCAGTTTTCGTTGTTGTCAGATTTCTTGTTGTTTTCCAAGTAAGCTTCTTTTTTTTTTATAATTCTCTCATTTCTTCTTTTTTTGTTCTCTGTCCTTGCCAATCTTTTACTATTTCCCTCGTTTTATTAAATATTTTCTTGTTTTTTCTGCCAACAAATTCGTCAATCCAATTATTACATAGAAGGAGCTAAATATGATAATATTCAAACCGAAAACGGACTAGAAATAATTGAACTAAAATTAAAAAATCGGACTGAACTAAACTTATTTCAGTTACTACTTTTACTAAACTGAAAACCAAATAACTGAACTGAATTTGTTCAAACCGAATTGAACAGACCGAATACCCACCCCTAGTTGGCTCTAATCAAGAGAAACAACAATTGGAATATTATTCAATTGTTCCTTGAGAAACAAAAATATTTTTCTGAAAATCTTCAGAAAATTCAAGATCTACTGCAATGCCTTATACTAATTGGGCAACATCTTTTTATATAAGAAAATTTCATGATAACTTCTCGGTTCGGTGCTAGATTTCCATAGCAAATCTAGATTTAACATTTGCAGATATGAGAATTCGTCATTCTAAGTTTGGATTTCGTCGATTTCGACATGACAAATCAAGACTTGGTGCATTGTCACGCAATACTTCTTTGTGTGTTTTCTTTGCTTTATCACCTCATAATTTTTTTTGCTTTTCTGAGAGAAATTACATGGTTAATATCAGGTAAAATGCACTTATCATACTTCCTCTGTAGGCTATCCCAATTTATATAACACTTTTCTCTTTTCTAACAATTGATCCTTTTAATTGTGACAATTTATTGGGACGTAGTTTCACTTTTCAAAATACAATTTCGAGCCCCTTTGGCTAAGCTAACAATGTTGCTTAGTTCGAGAAATGCTTTTGTTCAAAAGTATTATTCGAAAACGTACTTTGTATGGTAGGATTTGTGTTTGACTTTTTCATTTGAGTAGTGCTTTTGATAAAAAAAAATTATATTTGGCTATTCTTTCCAAAAAGTACTTTTGAGTTCTGAGTATCAAATTACAAATAAGAAGTAAATGTTCAATTTGCAATTAGTATGATTTAAGAAAGAGAATAATATTTAAATATTTATATAAAGAAATTCAATAAAATATAAAAAAATAAAGTAAAAATATAAAAAGATTTTTATTTTATCAATATAAAATATTGTTGTTCCAAAGAAATAATATTGATTATCTGGTAACATTTATTGTTTACATGATGATTTAAATATATAAATACATCATTTAATATAAACAAAAACTCCATTTTTATAAATTACTGTATAAAAGAAGAGATCTATTTATAGTTGAAAGACTATTCCAAAGAGGAAATAGGAGAAGAGAATAAAATTATGGAATAAGTAAAAAAAAAGAAATGTTAATAGAAGAAAAAAGGAAAAGGTTAAAATAATGAGAGATAATTTGAAAAATATAAATTAATTTTAAGAATATTTTTGTCTTGAATAAATTAACTTTCTGGTTTTGGTTCTTGGAAAAAGCTAAAATTTGTAGTTTCTCCTCAAAGTAGAAAAACTCTAATGCTCAAAAGCACTTTTTCATTTCGGTTAAATATTTCAAATTTTCAAAAAAAACTTTTTAAACAAAAAAAAATACTTTTAGTCTCCTAGAAACTTAGCAAATAGTCTTTTATATATTTTGGAAGTATGTAAAAAAGTATTATATGTCACAATAATTAATAATTCAAAATGATTAAAGGACAAACAAAATTTTGACTCTCAAAATCCGAAAAATATCACATAAATCAGGACGGAGGGAGCACTATGTGCTTAAGGTAGGAAAAAAAATGATGAAAAAACAACAAAGATTATTGCACTCTCATTGAAGCCTTTAGCTACAAACTTTTCAGGTTTCGGGTGCACTCTCATCGGAGCCAATAATTAATAATTCTAATACTGTGCTGAGTTTGCTGGCCAAATTATCATCCGTTTCTTATCTTTTTGGTTGACAAGACACATATCTATCAATTCTATAAATTTCAGGTTTGATTTCTAATAGGGACCAAGAATTCTAGTACTTTAGATTTTACCTAAAGTTCTAAATTTAGAAGTCTATAAAGTAACATGCTATATGCTTAGAGCAGTATGAAGAAGAAAATTAACAAGCCATCGAGATCTCACAGTTGACAAAGCATTTATTAATAGAAAACATAATAAAAATATACCCTTCAATCGGAAAAAAATAGAAATCATAAATAAAATACAACCCTCAACCAAAAAAAAAAAGCAAAAGAAAGGAAATAAAATTCTAGCTCTACATAGGAATCCCTAACCTATTGGAATAGCTGTGGAACCACTCGTTTTATCCACTTATTATTGAAAATCCTTATCTTATAGAGCTATATTACTGATATGCAAAAGCATATTCTTAAAGCATGTTATAAGTTACGCGCCAACGGAATCTGTCTTCTTCTTTGTCTTCGTAGAAAGTGTAGGCCTTGAGATTTCCATCTATTTCTAGCCGAAGGTATGTTAAAGTTGTGTTGATTTTAGTGAACGCCATAACATGGGAATTTCTTGTTGTTGATTTAGCCAATCTGTAGTCCAACTTCACCCTTTGATTTCCGCTGTTCAATTTTATTGATTCCAAAGTGCTATTTTTGAAATCAAACCAAGCTAATTCCACGGCAAGCTTGGTTCTGTTATAGATACCGAATATTTTCGGTTTCACTTCCAAGCTGTAAGGCCCGTTTACGTTCTTTTTCATGGAGGCCCGGCTCACAAGCTTATTCGGGCCTGACAAGCGGAGAGATTGGCCCACTAAAAGAGTGTCGGTGGGATGGTCGAAACTCTGCCAAATGAATTTTCCCTTTGAGTTATGAAGGACAAAGTTACCATTTGGTAACAACTTGAAACCAGTGACGCCTTTTTTAGCTGTGTTTGTTTGCCAAGCAATTCGACCATTAGCTTCTGCCAAGACAAGATTTCCATCTGTTCCTAAAGAAAAAGTGGCATTTTCCTTGACAGGATTTCCCCTATTAGCTTCCCATACCCAACGCATTAGAGATTCGGAACGGACAGTACCCATGCGCAAAGCTAGTGTCCATGCATTAGGGGTAGTGTTGTAAAAACAGAACTGGAATGGATTAGTGAAAATTCCAGAGAAAACACGATAATCTGCTTGGTATTCGACAACAAAAGGTCCTAATTCACCTTCATTGACGAATTTGAAGGTGTTTTCAACTGGGACTTGGGCAATTGAAGAAAATATTTGGCAGAAAAGAAAGAGAGAGGCAACAAGTGTAGTAGGCAATGAAGGAGACATGTTTAATTTCTTCTTTTAGCTGTTTGATGATATGATCCTTAGTTTCTTGCTATCCGTATTTATAGATGGATGGCGATGGATAATTAATTAGTTATTATGAATAGTACTGTTCATCCGTATCTTTTAAATTTTTGCATTGACAAGATTATAATGCACAAGTTGGCGCAAATGTAGTCAATTCAAAACCGGTCAATGTTGAGGTGCTGTCTGCATATGGTGTACAGGAGCATAAGTATGAGTTTACCTTGTGCGTGGATATATGCCTTAAAACACTGTCCATTTTAAATTCGAAGACGAAAGAAATGTGGAAGTGTTGTCAGAGACTGAGTCACGGAGGAGTTCGGGTTTTTATACCGACCTATATTAATTCATCACAGATAAGTGATAAATAAGATAAGAATAAGTATTAAATTAACTACTATTAATTGATAGCCATGCTTATAAAGACTTATGTGATGTATATATTAGGTTGATATAAATATTCGATGAATGTAAGTATTTACTTAACCAAGAGTATGCATTTGTTGTCTCAAATTCGACATATGTAGAGAATTAAAAATAATTTAAAATATGTTGATTTTGAACATGACGACAATAACGGATTGTTTTGGCTGTGTCAAAGAGATTTTATCTCCACATAAGTCCAACGCATTATTAATATGATGTTTAGCTTCTAGTTTTTATTTTTTCATATATCATTAGGATTGTCGTGATTTTTATTTTACGCGACAATCACTCTAAAAGAAATAAAAATAATAACAAATGGTCTTGCTGTACAATTTTTGGATTTTTACGTGGCATTTTGTTAGTTATTTGTGATTTCGTCTATTTTTATTTTTTATCAAACAAAATACAAAAAAAATGTGTGTCGTGTGTATTTGAACCGTAATTGATTTTAAAAGGAAAATCGTAAAATATATGTGTCTTTTATTCTATTTTTTGTTGTCATTTAATGATTTTATTTTTAATTAAATGTCAATGTGAGTGATAATTGTTGTTTTGAGTATTTATTAATATTGGTATGATTTTTTTTTTAATTATTAGGAATTTTTATTTAATTATAAGAAGGAAAACATTAGATTTGGGCCAAGATTTTAAATAAAATCAGGCCCAAACCAATGCAAATGACCCAGTCCAACCAGGCCTTCTGCAAGACGCCCCAAACGACGCCGTATAGGCATCATCTCTTCGAGCCGTTGATTGGTTCAAAGGAACGGCCCAGATCAGGCCAATCCTTTACCCAAACGACGCCGTATAAGGCCGTCTAATCTCAGTCGTTCAAACCAGGCTGATCTAACAGCCCTCGTCCCATCTCCTTTACCCGTTATCAGACCCGACCCAATGAAACCCGGTCTGATCCACCCCAGTATGAAAGCAAACGACACCGTTTCTTTTAATGGAAAGATCACAGCCGTTGATCAATGGCAATCCAACGGCCAAGACACAACCATCCACCCCGTATAAAAGGCCTCATATCACACCCTGCCCCTTATCCAAACCCCCCTGCCTTAGTCGTCCCTTCCACAGACCCAAACCCACAGAACCCTAGCCGCCCCCTTTTCCTTCACCATTAATCCCGGCGGCATGGACGCCGGTGACCCCCATCTTAACACCATAGATGCACCTCACCATCCTGAACCCAAATCCACCAACCACTTAGCTCGAATCCCCTCCCACCTTCTCGAATCTTCATTTGAAGATTCGAGTCGGACCTCGACTTACATCGATTTACCCTAGCTTCACACCAGACAATCTCCGGACCTCCCTCGTGACCAAACCATGCTTGGTTTGGTCCGAATCTAACCGTGGAAACCCAAATCCCAAATCTGCCATCTAGGAACCCTAGAAACCCCGGGCCTGGTCTGTGTCCGTTTGAGCCAAATGATTAGGGTCTAATGGACCTTAATCGAAGTGTTCTCAGTTGAGAACACTTCGATTAAAGTACGTTCAACCCCAAGAAGGGTCTATTCAAACACGAGCTAAGGTTTTCTGATTTTTAAGCCTTTAGGTAATTTTTATTTTTCTTTATCAGTTTATTTTGTCTGCTACAATTGATTGTCTGTTCGTATGTTTTGTTTAATTTATGTTATTGAATTTTTGTCAACTGTTGTTATCCACCTTACCCGGACCTCTGTATTTGCCAAGTTCTTTCCATTTACTGATCATGTATATGTGTGTAAGCTTTACAATCAATTGAATTTAAATTCGATTGATTAATCAATTCTCCAGTACAATTTTTGCTTAGTCAGTGCAATTTGAATCGCATGTTTGATACTGTTAGATTTCTGATCATGGTCTTTGATTGTATATGTTATAATTAGTATAGTCGATTCGATACGTGTCGTCGAATAGTTTCGGCTGTTTGAATGATAACAATTTGATATGTTCTTGCTGAACATTGTTTGAATCAAAATTGAGGATCGAGTATAGCTACTTATAGTTGTTAATTTGAATCAGAAACCTAAGGATTTGGTTTGTAGTTGCAGTCTGAATTGGTGGCATGTGCACTTGTGCACAACATGTGCATAAAGGCCCTTTTAGAGTTTAAAATAACTTGACAGCATATGCTCCAAGACAGACCAAGACAGACCAAGTCTCTCCATTCTCTTCATTCTTCTTCATTCTCTTTCATATTCCAGAGAATATGTCCTTCTTTGCACTTAGCTATTAGCTTGACCTATCTCAAATTGCACTTACACAAACTTTGGTTGTTTCTAAGTCTAATTTAAACTAAGATTGCAAGATGAATAATTGAAACTAGGAAATATTTTTTGTTGTTTTTCAAATGATATAAAAGGCCTAGGGCTATGAACTCCACCTAGGTGTTTGCCTAATGGGATGCAAAATTTAAAGCTTGTTTTGTTGGTCGAGGTGTATTATAGCTATCAGCACTCAAGTACCCACTCAATACCACTGGTAAGAGAGTGATTTTGCCCAATTCAGCTTTCTCAAGTCCAAATAGGTATTGAAAAAAATGGTTGATAAACATCTCAAGTCGGGTTTTACTATCTCTAGGTTCAACCATTTAATTAAGACTATCAATCTCTTGATTTACCCTACTTTCTTGTTAGCCAAGTTTTCCTAGACTAAGTCTCTTTTTCTCAAGTAGAGACCAAGTCAAATAGGCATTAACTAATGTTTTCAACCATTAATTCTACAATTAAAAATAAGAAAAAGGCTAAATAATTAACACTCAACCATAAACAAGCAATAAATCAAACACCCATTAAGTTTACACTCTAGGGTTAGGTCACAACCCTAGTGAAAATCTAGCCACTCATGCTTAAAACAGAAGAAATAGAAGAAGAAATGATAGTTAAACCCATATTCATAATTAAAATGAAATCTATGTTCACAAATCTCAAAATGGCAAAAACTACTAAAGAGATAAAAAAAAATGTCATTTTGGTTGCTGGTATTCAAAACTTGACCTAAAAAAATAAAACTCTTCTATTGTATACAAAGCTGGAATTTTCGGACAAAAATGCCCTTTTAGAGGATCTCCGGCCGCATAATTTTATGTGCGGTCTGCACATTGCTTCAACTTCACACGATTTGAATCTTGCGGCTACACAATTCTGAACCGCGGCCACATCTCTCATTTTCTGTGATTCGCACATTTCCGGGTACGACCGCACAAGGCTCTTCTGCGGATCGCACAAATGCAATTGCGGCCGCATAGCTGATCTTCTGCGACCTCACAATAATTATTCAGTCTACACTTCATTTAAGCTTGAAATGAGAACTCTCTGAACTTCTGTTCTTGCTTAACTTCTGCGGCCGCACATTTCATGTGCGGACTGCACTTCTCACAGTCCTCTTATATGAATGACTTCACAATCGACGACCGCAGATGATATTCTGCGGTCCGCACTTTGAGCTTCTGTGTCTCTTTTTGTCCTTCAGTTCAGATCACTCCTTTTGAGTTGGATATCATCTTAGTGGCTCATTTTCCGATACTCCTACAATTATGCATATTTTATCAGTTTTTGGAAAACAATTAAACGCTTTTGGACGAAAACGAGAGTTAAAAGGCGCTAGTAAGTAGTCAAAATGCCCAATTATTAGCATGGCTCAAATATATAACACAAACTATTACAAACACGAGAGATATTCATAGCTTAAAGCTTAACAGTCAATTCTAGGCTTATAAGAGCTCGACCACAACCCGAACATGAATAAATGACCTCGGTGCCCTGACATGGGTTCATCCCCATGCATGTGGGCACCCAATAGCTCATATCTATCATAACAATTCAGCAACTAGTGTGTCCGCTAAATTTAAATAAGATACTTACCTCAAGTAAATCAAATCAATCTGCTAACAGGCCATTTCCCACATGTATTGGCCTCCGGAAGGATCGACTCTAGCCAAATATAATGTAATACTATCAACAAAACCTATAATAATTGATTCCAAATAACAACGCTACGATATTCAACTAAGGTCAAAAAGAACTCAAAAAGTCAACCACAATCCTACATCTCAAAATTTTACAAAATTAACAAAATCCGAACAACCATTCAACAACGAGTCCAACCATACAAAAATTACTAAATTTCGACACCAAATCGTCTCTCAAACCTCCAATTTTTACTCTCCAATACATGGATCAAAAATCCCTAATTTTCACCTCAAAACACCAAATCTATGAGGGAAATTCAATAGGTATTCAATATAATTAGATAAAAATATTAAAAGTGACTTACCTTCAGAAATCTTGCAAAACCCCTCCAAAAATCATTTTAATCTGAGCTCCCAAAGTACAAAAATGAAAAAAAAACTCGAAACCCTTCGAATATATGTACTACCAGTAGTGGTGTTCATAAAAAACCCAAAGAACTGAACCAAACCTGTAAGGACCCGATAGGTCATTTTGAGCTCCAGTGCGTCATTCGGTAGTTTGAGTCTATGAGTAGCTTCACTTCAGGAATTATGACTTACACGCGTGGTCTGAATTGAATTTCAGAAAGTTCGGAGTTAATTTGGAAAAACAATTCTCATTTCGGAAGTTTTAAGTTAAAAGAATTGACTAAGGTTTGCTTTTTTGAGTAAACGATCTTAGAATCGGGATTTGAAGGTTCCAGCAGGTTCGTATAATGATTTTGGACTTGGTCGTATGTCATGATCGGGTTTTAGATGACCCAGGAGCGTTTCAGTGCCTATTGTGGAAGTGGCATTTTGGAAGAATTTCATAAATTTGGGTTGCAGTGTATTTCAATGTTATCGATGTCCGTTTAGGACTTCGAGTCTAGGAATAGCTCTATATGGTGATTATGGTATTGGGGGCGCGTCCGAAAGTGGATTGGAGGTCCGTAGGTCATTTCGGCGTCATTTTGGTGAAAGTTAGAAATTTGAAGGTTTTTGAGAAGTTTGACCGGAAGTGGACTTTTGATATCCGGGTCGGATTCCGATTCTAGAAGTTCGAGTAGGTCCATATGTCGAATGTGACTTGTGTGCAAACTTTGAAGTCAATCGGACGTGATTTGATAGGTTTCGGCTTTGAATGTAGAAGTTTGAAGTTCTAAGTTCATTAAGCTTTAATTGGGGTATGATTCATGATTTCGATGTTGGTTAATATGATTTGAGGCCTCGAGAAACTTCATGTCATGTTTTGGGACACGTTGGTGTGATTGGTCGGGGTCCCGGAGGCCTCGGATGTGTTTCAGATCATTTTGGGCTACTTTGGATGCTGGTGTACTGATGTCTAGTGTTGTTCTTCACGTTCACGAGGATCATCTCGCGTTCGCGAAGAAGGATTTAGCTTCTGGGATTTTGCTCTTCACGTTCGCGAAGAAGGAAATCTCTGTTGCACGGGTCTGACTTCGGAGGCTCATATCTCGCAATCTACAAGGAATTTAGAGATGATCCAAAAATAAAATTGTACCCCATTGCGCCTAATTTTCGGAAAAGTAAACCATTTCAAATTTGAATTTGTGTACAAAAGGTTATGGCTAGTGCACAAGAGGCTATCCGAGAAGATGAAGAAGAAATTTGTGTTGCACAGGGCTGACTTTGGCAGCTTATATCTCGAAATCTATAGGGAATTGAAAGATGACCAAAACATGAAAGTTGTAGATATTGTCATTTAGAGTTTTGAACAAAAAGTTATGAACATTATACTAGAGCTTATCTTAGAAAAGTTTGAAAATGGCTTTTGAGAATTTTGTTCATCGCGAATGCGATGGGAGGCTCGCAAACGCGAAGAAGGGTTGCCTAGCAGTGTATAAGTTTGCAAAAACGGGTTTGGCTCATTTCATCTCATTTCCTCCATAAGAGATGACCTAGGAGTGATTTTGGAGCTCCATCTTCATCATCTATGTCAAGGTAAGTATTTCCCACCTATTGCAAGTTAAATACTTGGATTATATGTAGATTTTAACATGGAAATTCATGGAAAATTAGTGGAAATTGAGGTTTTGGTAGAAAATCTAAAAATTAGTATTTTTGGATTTTGACCACGAATTTGGGCATGGAATTGAGAATAAATTATATATTCGAGTTTGTGATGTTATGCGTAATGTTTATCTTCAAAAATTTTCAGAATCTGGGCACGTGGGCCCGAGGGTTGATTTTATCAACTTTTCGCAGAGTTCGAAATTATTGTAAATTGGATTATAATAAGTATTGGAGTATATATTTATGGATTTGCACATTTATTGACTAGTTTTGGAGCATTGGGCATCGGTTTGAGTTGTTGGAAAGGCTTGGGAGCCGGCTATGGAACTTCGGAGCGATGTAAGTCTCCTTTCTAACCTTGTAAGAGGGAATTAATCCCATAGGTGAACTAAATTATTATGTGCTTCTATTTGTTGGGGCTACGTACGCATGAGGTAACGAGAGTCCGTACGTAGCTACTAGCTATGCCTAAGTCCGGGTAGTTTTAGGGTTACATCATGCCTTGTTGATATTGTTGTTGATTTATATTTATTGTTTACCTATAGAAGAAGCGAGATTGAGTTAGCTTATTTGTTTTGAAAGGAGTTGAAATTGAGTAAAAATTGGGTACTTAAAAGTTTTCATTTGAACTTCATATTTTGATACGAATTGAGGAATACTATAATAACTTAAGAAATCTATGTGTAACCGCGTCGCAAGTATGATCCGCGAGCGGGGTAATTCCTTAAATTTATATTTGATCGCGTCGCAAGTATGATCCGCGAGCGGGGTAATTCTTTAAATTAATATTTGATCACGTCGCATATATGATTCGCGAGCGGGGTAATTATATGCATCTATGCTTCGCGTTGTTCGACCCTATGCAGTACACAGTTTAAATATTATGTTGGATTGGGACGTACGACCTTGGCATGATTTGCGTATGACTTGATTGATTGTTTTGGAAATTTTGATAATTGATGTGGCTTGATCGGCCAGAGATATAAATTGTTAAAAGATGAAAATAAATTTGGAAATCTACTATTAACAAAAGAATTGTTTACCTGCTTCATGTTATTGAGTTTACAGTCGCCTTATAAAATTCATAATTTATCATATTATCGGTATATTATTGTTGGCCATAGCAAGTGTTGAAGTCGACCTCTCATCACTACTTCTTTGAGATTAGACTGGATATCTACTGGGTACGCGTTGTTTTCGTACTCATACTACACTTGCTGTCATTTTGTTGTACATACACATGTAAGTCTAGTGGCATTGGGGGCATAGAGGCATGGTTGATATGGGGACTTAGGTGAGTTGCATCTTATGAGACGATCCACAGCCAGCAGATTCTCCTTCAGAGTACTTGTATTTTCTTTTTTGTCCAACTTTATATTCCAGACAGTTATTGTATTTTAATTTACTTCCTAGTAAATGCTCATGCACTTGTGACACCGGATATTGGGATGATTATGGGATTATTCAGTATTGAAATTTACTAAAAATATTATTATTTAATCTGTAAAGTTCATCTTTTACTAGTTAAATTGAAGGAAATTACGATTTCAAAAATACTAAAATGAGAACAAATTAACTATTTGGTGTTGGCTTGCCTGACAGTGGTGTCCGGCGCCATCACGACCTTTAGTTGATTTTGGGTCATGACAAAACAGAACAAATAATCCGATACATTTTACGTTTGGTTTGGTTTTGGTTTTGAAATTTAAAAACCGATCAAATTTAGTTTGGTTTTGGTTTTAACAAAAAACAATAGCTGAAAAAATCGAATCAAACCGACTATAGAAGTAGCTATTTAAATTAATTATTACAATATATATATATATATATATATATATATATATATATATATATATATATCTCTATATATTTTGTGGTACATATTAGTCATTTGTATTTTTTTAGTACAGTTCTTTGTTATTATAATAATCTAATTCTTTGCTTTTACATTCAAGTTTGATTGATATTTTTTCTTTCTCTAAGCGTCACGAACCCAAAACCAACCCGGTCATGATGGTGCCTATTATGGAACTAGGTCAGCCGACACATTCCCAAAATGGTTCAACATTTTATTAAAACTTAAATAGCAACCTTTTCCAACTGAAATTTTCATAAAAGATATAAAGTCAAAAATCAAAATGCAGAAATAAAAGGGCTCGACCTCAGGTGTCACTAAGTCATGAGTAATACTACATCAAAACATAACAAGACCAAAAATAGTCTGAAAGTAGCTGAAGTATACTAGAAGGAAGATAAAGAAGAAGAAAGGTGGGACTGCGATCGCGAGGCAGCTACCTCACTATCTCCGGTGATAATCCGCGACTGGAATAGTCAACAGCCACTATCGTGACCTAAGATACATGGATCTATACATAAGGTGCAGGGGGTAATGTGAGTACACCAATTCAATAAGTAACAAGTCCAAACTATGGATTGATAGGTAGTGACGAACTAAAACCTCAGCAATTATAACAAAATTAAATTGTACAGTAACGTAGGCATGCTGGCAATTCAATTATTAAACTCAACAGTAAAGTAAATACTAGTCCGAACAATGTGAAGTATAAAGCTCAGTAAATCTCTATATGACAATGCTAGAAATGTATGAAAATGCACCGTGTGCTCCCACTCTCAAGTGCTCAACCACTCGCTGCCGCATATGGCCATTCAGTCCAGGGAAGTCCATCCCGGAATATATACAACACTGACGGCAAGTCAACTGGTACTGAGGAACAACGGTAATTCAAACCTGGGAAGAAATCCATCTCCAGGTATCAATACTTTGGACAAAACTATGTCCAGGGAAATCCATCTCTCGGCCATCACTCTCCAGTCTCACACACACGGGCTCACAATGCCATGAAACTTGCCAGAAACAATGATATGATGTGGCAAATAATAACAACTCAGACTGAGACATGATATGATATGCATGAAATAGATTGAGTACAGAATATCAATGAAACTAATGAGATGACAGCAAGAAACGACCAATGGATCTCAACAGTATTGGCGTGAAGCCCTAAAATGACAATTAGCATGATTTATAGTTCATTTCCTTAATCATATAGTCACAACACATATATCAACAAGAAAGAGTCACTAAGCGGTGCCACGGAATGAACCAGGCCACAATTCTCACGGTGCACACCCACACGCCCGTTACTTGGCATTTGTTACACCTCAATATAAATCACATAACACGTAGTTCAGAGTCTTGAACCCTCAGAACCAAGTTTGGAAGAGTTACTTACCTCAAACCAAGCCAAATCCTACTCCGCTACGCCTTTGCCTCAGAAATCGGCCCCGAAACGTCCCGAATCTAACCAAAAGCAATACAATGCAATCAATATAGGCCAAGGAATCAATTCCACACGAAAAACTATAAATTCAATCCAAAATCCCGAAATTCACCCAAACCCTTCCCCTGGGCCTGCATCTCGGAATCCGATAAAAATAACAAAACTAGAAACTCCTTCCACTCACAAGTTCATATATACAAAATTTATCAAAATCCGACTCCATTTGACCCCTTAAATCCTCAATCAAAACTCTCCAAAACACAAGCCCTAGCCCCTTCTACTTCTCCCCCAATTCCCACTAATTCCATGATTAAACAGTAGGAAAATCATAACAAACACAAATAATAAAGCCCAAGTAGCTTACCTCACTGATACCCCTCGATTTCCTCTTGAAAATCACTACCCAAAGCTCAAAACCAGGCAAACAATTGTGAAGAATTGGCAAAAATCGCGAAAGGTCTAATTTATACTTCTGCCCAGGCATTTCCGCACCTGCGGCAAAATTCATGCACCTGCGGGACCGCACCTGCAGTCCAAATGCCGCATCTCCGCATTTCACCTAAAGCCCCAGCTTTCGCACCTATGCCCCAAGCCTCACACATGTAGGCTCGCAGATGCGGTCCAACATCCACTCCTGCGGCCCTTCTCCACTTCTGCGGTCCATTTTCACTTCTGCGGACCTCGCACCCGCGGTCCCTAATCCGCAGGTGCGGAAATAACAGAAGCAGCAGTTTCAGCTGCTCAAACAAATTTCCAACTCTTCAGCTAGCCATCCGAATTCATCCCGAGGCCGTCGGGACCTCAACCAAAAATTCCAACCAGTCACATACCAACATTCAAACTTATTCAAACCTTCAGAACACTTGAAACAACATAAAAACACCAAATCACCCTCGGGTTCAAGCCTAAGAACTTTAAATTTCCCAATTCCGCAAATGATGCCGAAACCTATCAAACCTCATTCGAATGACCTGAAACTTTGCACAAACGTCACAAATGACACTACAGACCTACTCAATTTCGAGAATTTCATTCCTACCCCGATATCAAAATTTCCACTACCGACCGAGAAATGCCAAATTTCCGATTTCCTCATTTCAAGCCTAAATCTACCACATACCTCCAAATTACATTCCGAACATGCTTCTAAGTCCAAAATCACCTAACGAAACAATCTGAACCATAAAAATCCCAATCCGTGATCGTTTACTCATAGGTCAACATCCGATTGACTTTTTCCAACTTGAACTCCAAAATAAAAGACTAAGTGTCTTATTTCACTCCAAAACAACTCTGAACCCGAACCAACCAACACGATCCGTTGAAATACAGCTGAAGAACACATAAAGAAGTAGAATGGGGGAGATGGGGCTATAACTCATGAAACGACTGGCCGGGTCGTTACATCCTCCCCTCTTAAACAATCATCCATCCTCAAACGAGTCAAGAAACATACCTAAAGACTCAAACATGTGTCGATATCTTCTCCGCATCTCCCTCTTGGTCTCCCAAGTAGCCTCCTCCATGGGCCGACCTCTTCACTGCACTTTCACTGAAGCTATATCCTTTGATCTCAACTTTCGGACATGCCGCTCCAAAACAATTACTGGTTCCACATCATAAGTCAAATCACCGTCTAACTGAACCGTGCTGAAATCCAAAACTTGAGACGGATTGCCAATATACTTTCAGAGCATAGAAACATGAAATACTGGATGCACACTCGACAAGCTAGGTGGTAAAGAAAGCACATAAGCCACCTCCTCAATCCTCCGAATCACCTCAAAATGCCCAATAAATTGAGGGCTCAATTCGCCCTTCTTCCCAAATCTCATGACACCCTTCGTGGGTGAAACCTTTAATAGAACCTTCTCCCCGACCATGTAAGACACATCACGAACCTTTCTATCAACATAACTCTTTTATCTTGACTGAACTATACGAAGTCGCTCCTGAATCACCTTCACCTTGTCCAGATCATCATGTATCAAGTCTGTACCCAAAAGTCTAGCCTCGCCCGGCACAAACCAACCTACTGAAGATCTACATCGTCTTCCATATAAAGCGGCATATGGATCCATCTGAATACTCGACTGATAACTATTGTTATAGGCAAACTTCGCGAGCGGTAGAAACTGGTCCCATGAACCCCCACAGTCAATGACACAAGTGCGCAACATGTCCTTCAATATCTGAATAGTGCGCTCGCATGTGCCCGTCCATCTGAGGGTGAAAAAATATGCTCAACTCAACATGAGTACCCAACTCTCGCTGCACGACCCTCCAAAATTGCGATGTAAACTAAGTACATATATCTGAAATGATGGAAACTGGGACACCATGCAGGCGAACAATCTCTCGGATATAAATCTCAGCTAACTGCTCTAAAGAATAGGTAGTACACCTAGGAATGAAGTGCGCGGACTTGGTCAGCCGATCCACAATCACCCAAATAGCATCGAACTTTCTCAAAGTCTGTGGGAGTCCAGCTACAAAATCCATGGTGATCCGCCCCCACTTCCACTCTGGAATATCCATCTACAGAAGCAAGCCACCTAGTCTCTAATGCTCATATTTCACCTGCTGATAATTGAGACACCGAGCTATAAATCCCACTATATCCTTCTTCATTCTCTTTCACCAATAGTACTGTCTCAAATCCTGATACATCTTCATGGCACCTGAATGGATGGAATAACGCGAGCTATGAGTCTTCTCAAGAATCAACTCCCAAAGTCCATCTACATTGGGCACACATATCCGGCCCTATATCCTCAATACCCCATCATCACCAATAGTCACATATCTGGCATCCACGTGATGAAATATGTCCTTGAGGACAAGCAAATGAGGATCATCATACTGGGGCTCTCTAATACGATAAAACAAGGAAGACCAAGAAACCACACAAGCTAAGATCTGACTGGGCTCCGAAATATCCAACCTTACAAACTGATTGGCCAAGGCCTGAACATCAACTGCAAGAGGTTTCTCCCCAATAGGAATAAATGCAAGATTGCCCATACTCACCGCCTTCCAACTCAAGGCATCGACAACCACATTGGCCTTTCCCGGGTGATACAAGATAGTAATATCATAGTCCTTCAACAGCTCTAACCATCTCCGCTGCCTCAAATTGAGATCCTTCTACTTGAACAAGTGCTGGAGGCTATGATGATTAGTAAACACCTCACAAGACACACCATAGAGATAATGCCTCCAAATCTTCAATGCGTGAACAATGGAAGCTAATTAAAAATCATGAACATGGTAGTTCTTCTCATGGGGCTTCAACTGATGAGAAACATAAGCAATCACTCTACCCTCCTTCATCAACACACATCCAATGTCGACCCGAGAAGCATCACAATATACCATGTAAGAACCTGAAGTTGATGGCAAAACTAACACTGGAGCTGTAGCCAAGGCAGTCTTGAGCTTCTGAAAGCTCACCTCACACTTATCCGACCACCTGAAAGGAGCACCCTTTTAAGTCAATTTGGTCAAGGGTGATGATATAGATGAAAATCCCTGAACAAACCGATGGTAATAACCTACCAAACCAAGAAACTGCGAATCTCTGTGGTTGAGGACGGTTTGGGCCAACTCTGGACTGCCTCTATCTTCTTCGGATCAACTTGAATACCCTCACCGGACACCATGTGCCCCAAGAATGCCACTGAACTGAGCCAAAACTCATATTTGGAGAACTATTCATAAAGCTTCTACTCCATCAAGTGTTGCAATACAACTCTCAAATGCTCAGCATGCTCCTCCTGACTATGTGAGTACACCAGAATATTATTAATGAATACAATAACAAACGAGTCAAGATAAGGCCAAAACATGTTGTTCATCAAATGCATGAATGTTGTTGGGGCATTGGTTAGCCCAAAAGACATCACAAGTAACTCATAATGACTATATCGGGTTCTGAAAGTTGTCTTAAGAAGGTCTGAGTCTCTAATCTTCCTCTGGTGATACCCTGACCGAAGATCAATCTTGAAGAACACTCTCGCTCCTTGAACCTGGTCAAATAAATCATCAATACGAGTCAAAGGATACTTTTTCTTGATTGTGACTTTGTTCAACTGCTTGTAATCAAATCACATCCTCATCGTGCCATCCTTATTCTTTACAAATAGAATAGGCGTACCCCAAGGCAATACACTAGGCCTAATAAACCCCTTATCAACGAGTTCTTAAAGCTGGTCCTTCAACTCTTTCAACTCTGCTGGTGACATATGATACAATGGAATAAAAATGGGCTGAGTGCCCGACACCAAATCAATACCAAAGTCAATATCCCTGTCTGGTGGCATGCCCGGTACGTCAACATGAAATAAATCCAGGAAGTCCCTCACTTCCGAAAATGAATCGATACTAGGAGTCCCTGCACTGACATCCCTTACAAAGGCCAAATAAGAAAGACAACCTTTCCCAACCATCCGTTGGGCCTTCAAGTATGAAATCACCCTACTGGGAACATAATTTGTGAAACCTCGCCACTCAATCCATGGCACCACCGGCATATTCCAACTTTACCGTCTTAGCGTGATACATAGATAACCAATCCATGCCCAATATCACATCAAAATCAACCATACTAAGTAGTAAAAGGTATACTCGGGTCTCAAAATCCCCAATAGTCACTACAAAAATCGATATACGCGGTCCACAACAATAGTATCGCTTACCTTAGTAAATACACAAACAGATGAAATAAGAGACTCACGGGGCATATCTAAATAATGGGCAAAATATGATGACACATATGAAAAAGTGGAACCAGGGTCAAATAATACAAAGGCATCCCTGTGGCAGACTGAGACAATACATATGATCATGACATCTGAAGTAATAGCATCTGGTCCGGCTGGGAGCGCATTGAAATAGGCCTGACCACCATTTGATCGACCTTCCCTTCTAGGGCGACCCCTAGATGACTGACCTCCACCCCAAGCTGGCTGGATGGGTGGGGAAGTAACTGGTGCTGAAGTCGATGGCTGACTCCTCGGTTGTGATGAACCTCCTGTAATGCCGGGACAAAACCTCTTGATATGACCCAATTATCCACACTCAAAGCAACCACTACCGGCCACTAGCAATGGGGACTTAAGGGAGCCTCGAGCAACGGGATACCTACTAGAAGAACCAGGAATAAATGAACCTTGAACTGATGGTGCATGAGTCAAACTCTGAGCTGGAAGGGCACTGATATGAACTATGAGATCCATGGCCAGATGATCCACCATAGTGTCCCAGACGAGCTGACTGAGCATGTCTGAATGGATAGCCTCTGTCGTGCTGGAACTGACCTCCAGAAGGAACACCACTAAAAATACCAGATCCTCGAGGCCTCTTGGCCTCCCTCTCAACTCTCTCATGGCAGCGAACTAACTCTATTTCTTTGGAAATGTCAACTACCTCCTCAAAAGAAGCATCAGACACTCTCTCCTTAGTCATAAGAATGTGTAGCTGATAAGCAAGGCCATCACGAACCTCCTAATCCTCTCCCTGTCTGTAGGAGCCAACCAAACAGCATGATGGGCTAAATCAAAAAACCTCATCTCATACTGCATCACAGTCATATGATCCTAATGCAACTACTCGAACTATCTGCGCAGCTCCTCTCTGCGAGACTACGACACATACTTCTCCAGAAAGAGAACGGAGAACTGCTGCCAGGTAAGGGGTGCTGCACCAATAGGTCTACGCCTCTCATAAGCCTCCAACCAAGTAAATGTAGCGCTAAAGAATTGAAAAGTGGTGAATGAGACCCTACTGGTCTCTAGAATACCCGTTGTATGAAGAATCCTCTGACACTTATCCAAGAAACCCTAGGCATCCTCGCCCTCTACACCACTGAAAGTCGGAGGGTGAAGCCTACCAAATCTCTCCAATCGACACTGCTCGTCAACAGGCATGACTGGCACCACATAATCCTAAACAGGTGCAACTGGCTGGGCTGGTGGTGCCTCCGGTGTTTGAAGTCCCTGAGCAACCTGCTAGAGTATACGGGCGGCAAGAGACTGAGTGTCTCACCCAGCCTAGGAAGTAGCTGATGTAGCAGAAATGGCGACTACCTGAGCAAGACTGGGATAACAATAGGCACAATCGGTGCTTGAGCTGGTCCTGCTGGAGAGTCCACAACTAGAACTTGATCATGAACTGGAGCGGTTGGTGGATCTGCAGGCACTACCCTAACTGTTGTACGTGCCACACCCCTGCCCCTAATATGGCCTCGACCGCGACCCCGGCCTCTAGTGGCCCCAACTGGTGGTACTGGTGGTCGTCCATCCGGACCAGTAGCATGTGTCCTCACCATTTTTGAGAGAATAAAATAACAGAAGTTTAGTACCAGAATCAACAGATTCGCATGACAAGAATTCAAGAATGTGAAGTTTTTCTAAAGGTTCTATAGCCTCTTAAAGATAAGTACAGACATCTCTGTACCGATCCGCAAGACTCTACTAAACCTGCTCATGACTCATGAGACCTATGTTACCTAGGCTCTAATACAAACTTGTCACGACCCCAAAACAAACCCGGTCGTGATTGATCCTATCATGGAACTAGGACAACCGACACATTCCCAAAAAAGTCCAACATTTCATTAAAACTTAAATAACAACCTTTTTCAACTGAAATTTCCATAAAAGATATAAAGTCAAAAACCAAAATGCGGAAATAAAAGCCCGACCTCAGGTGTCACTAAGTCATGAGCAATACTACAATTGTTCCAAAACATAACAAGACCAAAAATAGTCTAAAAGTAGCCGAAGTATACTAGAAGGAACATAAAGAAGGAGAAAGGCGGGACTGCGATCGTCAGGCAGCTACCTCACTATCTCCGGTGATAATCCGCAACCATAATAGTCAACAGCTGCTACCATGACCTGAGATACCTGGATCTGCACACAAGGTGCATGGGGTAACGTGAGTACACCAACTCAGTAAGTAACAAGTCCAAATTATGGACTGACAGGTAGTGATGAACTAAACCTCAGCAATTATAACACAATTAAATTGTACAGTAACATAGGCATGCTGGCAATTCAATTATTCAACTCAACAGTAAAGTAAATACTAGTTCGAACAATGTGAAGTATAAAGTTCAGCAAATCTCTATATGGCAATGCCAGAAATGTATGAAAATACACTGTGTGCTCCCACTCTTAAGTGCTCAATCACCCGGTACTGCATATGGTCATCCGGCCCAGGGAAGTCTATCCCGGAATATATACAACACTGACTGCAAGTCAACTGGTACCGAGGAACAAGGGTAATCCAACCCTGAGGAGAAATCCGTCTCCAGGTATCAATACTTCGGACAAATCCATATCCAGGGAAATCCATCCCTCAAATATCATCTGCGCTTACTGGGGGTATGTTACAGACTCCAAAGGGGCTCCTACATCTCATGCGCTATCATAATCATCAACATAATTATTGCGGCGTGCAACCCGATCCCATAACTGCCACTCATAATCAGGTCATCGGTCTTACTCAGTCATCACTCTCAAATCTCACACATACAGGCTCATAAAACCATGAAACTCACCCAAAACAATGATATGATGTGCCAAATAATAACAACTGAGACTGAGCCATGATATGATATGCATGAACAAAATTAAGTACGGAATATCAATGAAACTAATGAGATGACAGCAAGAAAAGACCACTCGAGTCTCAACAGTATTGGTGTGAAACCCTAACATGATAATTAGCATGATTCATAGTTCATTTCTTTAATCATATAATCACATCACAAATATCAACAAGAAAGAGTCACTAAGCGGTGCCATGGAATGAACCAGGCCACAATTCTCACAGTGCACACCCACACGCCCATCACTTGGCATTTGCATCACCTCAATATAAATCGCATAACACGTAGTTCGGGGTTTCGAACCCTTAGAACCAAGTTTGGAAGCGTTACTTACCTCAAACCAAGCCAAATCCTATTCCGCTACACCTTTGCCTCTGGAATCGGCCTTCAAACGTCCCGAATCTAACCAAAATCAATACAATGCAATCAATATAGGCTAAGGAATCAATTCCACACGAAATACTATCAATTCAAACCAAAATCCCGAAATTCACACAAATCCGACCCCTAGGTCCACGTTTGGAATCCGACAAAAATCACAAAACTAGAAACATTTTCCACTCACGAGTCTATACATACAAGATTTATTAAAATCCGACTCCATTTGACCCCTCAAATCCTCAATCAAAATGCTCCAAAACTCAATCCCTAGCCCCTTCAACTTCACCCTAAATTCCCACTAATTCCATGATTAAACAGTAGGAAAATTATCACAAACACAAATAATAAAGCCCAAGTGGCTTACCTCACTGATACTCCTCGATTTCCTCTTGAAAATCACTGCCCAAAGCTCAAAACCCGGCCAACAATGGTGAAGAATGGGCAAAAATTAGCGTAGGGTCTAATTTATACTTTTGCCCAGGCATTTCCGCACCATCGGCCAAATTCACGCACCTGCGGGACTCCACCTGCGGTCCAAACACCGTATCTGCGCATTTCACTTAAATCCCCAGCTTTTGTACCTGCGCCCCAAGCCTCGCACTTGCGGGCTCGCAGATGGGGTCCAACTTCCGCTCCTGTGATCCTTATCGCTTCTGCAGTCCATTTCCGCTTCTACGGACCTCACATCTGCGATCCCCAATCCGCAAGTGCGGAAATAACAGAAGCAGCAGTTTCAGCTGCTCAAACCAATTTCCAACTCTTATGCTAGCCATCTGAATTCATCCCGAGGCCCTCGGGACCTCAAACAAAACTACCAACCAGTCACATACCACCATTCAAACTTATTCAAAACTTCGGAACACTCCAAACAACATCAAAACACCAAATCACCCTCGGATTCAAGCCTAAGAACTTCTAAACTTCCGAATTTTGCAAATAATGTCGAAACTTATCAAACCTTGTCCAAATGACCTAAACCTTTGCACACACGTCACAAATGAAAATACGGACCTACTCCAATTTCCAGAATTTCATTCTGACCCCGATATCAAAATTTCCAGTGCCGACCGAGAAATGCCAAATTTCCAATTTTGTCAATTCAAGCCTAAATCTACCACGGACCTTCAAATTACATTTCAAACATGCTCCTAAGTCCAAAATCACCTAACGGAGCTATCCAAACCATAAAAATTCAAATCCGAGATAGTTTACTCATAGGTCAACATCCGGTTGACTTTTTCCAACTTGAACTCCTAAATAAGAGACTAAGTGCCTCATTTCACTCCAAAACCACTCTGAACCCAAACCAACCAACACGATGCAATGATATACAGATAAAGAACATATAAAGAAGCAGAAATGGGAGAAAAGGGGCTATAACTCATGAAACGGCCGGCCGGGTCGTTACACTAAGTACAAGAATTTATGTTATGATAAAACAATCAACTTTTAATTGAGTAACTAAATTATTCATCACTATTTGATTCGATTATCATCAATATATCTTGGTAAACAATAGATTTCTCAAAGATCAATTGGTTTGATAGTGTTATGTTGAACATGTAGTCATCGGATTATGTATTTGGTAGTGTATGTCTCATATTTAAAAAAAACTAATAATAACCGAAAAAACCAAAAACCGATAAAAACCGAATCGAAAAAAAATTAGCTTAATTGGTTTGGTTTGATTCCAATATTTGAATAACCAACTTACTTGATTTGATTTCTTTTTGGGGAAAAATCAATCCAAACCGAATCATAAACACCTCTAACTTCCAGGCTTTTCGCTTCTGCGGACCTTTTAGCCGTTTCTGCGATACCGCTTTTGCGGTCAAACCTTCGCCCCTGCGGAATTATACTACACACCCGACCTCGTGCACCTTCGGTCCCCCTCTTCGCATTGGAGGAATCGCATCTGTGGATAGAACCTTCGCTTCGATGATCACCAGCTACAACCCAACTCTGCTTCTACGGACCCTAATCCGTAGAAGCGCATCCGCTCCTGCGACCTTCTTTTCGCACCTGCGCCCCCAACATCTATAATCGATGCTGAAGCCTATCAAATCAACTCTGATGGACCTCAAATTTTGCACACATATCATAAATAAAACAATAGACCTATTCCAAATTTTGAAACCAAAATCCGAGCTAGGTAAGCACAAAATCAACTCTCGATCAAACTTCTCAACTCTCCAAACTTCTAATTGTTTTAACTTTTGCCATTTCAAGGAAAAATAACCTACGAACCTCCAAATCAATATCCGGACACACTCCTAAGTCTACAATTACCATATGGATCTATAAGAATCATCAAAACTCCATTCCGGAGCCATTGACACATAAGTCAACATCCGGTCAACTCTTTCAACTTAGACTTCCAACTTGGGATTAAGTGCCCCAATTTATTCTGAAACATCCCCGAAATTAAAATAACTACCCCGGCAACTCAGACTACAACAATTGAACATAGAATAAGTCATAAATAGAGGAACAAGGCTACAACACTTAAAATGACTAGCTGGGTCGTTACATAGCAATATCAGCAAACCAAGATGGTCGATGTACAACAAATGTGACTGAAAATATATGTTCATCAAGAAATTTTTGTTTCGTATCTTATCTCAGTGGGAGGATTTTTTGAACCGACACAAATGATCATCTATCTAATTTTCTGAACCTTTTCGATCTTTTATTTCAAGATTGAATTCTAGTATAAGGAGTATTTATCTTAGAAATCTAGGTCTAACATATTTCTTTGCTAAGAGGTACTTTAAAGTTGCAAGATCAGTGTAAACTGTAATTTTTATTTCTATAAATTAGAAATGAAAATTTTCAAATGCAGATACTACTGCCAGTAATTCCTTCGTAGTTGTGGCATAATTCGTTAAAGCTTCATTAAGGGTTCTACTAGTGTAGTGGATAAGTCTGAAGATCTTGTCTCTCTTTTGTACTAATATTGCTCCTACTAATATATCAGTTACATCACACACCATTTCAAGTGGTTGGCTCTAGGGGTGGGGATATATCGGTTAGAACCGAAGAAACCTACTGAACCGAAAAAAATTTTATTTCGATTATTCAGTTTTTTTGGTCGGTTTCAGTTTGAAATTTTAGTTTTTCGATTTGGTCGTCGGTTATTGATTTATTTGGTTCGGTTAACCAAAAAATCGAATTATTAGCAAAATGGATTATTTAAACTACATATAGGCTAAGCCCATAGGTAATAATATTAGGCCCAATTTTAAGTTCCATCAAAGACCCAACCCAAATAAGTAAGTCAATGACTTTTCCCAGTCTTAAAACTTTCAACTCTAATAAAACTTCCATTTTATTCTAAGTCACTAGGGTTCTTCAAACTTCTGTTGCGCCCCTCTAGTCTCTATCGTCATTGATACACTTGTGCCGATGTGCTGCATCAGTTTTCGTTGTTGTCAGATTTCTTGTTGTTTTCCAAGTAAGCTTCTTTTTTTTTTATAATTCTCTCATTTCTTCTTTTTTTGTTCTCTGTCCTTGCCAATCTTTTACTATTTCCCTCGTTTTATTAAATATTTTCTTGTTTTTTCTGCCAACAAATTCGTCAATCCAATTATTACATAGAAGGAGCTAAATATGATAATATTCAAACCGAAAACGGACTAGAAATAATTGAACTAAAATTAAAAAATCGGACTGAACTAAACTTATTTCAGTTACTACTTTTACTAAACTGAAAACCAAATAACTGAACTGAATTTGTTCAAACCGAATTGAACAGACCGAATACCCACCCCTAGTTGGCTCTAATCAAGAGAAACAACAATTGAAATATTATTCAATTGTTCCTTGAGAAACAAAAATATTTTTCTGAAAATCTTCAGAAAATTCAAGATCTACTGCAATGCCTTATACTAATTGGGCAACATCTTTTTATATAAGAAAATTTCATGATAACTTCTCGGTTCGGTGCTAGATTTCCATAGCAAATCTAGATTTAACATTTGCAGATATGAGAATTCGTCATTCTAAGTTTGGATTTCGTCGATTTCGACATGACAAATCAAGACTTGGTGCATTGTCACGCAATACTTCTTTGTGTGTTTTCTTTGCTTTATCACCTCATAATTTTTTTTGCTTTTCTGAGAGAAATTACATGGTTAATATCAGGTAAAATGCACTTATCATACTTCCTCTGTAGGCTATCCCAATTTATATAACACTTTTCTCTTTTCTAACAATTGATCCTTTTAATTGTGACAATTTATTGGGACGTAGTTTCACTTTTCAAAATACAATTTCGAGCCCCTTTGGCTAAGCTAACAATGTTGCTTAGTTCGAGAAATGCTTTTGTTCAAAAGTATTATTCGAAAACGTACTTTGTATGGTAGGATTTGTGTTTGACTTTTTCATTTGAGTAGTGCTTTTGATAAAAAAAAATTATATTTGGCTATTCTTTCCAAAAAGTACTTTTGAGTTCTGAGTATCAAATTACAAATAAGAAGTAAATGTTCAATTTGCAATTAGTATGATTTAAGAAAGAGAATAATATTTAAATATTTATATAAAGAAATTCAATAAAATATAAAAAAATAAAGTAAAAATATAAAAAGATTTTTATTTTATCAATATAAAATATTGTTGTTCCAAAGAAATAATATTGATTATCTGGTAACATTTATTGTTTACATGATGATTTAAATATATAAATACATCATTTAATATAAACAAAAACTCCATTTTTATAAATTACTGTATAAAAGAAGAGATCTATTTATAGTTGAAAGACTATTCCAAAGAGGAAATAGGAGAAGAGAATAAAATTATGGAATAAGTAAAAAAAAAGAAATGTTAATAGAAGAAAAAAGGAAAAGGTTAAAATAATGAGAGATAATTTGAAAAATATAAATTAATTTTAAGAATATTTTTGTCTTGAATAAATTAACTTTCTGGTTTTGGTTCTTGGAAAAAGCTAAAATTTGTAGTTTCTCCTCAAAGTAGAAAAACTCTAATGCTCAAAAGCACTTTTTCATTTCGGTTAAATATTTCAAATTTTCAAAAAAAACTTTTTAAACAAAAAAAAATACTTTTAGTCTCCTAGAAACTTAGCAAATAGTCTTTTATATATTTTGGAAGTATGTAAAAAAGTATTATATGTCACAATAATTAATAATTCAAAATGATTAAAGGACAAACAAAATTTTGACTCTCAAAATCCGAAAAATATCACATAAATCAGGACGGAGGGAGCACTATGTGCTTAAGGTAGGAAAAAAAATGATGAAAAAACAACAAAGATTATTGCACTCTCATTGAAGCCTTTAGCTACAAACTTTTCAGGTTTCGGGTGCACTCTCATCGGAGCCAATAATTAATAATTCTAATACTGTGCTGAGTTTGCTGGCCAAATTATCATCCGTTTCTTATCTTTTTGGTTGACAAGACACATATCTATCAATTCTATAAATTTCAGGTTTGATTTCTAATAGGGACCAAGAATTCTAGTACTTTAGATTTTACCTAAAGTTCTAAATTTAGAAGTCTATAAAGTAACATGCTATATGCTTAGAGCAGTATGAAGAAGAAAATTAACAAGCCATCGAGATCTCACAGTTGACAAAGCATTTATTAATAGAAAACATAATAAAAATATACCCTTCAATCGGAAAAAAATAGAAATCATAAATAAAATACAACCCTCAACCAAAAAAAAAAAGCAAAAGAAAGGAAATAAAATTCTAGCTCTACATAGGAATCCCTAACCTATTGGAATAGCTGTGGAACCACTCGTTTTATCCACTTATTATTGAAAATCCTTATCTTATAGAGCTATATTACTGATATGCAAAAGCATATTCTTAAAGCATGTTATAAGTTACGCGCCAACGGAATCTGTCTTCTTCTTTGTCTTCGTAGAAAGTGTAGGCCTTGAGATTTCCATCTATTTCTAGCCGAAGGTATGTTAAAGTTGTGTTGATTTTAGTGAACGCCATAACATGGGAATTTCTTGTTGTTGATTTAGCCAATCTGTAGTCCAACTTCACCCTTTGATTTCCGCTGTTCAATTTTATTGATTCCAAAGTGCTATTTTTGAAATCAAACCAAGCTAATTCCACGGCAAGCTTGGTTCTGTTATAGATACCGAATATTTTCGGTTTCACTTCCAAGCTGTAAGGCCCGTTTACGTTCTTTTTCATGGAGGCCCGGCTCACAAGCTTATTCGGGCCTGACAAGCGGAGAGATTGGCCCACTAAAAGAGTGTCGGTGGGATGGTCGAAACTCTGCCAAATGAATTTTCCCTTTGAGTTATGAAGGACAAAGTTACCATTTGGTAACAACTTGAAACCAGTGACGCCTTTTTTAGCTGTGTTTGTTTGCCAAGCAATTCGACCATTAGCTTCTGCCAAGACAAGATTTCCATCTGTTCCTAAAGAAAAAGTGGCATTTTCCTTGACAGGATTTCCCCTATTAGCTTCCCATACCCAACGCATTAGAGATTCGGAACGGACAGTACCCATGCGCAAAGCTAGTGTCCATGCATTAGGGGTAGTGTTGTAAAAACAGAACTGGAATGGATTAGTGAAAATTCCAGAGAAAACACGATAATCTGCTTGGTATTCGACAACAAAAGGTCCTAATTCACCTTCATTGACGAATTTGAAGGTGTTTTCAACTGGGACTTGGGCAATTGAAGAAAATATTTGGCAGAAAAGAAAGAGAGAGGCAACAAGTGTAGTAGGCAATGAAGGAGACATGTTTAATTTCTTCTTTTAGCTGTTTGATGATATGATCCTTAGTTTCTTGCTATCCGTATTTATAGATGGATGGCGATGGATAATTAATTAGTTATTATGAATAGTACTGTTCATCCGTATCTTTTAAATTTTTGCATTGACAAGATTATAATGCACAAGTTGGCGCAAATGTAGTCAATTCAAAACCGGTCAATGTTGAGGTGCTGTCTGCATATGGTGTACAGGAGCATAAGTATGAGTTTACCTTGTGCGTGGATATATGCCTTAAAACACTGTCCATTTTAAATTCGAAGACGAAAGAAATGTGGAAGTGTTGTCCATTAATTGATAGCCATGCTTATAAAGACTTATGTGATGTATATATTAGGTTGATATAAATATTCGATGAATGTAAGTATTTACCTAACCAAGAGTATGCATTTGTTGTCTCAAATTCGACATATGTAGAGAATTAAAAATAATTTAAAATATGTTGATTTTGAACATGACGACAATAACGGATTGTTTTGGCTGTGTCAAAGAGATTTTATCTCCACATAAGTCCAACGCATTATTAATATGATGTTTAGCTTCTAGTTTTTATTTTTTCATATATCATTAGGATTGTGAGCACGTGATTTTTGTTTTACGCGACAATCACTCTAAAAGAAATAAAAATAATAACAAATGGTCTTGCTGTACAATTTTTGGATTTTTACGTGGCATTTTGTTAGTTATTTGTGATTTCGTCTATTTTTATTTTTTATCAAACAAAATATAAAAAAAATGTGTGTCGTGTGTATTTGAACCGTAATTGATTTTAAAAGGAAAATCGTAAAATATATGTGTCTTTTATTCTATTTTTTGTTGTCATTTAATGATTTTATTTTTAATTAAATGTCAATGTGAGTGATAATTGTTGTTTTGAGTATTTATTAATATTGGTATGATTTTTTTTTTAATTATTAGGAATTTTTATTTAATTATAAGAAGGAAAACATTAGATTTGGGCCAAGATTTTAAATAAAATCAGGCCCAAACCAATGCAAATGACCCAGTCCAACCAGGCCTTCTGCAAGACGCCCCAAACGACGCCGTATAGGCATCATCTCTTCGAGCCGTTGATTGGTTCAAAGGAACGGCCCAGATCAGGCCAATCCTTTACCCAAACGACGCCGTATAAGGCCGTCTAATCTCAGCCGTTCAAACCAGGCTGATCTAACAGCCCTCGTCCCATCTCCTTTACCCGTTATCAGACCCGACCCAATGAAACCCGGTCTGATCCACCCCAGTATGAAAGCAAACGACACCGTTTCTTTTAATGGAAAGATCACAGCCGTTGATCAATGGCAATCCAACGACCAAGACACAACCATCCACCCCGTATAAAAGGCCTCATATCACACCCTGCCCCCTATCCAAACCCCCCTGCCTTAGTCGTCCCTTCCACAGACCCAAACCCACAGAACCCTAGCCGCCCCCTTTTCCTTCACCATTAATCCCGGCGGCATGGACGCCGGTGACCCCCATCTTAACACCATAGATGCACCTCACCATCCTGAACCCAAATCCACCAACCACTTAGCTCGAATCCCCTCCCACCTTCTCGAATCTTCATTTGAAGATTCGAGTCGGACCTCGACTTACACCGATTTACCCCAGCTTCACACCAGACAGTCCCCGGACCTCCCTCGTGACCAAACCATGCTTGGTTTGGTCCGAATCTAACCGTGGAAACCCAAATCCCAAATCTGCCATCTAGGAACCCTAGAAACCCCGAGCCTGGTCTGTGTCCGTTTGAGCCAAATGATTAGGGTCTAATGGACCTTAATCGAAGTGTTCTCAGTTGAGAACACTTCGATTAAAGTCCGTTCAACCCCAAGAAGAGTCTATTCAAACACGAGCTAAGGTTTTCTGATTTTTAAGGCTTTAGGTAATTTTTATTTTTCTTTATCAGTTTATTTTGTCTGCTACAATTGATTGTCTGTTCGTATGTTTTGTTTAATTTATGTTATTGAATTTTTGTCAACTGTTGTTATCCACCTTACCCGGACCTCTGTATTTGGCCAAGTTCTTTCCATTTACTGATCATGTGTATGTGTGTAAGCTTTACAATCAATTGAATTTAAATTCGATTGATTAATCAATTCTCTAGTACAATTTTTGCTTAGTCAGTGCAATTTGAATCGCACGTTTGATACTGTTAGATTTCTGATCATGGTCTTTGATTGTATATGTTATAATTAGTATAGTCGATTCGATACGTGTCGTCGAATAGTTTCGGCTGTTTGAATGATAACAATTTGATATGTTCTTGCTGAACATTGTTTGAATCAAAATTGAGGATCGAGTATAGCTACTTATAGTTGTTAATTTGAATCAGAAACCTAAGGATTTGGTTTGTAGTTGCAGTCTGAATTGGTGGCATGTGCACTTGTGCACAACATGTGCATAAAGGCCCTTTTTATAGTTTAAAATAACTTGACAGCATATGCTGTCAGGTTATATTCTTGCTGCCCATGTCTGCTTTTAGTTTAATAAGCTGATTAAAAGGGCTGTCATGAATCTCATGGGAGGTTTTCATATTTTAAAATGTTGAGTGGAAAAACAGCAAGAAAGGAGGGGGTTCTGATGTGTTTAACAGACTAAAAGGGGCTGATGTTAGGCTATAAAGAAGGGAGAACTTCCATTAGTTCAGGGAGAATTCAGACAGATTTGGAGACTGAAAATTAAACTGGATTTTGAGGGGTTTGAGAAAGCATAGATACAGAGAGAGATACCACAGAATAGGCATATACAGACACATACACAAGAGAGAAAAACATACAGAAAAACCAGAAACTGTTTCTTCCTACTGTTGTTTGGGTTTCATTTGTTCAACCTATTCAATCAATCCTGATTTCTTCCAAGTCTCAACTAAGTTTATTGGTTGGTTTGCATTAGTTGTTCTCCTGGACTTGGTCTGTCTTGGAGTATTGTTTCTACTACACTGTTTGCTGCTGTTATTTTGTTACTGTTTGTTCCATCGGCTATAGTTGCATCTTGCACTGGGATTTGTCCTGTTGTTATCTGCTGTTACTGCTGCTGCTTCTGTTGCCATTATCACTCTACTGACTTCTCTTCTTCTTCTTCAATTGTAAGCATTTCCAGGTACACACTTCTGAAACCATGTTTGCTGAAAGCTTGAAGTTTTGAAGTAGAAATACAGAAATGAATGTTGTTTGCTTTACAATACTTGTATTAAAAAACATAGCAATAAGTTGAATGTTAGTTAGCTTGTATTTGTTTAAGTTCATTTTATCTACAATTACTTTGTATGAATTAATATACATCCTAACCGAGGTGGATTACTAGACAATATTATTGTTAGATCAGATGTGTCGGGAGATGATATATTTGTTAGATCAGTTTATAGCTCATTAAAATATACCTTTGTGCAATATGTACTTAATAGAAGTTTAGTCTATTTAACACTACATGGTTATAGTTGTTAAGATGTCTGTATGATGAGGAGTGCGTGTGTGTTTAGTATATCGGCAGTCAAATCTCAGTTTCTATTTTTGTTTCCCTAACATGTAAGGCAGGATGCTTTTAATTCAACAGAAAGACTCATCATAATTCTGAATCGTTTAAACTAACTCTATCAAATTGGGTCGCGTTAGGCAGTTTATAGGATCACGTCTGAATCTCATTGGTATTAGTTTATAGTAGTCAATGCTGTTAATCTGTTCAAAAGGTCATTTTGCATAAAATGAGACAGACGCCTAGGGTGAGTTCAGCATGATATTTGTCTTGTATGCAATTTCTTTTGTCAAATTGAAAGCATGTTCAATAAAGCACAAAATTTTTCCACCTCGCAATAATCAATCAGATAATTAGCTAAGCCTGAAATTCAATTAGCATGCATTTTCTTTCTTCTATTTTTTAGAGACAAATATAATAGAAATGTAGTCACTTGAGGATATCCTTTCTAAAATAATGAGACGAGCCTCGTAAAATAAAAATGCCAATTGCGGGGCCCTCAATAATTAACCATAATAAATACTTAGAATTTGGGATGGACTGTTTAGTGAATTTCGCTGCCTTCCCCAAAGATAATAACACGTTAAACTCTTTAGGCGCGACTCAATTAAATTACATTCTTAAATTCGGGTGCGCATTTATGTGACCCAAAATTCAAATCTCAACGGAGTCGAAATGTGTTAACAACTACGGGTGCATTGATTGTGACGTGGTTCGAGATGCATTTTCACGACGTTGCAATTCTATAAAAATAAATGATAATAATAAAAGCGGTTTAAATTTAATAAAAGCACATAAGTCACAACATGTATTTAAATAAGATATTTAGCCATTTTAACAATTTAAGCGACCGTGCTAGAACCACGGGATTCGAGGATGCCTAACACCTTCCCTCGGGTCAACAGAATTCCTTACTTAGAATTTCTGGTTCGCAAACTTCATTTGGAAAAGTCAAAAATTTCCTCGATTTGGGATTCAAGATAAACCGGTGACTTGGACACCAAAAGCCAAACCTTTCCCAAGTGGCGACTCTGAATTAAATAAATAATCCCATTTCGAATATTGTCACTTAAATTGGAAAAACTCCCTCGCGCATTTTTACCCTTCGGGGCGGGCGCGCAAAAAGGAGGTGTAACAAGGATAATTTATGAGAAAATTCTTGCATTTTTTATATGAAATTTAATGCTGAAAAAGTAAAAACACACACACACACACATATATATATTATAATTTTGCATTACTAACTATTATCAGGGAACGTTTTATCTTCTAATGTAAGATTTTTCGGTGCAAATTCAAATTTAATCGGACTTCAATACTAGTACCGGACGCCGATTGAAAACCCAAAAAAAAAAAATACTTGTATGTACACCAACATACTCGAATTATGATTTTTACTTTTTTTTTTTAGTATTCACCATAGATTTGAAGGTAAAACAAGATAATGATCCTTGCTTTTTTAAAGTTGAGTCATGCCAACTGTTTCCGACTTTTGGTATTTCGATGAAAAAGGGTAGGCGGCTGATTGCGAAAATTATGCTCCCGCTGGGACATAAGTTTTTCTTTTATTATTTTTAAAAAAAATTAAAAATATTGTTTGATTATAAAAATATCAGTATTTGGGCAATTTTTTAAGATGAATTTTTCAAATTTCAAGAAGTAGTTTAGACTAATTTTTAAATAGCAAAACATCAATTTTTTTTTTCAAATAAAATGCATATACAAATACAATTTTAATTTTTAAAAACTATTTTTTATCTTATCATCAAAATCTTTTTTACTTTTTTAAGTTTCAATTAATTAAATTTATGTACGAGCATTTGTTTATGTTACATAATCATTGATCTCTCTTTACCCATAGCAATCAATCATAGTTTTTGTCTGAACCAAGAAATCACTTTCTTTCAAGTTGTCACTTTGTTACTTACAAGTTGAGAATCGCCAACGACGACTGGTCTTTGAATGATTTAACATCTATGACTTATCCAGAATGGGAAGAAGAAAAATTACTAACAACAACATTATACCCGGTATAAATTCCACTTAGTAAGGTCGGAAGAGAATCGTGTGTGCGCAAACTTTATCCTTACTTTGTGAAGGTAGAGAGACTGTTTCCAATAAGCTCTCGGCTCAGCCAAACATAGGTACCCCAATAATAACAAGAAACAAGATGGGACAACACAAAAATAAACCAAGTAAAAGCAGCATACATAATAAGATAGTAAGATGATCGAAATACAAAAAGCCTACTACCAACCAAATGCGAGAGTATATACTAACACCGCCGATATAAATAATCTAGGCTACTTAACCTACTATCCTAATCTTCGACCTCCATACTTCCTATCACGGGTCACGTCCTCGGTCAGCTGTAGTTGCGCCATGTCATGCCTTATCACCTCACCTCAACTCTTATTCGGCCTACCTCTACCTCTCCTAAGGCCCTCCAATGTCAACCTCTCACACCTCCTTACCGGGGCGTCTGTGCTTCTCCTCCTCACATGTCCAAACCATTTAAGCAGTGCTTCCTGTATCTTGTCCTCAATAGAGGTCACACCCACCTTGTCCCGAATAACTTCATTCCTAATCCTATCTAATCTAGTGTGCCCGCATATCCATCTCGACATCCTTATCTATATGCTACCTTCATCTTCTGGACGTGGGAGCTCTTGACTAACCAACACTCCGCCCCATATAACATATATAGCCGGTCTGATCACCACTCCATAAACCATGCCTTTAAGTTTTGGTGGTACCTTCTTGTCACACAAAACACCGGAAGCAAGTCTTCACTTTATCAATCCCGTCCCAATATGATGTGTGACATCTTCATCAATCTCCCCATGCCCATGTATAATAGACTCAAGATACTTAAAACTTCCCCTCCTAGGTATGACTTGTGAATCCAATCTCAACTCCTCTTCCCCTCCCTGAGTAGCACCATTAAACTTACACTCCAAGTATTGTGTCTTGGTTCTGCTCAGCTTGAAACATTTAGACTCCAGGGTCTGTCTCCATACATCTAACCCCGAGTTAATACTATCTCGCATCTCGTCAATCAAAACAACGTCGTCTGCAAATAACATGCACCACGACACCACCTCTTGGATGTGGTGGGTCAATACATCCATCGACATGACAAACAAAAAAGGGCTGAGTGCTGACCCCTGATGCAACCCTATCATGACCGGGAAATAGTCCGAGACCCCTCTCGCAATCCTCACACAGGTATATCGTACTTATATTTTTCCAAAATTGTATCAAATTTTACTTTTCGAAGGTCGATTTTGTTGATTTTTCATTTTATATCGTACTTATATTTATCTTCCTCTATTTTAAAATGACTAAAACTATTTATTTATGAGTTTATTTCAAAAAGATCAGTATATTCTTATATTTTCTTAATGGGATACATTTATAGTTGTCACACCTCCTTTTTGCGTGCCCGCCCCGAAGGGTAAATGCGCGAGGGGAGTTTTTCCAATTTAAGTGACAATATTCGAAATGGGATTATTTATTTAATTCAGAGTCGCCACTGGGGAAATGTTTGGCTTTTGGTGTCCCAAGTCACCGGTTTATCTTGAATCCCAAATCGAGGAAATTTTCGACTTTCCAAATGAAGTATGCGAACCAGAAATTTTAAGTAAGGAATTCTGTTGACCCGAGGGAAGGTGTTAGGCACCCTGAATCCCGTGGTTCTAGCACGGTCGCTTAAATTGTTATAATGGCTAAATATCTGATTTAAATACATGTTATGACTTATGTGCTTTTATTAAGTTTAAACCGCTTTTATTATTATTATTTTTTTATAGAATTGCAACGTCGTGAAAATGCATCTCGAACCACGTCGCAATCAATGCACCCGTGGTTGTTAATACATTCTGACTCCGTTGAGATTTGAATTTGGGTCACATAAATGCGCACCCAAATTTAAGAAGGTATTTTAATTTAAATCGCGCCTAAAGAGTCTAACGCGTAATTATCTTCGGGGAAGGCAGTGAAATTCATTGAAGTCTATCCCAGATTCTAAGTATTTTTATTTTTGACCAATTATTGAGGTCCCCGCGATTTGCATTTTTATTTGGCGAGGCTCGTCTCATTTTGAAAGGATAAACCTACAGCGACAATATTTTCTATTATGTTTGTCTCTAAAAATTGAAGAAAGAAAATACATGCTAATTAAATTACATGCTTGGCCAACTCCAGCCTCTTATTAATTATTGGATTAATTATTTATGAGGCGGGAAATTATTTCATGCCTTATTTCATGAACATGCTTTTAATTTAATAAAGGAAATCGCATACAAGATTAATAAAATGCTAAACTCACGCTAAACATTCTTCAAGTTTGAATTTAAACTAACTTATTTAAACTAGATTAGTGGAATTAACTACTAGAGGATGCTACTAATGGGATTCGACCCTTGTATTATAAACTGCCTAATGGAATTCAATTTTGACAGAGTTAGCTCAAATGATTAAAAGCTATATTGCGTTTGGCAAGGTTAGTAGCATTCTACCCTATACATACAAAATATAACTAAAAATGAAGTCTAATCATCGATATGCTAACTACTCGTGCATTCCACAAATTGCATGATTATATCATTCATACAAACAAACAACTGTAAATCACAATACTTAAACAGACTAAGTTTCAATTAAGTACAAAAACTACCTACTGTATTATGCTATTGAGTTACAACCTAAAGCATTACACAAATTTACTGACATTTTGTAAGACGATAGGTACAACACCAAATGATTGAAAATTCTTCGCGTCTTTCATTTCATACTCATTGTTATTGTTACATCAGTGTGAGATTCAAATGTGTACCTGAATTGGAAAGTGAGAAGAAGAGGAAGGTCAGTAGAAGCAACAATAGTATAGCGACAACAACAACAACAACTATAGTCACAGCAGCAGTAGCACCCCAGGCAGAAATCTCAAGGACAGATTGGAAAAAGAAAAAAACCAATGGTTTGAAGAATAGTGCTTGAAAATCAACAGACAAACAGGCTGCAGATAAATCCCAGCAGTACAAGAAGATTGCAGGCAGAAGCAATAAAATAGTAGCTTCTGATTTTGAACTTCCGAGCAGAAAACAAACTGAAGTTCTTTTTTTGTGAAAACCTAGCTTTAAAACACTAAGGTCCAGGAAAATTCTCTTTTTTTTCTGGTTTTAAACTCTTGGTCTCCTCTAGTGCCCCCCTCTCTTCTGATTCCCTTCCTCTCTTTTATATCCCCAATCAAATCAACCCAATAGCCTGTTCAAAAACCCATCCGGACTGAACTCCCCCCATGTTCTTCTCCTGTTTTTCCACTCACAAATCAAAAGAAAAGCCTTTCCCATGAGATTCCCCTGACAACCCCCTTTTTCATTGTTAAAGTGGTCTATCTTTTATTAAATTAAGCAAGCATGGGCAGCATGAATATGCCCTGACATCACATGCTATCCATTCTACTCTAATTCATTAACAACTAACAAAGCACATGCTGCCCAAGGTCCAAAATGAGTAAACATGCCATCAAATTAAACTAAAATCTGAAATCTATACTAGACTGCAGCTATAAATCAATCCTTAAATGATTTCTGATTCAAACCGAACAAACTACAAGCAATTGTAATCAATACTCAACTGATTCAAGTAAGAATTAAACATTATGAGCCAGATTACTACCATTCCAAACTGAAACTAATTGACGACATGTATCGAATCTACTACGCGAAATACAACACATTCAATCAATACCCAATGAATCAGAATTGAACAAGTATTAACAGGGGGTGAAACTCGTACTGTCAGAACAAAGTTAACCCTGAAACTAATTAATCGACCAAATTTATTTTCAATCGATTATATAGTTTACACACATACACTCAATCAGTTAATAGAGAAAAACTCGACCAAATAAAAAGGTTCGGGCAAGATGAATAGAATAGTCGACACAAAAATACAAAATAAATCAACTAAACATTTGGACACATGAACAAACATTTAATTATAACAAACAACATGAACTGACAAGGAAAAGAAAAAGAAATACCTTAAGGAATTGAAAATCAGGCGACCCTGTCTCGGATTTTGAATCGAACCTCTTTTGGGGTTTGACGGACTTTAATCGAAGTGTTCTTAACTGAGAACACTTCGATTAAGGTCTATTAGACCCCTATCCTTTCGTTTAATTGGACAAAACCCTCAGATACTGGATTTCTAGGGTTCTTGGGGTTGGTTTGGGATTTGGGGTTTTGTGGTTAGATTCGGACCAAACCAAGCTTGGTTTGGTCACGAGGGAGGTCAGGGGGGTACCTGGTATGGATTTGGGGGGTTTTGTCATAGGTTGGGGTTTGGCTCGAATCTTCAAATCAAGATTCGAGATGGTGGGGGAAGATTCGAGACCTGCTGCTTGTGGATCTATGTTCAGGGGGTCGAGGTGCCCTAGGGGTGTTAGTCTGGGGGTCACCGACGTTGTTGCTGCTGGGTTTACGGTGAGGGGGAAGGGGGGCGGCGCTAGGGTTTCATGGGGTGTTTGGTTCAGTGAGAGAGACGAAGATGAGAGAGGGGGGGTCTGGCTTAGGGGGGCGTGAGGCAAGGGATTAGGTTTATATAGTTAGGAGGGAAATTAATCTAGGCCGTCAGATCATCAACGATCGATGGCCTGGATTGATCAGCTTAAATGGAAACGACGCCGTATGGGTTAAGTGAGACCGATGGGTCTCTGGGTGAGACGGGTAAGGTTAAAATGTGGGTATGGAGATGTGATCTTGGCCGTTGATCATTCCGAGATCAACGGCCCAGATCAAGCATGATCAAGACGACGTCGTATGGGCGTCCCTGAGGTCAGTTGATCTGGACCGGGCAAAACAAATGTTTTGGGCCCGATTTGGGTCCAATTTGAAATGGCCCAACCCCAATTTTATCCAATTTAAACTTATTTCTTTTCTTTTCCCATTTATAATAAAAATCCGAATTTACAAAAATTCTAAAAATATGTTATAAAATCAAAACTATATCACAAGACGCCAATTGATTTTTGGTAATAATTAACACACAATATCATATATTAATTAAACAAAAATCAACCTTTAAACGATAAAAATGACAAAATTAACAAAGACAAATATTTTTTGTGATTTTTTATTCATTCAAAACCAAATACGATTTAATTAATTCCTAATAGTAGAACAAGATCCCATCTTTATGTGCGACATATATTTTTGTATTTTCAATTGATAAAACTAAACAATCACAGATAAAAACTATAGAAATGCCAAGCAAATTCACAAAATTATACACGAAGAAAATTTATTATTATTTTTCGATTTCTTTTGGAGTAATTGTCGTGCAAACAAAAATCTCGTGTTCACAGCTGCCCCTCTTTGTCCGAAAACACGAAGAGTTTTCGTGCAAAGATAAAGTGAGCGGATATGAGCGATTTTGCCCATTGGAATACTCCGTGTGAAGCACATTTTTTGAAAGATTTGACCGAATCTTTGCTTCAAGGATTTCCTACATATCCTGGGCTAAACAGGAATCAGGTCAATGTAGTTCGGGAAACCTTGGTAGCTGGGACTACCATGGGATTGCAATGCTTGCTGTTACTGTTGTTGCTGTTGCCGCTACTGCTTTACCGACCTCCTTATTACAACCAAAGGAAATTGAAACTGAACTAACTAACTATGCCTGTCAACCGTTAGTTACAAGATTCCTATCTATAATTCTTTTGCAACTTGATCTTGGGTCTTAGCTGATTCTGCTTGTAGACTTCGATCCGAATCTTGATGCTCGCAAGTTGTAGGCACTTGTTTATTTCTGCAGTATTGAGTGAAACGGGATTGGCGGAGCTCGGGAATTTGATCAAATTTTGAGCGACCTGCCCTTTGTTTGTTCCAATATTTGGGAACATCTTCTTTTTGTTCTTTTCTTCTTTTCTTTATTCTGGATTGAGACTCAAACTATAGGTCATCTCCATGCGCCCCGAAGTCAGACCTGCTGAGACAACAAAACAAACGAACGAAATTTTCTGCCCCAGTTTCACTAGGAAAATTTCGTGAGTTAATTGCCATAAAAATCTACAGGATTGATGAGGGGGTTGGAAACCTCTAGTCTAAAAGGCGCAACTCAGGGATTGGAGCCCTAATGTCGCAAAAGGTAAGAATGCGCAACTCAGGGATTGGAGCCCTAATGCTGGCTAAAGAAAATTGCTCAACTCAGGGATTGGAGCCCTAATGTCGTCTAAAAATAAATTGATCAACTCAGGGATTGGAGCCCTAACGTCGGCTAAAAGCAAATCGCTCAACTCAGGGATTGGAGCCCTAATGCTGGCTAAAGGAAAAAATGCTCAACTCAGGGAATGGAGCCCTAATGCTGGCTAAAGGGAAAACGCTCAACTCAAGGATTGGAGCCCTAATGCTGGCTAAAGGAAAAAGTGCTCAACTCAGGGATTGGAGCCCTAATGTTGGCTAAAGGAAAAATGCTCAACTCAGGGATTGGAGCCCTAATGCTGGCTAAAGGAAAAACGCTCAACTCAAGGATTGGAGCCCTAATGTCGGCTAAAGGAAAAACGTGCAACTCAGGGATTGGAGCCCTAATGTCGGCTAACAAAAAGAAAAATGCTCAACTCAGGGATTGGAGCCCTAATGCTGGCTAAATGGAAAAATGCTCAACTCAGGGATTGCAGCCCTAATGTCGGCTAACAGGAAAACACGCTCAACTCAGGGATTTGAGCCCTAATGTTGGCTAAGACAAAATGCTCAACCTAGGGATTGGAGCCCTAATGCTGGCTAACAGGAAAACTGCTCAACTCAGGGATTGGAGCCCTAATGCTGGCTAACAGGAAAAAAGCTCAACTCAGGGATTGGAGCCCTAATGCTGGCTAACAGGAAAAAAGTTCAACTCAGGGATTGAAGCCCTAATGCTGGCTAAGACAAAACGCTCAACTCAGGGATTGGAGCCCTAATGCTGGCTAAAGAAAATTTGCTCAACTCATGGATTGGAGCCCTAATGCTGGCTAACAGAAAAATCGCTCAACTTAGGGATTGGAGCCCTAATGCTGGCTTACAGAAAATTGGGGATTCTAACTAACCCTCTTTTTTGAGTTTTCTTCTTACTTATTTTTTTATTTATTATTTTTTGTTTAGTAAAATGCAGGAGAGAATTTTGGGGAAACTTCCCTTTTGGGTAGATTCCTTATTGCAAAGTTGTTTCTTGCATTCACGTATTTCTTTTCTTTTTTGGGCGACACATGCTTCTTGCACGGTTGCTTTGGATCACACTTGTTTCAATTTTCCAAACAAAGAACAATTGTTAGTTTGAAAAATGGTGGTTGGTTCGGTGACCTTGATTATTCCAATTGCTTTGTCGCGTCCTTATTTCTGCTGAGAAACTCTGCCATTGATTGGATTCACAGGCGAAACCCTTTTAGACTGCTCAGACTCGCATTTCTAGATTTTGTGATGATTTGCCCGTGTAAGGCTTTGGTTCTTCCATCCCATTCTACTTGGGGATTTTTACCGAGGCAGACTCAGTGGGGATTTTATTGGGGAGACTCTGTGGGGATTTGTACAAGGCAGACTCGTTGGGGATTAGCTGGGGCAAACTCTTTGGGGGATTTTTACAAGGGGAGACTCTGTGGGGATTTTTACAAAGGGAGACCCTGTTGGGCTTTGTACAAAAGGAGACCCTGTGGGGATTTGTCAGTTTTTTTTTGTGTGGGTGTGTGTGGCTTTACTTTGAAGGCAACCAACATCATGATCAATCGGGACTGGACAAACGTACCACTGAAGCGGGGTATTTACTTCTTACTAAACAGAGCTCCGTGAAACCAGTCCTGCCACCTATTCTTTCCAGTATATTTGGAACTTGGGGTTAAAATGAAAGGGATTCAAAGAAAGGTAAAACAAAGAGCGGAGAAAACAAATTTAAAAGAGAAGTGTCCCTTTCGGGACAAGAAAGACTTATCTGAGGAAAACATGCTAACTTTAAATTGACATGACATGCTTTTTGGACTGGATGCCTGACCTTCACGAACTTGCATTTCCTCATGAACCAAAACGGATCTATGTTTCCAAACCGGTGGAACCTTGCCAAGACTTTCTGAGGTGGAATCATCTTTTCGGCCGACATCGCCCTTTGAGGATTTTCGCTAGTCGACCTCTCTCATTTCTCTTCTTGTTGTCGCTTGATAGCACTCTTTGTGAGTTTTTACTAAACAAGCTCTCTCATTTCGATTTCTCTGCTCCCGTCGCCTCACGGTGCCCGAAGGTTTTCACCGACAAGACTCTCTCGTTTTATTTCTCTCAATTTGAATGTGCCGGCCTTCAATCATGATGTCTCTCAGCTTCCCCTGCCTTTGGAAATTGATCCGAAGGACTTTTGCTTGGTAAAGGAATGGTAGATGAAATTACAACTTCTAAGCCGTTTGGTGTGCCCGGTTTCAATTTCAGGGTAAATTGGATTTTATTTTTGGTGTGACTGAACCCCAGAGAGAGGCTGCCTACGTATCCTTTCGGAATCAAGTCAGACGTAGTTCAAGCTCAATCAATGTTGTTGTTGCTGTTTTTTTTTAATTTTTTTTTCTTTTTTTTTATGTAAGGTATCCAAAGAAATGTAACCGGCTCAAAGGGCTTGTAGAGAGAGTTGATAGTGTTTGGGCAGTGGGAATAAAACCTTCATCATCTCAAATGTACCAAAACATCACCAAAGTAAACTCAAACATAGTACCTTTTGACCGCATCCGCATTCACTGCTGTTTCAGGATCATTTCCTTCAATATCACCCAGATACAATGCTCCTCTCGGCAATATCTTCCTGATGATGTATGGGCCTTTCCAATTAGGAGCAAATTTTCCTTTCTCTTCCTGGTGATGTGGCAGAATGCGCCTTAATACTAGTTGACCCACTTCAAAATTCCTAGGTCGGACTTTCTTGTTGTAAGCACGGGCCATTCTTTGTTGGAACAACTGCCCATGACAAACCGCAGCCATTCGTTTCTCGTCAATCAAAGTCAACTGCTCCAATCGAGTCTTAACCCACTCGCTATCTTCAATTTCTTCTTCGACAATGGTTCGGAGCGAAGGAGTTTCCACCTCTGCTGGTATCACAGCCTCAGTCCCATAAACCAACAAGTAAGAGGTTGCCCCTACTGATGTGTGTAATGTAGTCCGATATCCCAACAATGCAAAGGGTATCTGTTCATTCCATTGTCGGGAACTCTGGATCGTCTTCCTCAAAATCTTCTTGATGTTCTTGTTTGCTGCTTCAACAGTGCCATTGGCCTTGGGCCGATAAGGAGTGGAGTTTCTATGCGTTATTTTGAACTGTTCGCATACATCCCCCATCAAGTGACTATTCAGGTTTGCCGCGTTGTCTGTGATGATAGTTGCAGGAATACCGAAACGACAAATAAGATTTGAATTTACAAAATCTACCACAACCTTCTTAGTGACCGATTTGAGAGTGACAACTTCTACCCATTTCATGAAGTAGTCGATAGCAACCAATATGAATCTATGTCCATTTGAGGCATTCGGCTCGATCGGACCAATGACGTCCATGCCCCAAGCAACAAATGGCCAAGGTGCAGACATGGGATGCAGTTCTGTGGGAGGTGCATGAATCAAATCACCGTGCACCTGACACTGATGACACTTTCGAACGAAGCTAAAACAATCCTTTTCCATGGTCATCCAGTAATAACCCGCTCGAAGGATTTTCTTTGCCAAAATATACCCGTTCATGTGGGGCCCGCATACTCCTGCGTGTACTTCATGCATGACTCTTCCTGCCTCCTCGGCGTCAATACATCTTAACAAATTGAGGTCCGGGGTCCTTTTATACAATACCTCGCCGCTAAAAAAGAAACCACCTGCATGCCGCCTAATAGTTCTCTTTTGATCTCCAGTAGCATGTTCGGGGTATTCTTGTGTCTTCAAAAACCTCTTGATATCATGGTACCATGGCTGGGTACTTGATCCTGCCTCGACTACATTACAGTAACCGTGTCTTTCCCTGATTTGGATTTCCAAGGGATCGACATGGGCGTTGCCTGGGTAGGGTAACATTGAAGCTAAGGTAGCAAGTGCATCCGCTAGTTCGTTGTGACAACGCGGGATATACCTAAACTCTATCGATTTGAATCGCTTGCCTAGATCCTCCACGTGCTGTCAGTAAGGGATAAGCTTGACATCCCGAGTTTCCCATTCACCTTGGGCTTGCTGGATAATCAGGTCAGAGTCCCCCATAATCAATAAATCTTCAACATCCTGATCGATCGCCATATGCATGACCATTATGCAGGCTTCATATTCAGCTATATTGTTCGTGCAAAAGAAGCGCAGCCTAGCTGTAGCAGGATAGTGCTGACCAGAGGGTGAGATCAAGATTGCCCCAATTCCTACACCTTTGGTGTTTACGGCCCCATCGAAGAACATCCTCCAAACATGAGCATTTTCCGAGACTACTTCTATGGTGTTTATTTCTTCATCTGGAAAATAAGTACTCAATGGTTGGTATTCCTCATCAACCGGGTTTTCGGCCAAATGATCCGCTAACTCCTGGGCTTTCATTGCCGTGCGGGTGACATAGACTATGTCAAATTCAGTAAGCAAGATTTGCCACTTGGCCAGTCTTCCAGTAGGCATTGGTTTCTGAAATATGTACTTCAAAGGATCCAACCTGCTTATGAGGTAAGTAGTGTGAGCTTGGAGATAATGTCTCAATTTTTGAGCAACCCACGTCAAAGCACAACACGTTCTTTCCAGCAAAGTGTACTTGGCCTCGTAGCCGGTGAATTTCTTGCTCAAGTAATAGATCGCCTGCTCCTTCTTTCCGGTTATGTCATGTTGCCCGAGGACGCAACCGAAAGAATTTTCCAAGACTGTCAGATACAAGAACAGGGGTCTCTCTGGCTCTGGCGGGACCAAAACTGGGGGATTTGAAAGATATTCTTTGATCTTGTCAAAAGCTTCTTGATACTCAGCCGTCCATTTGATCGCTGCATCCTTCCTCAATAGCTTGAATATGGGCTCACATGTGCTAGTCAGCTGGGCAATGAATCGACTGATATAGTTTAACCTGCCCAATAGACCCATCACATCTTTCTTCGTTCTTGGGGGAGGTAGATCTCGGATAGATTTTATCTTTGTTGGATCTAACTCGATACCTCTCCTGCTTACTATGAAACCGAAAAACTTGCCTGATGGGACTCCGAAGGTGCATTTAGCTGGGTTCAGCTTCAAGTCGTACTTTCTCAGTCTCTCAAAGAATTTCCTCAAGTCTTGGATATGATCATCCTGAGTCCTGGACTTAACTATCACGTCGTCCACATACACCTGTATCTCTTGATGCATCATGTCATGGAAAATGGCAGTCATGGCTCTCATGTAAGTTGCCCCAGTATTCTTCAGACCGAATGGCATAACCCGATAACAGTAAGTACCCCAAGGTGTAGTGAAGGCAGTTTTCTCGGCATCTTCTTCATCCATCAACACCTGATGATATCCAGTGTAACAATCTACGAAGGACTGTATTTCATGTTTGGCACAATTATCAACAAGGATGTGGATGTTGGGCAATGGGAAATTGTCTTTGGGACTCGCCCTGTTCAAATCTCGATAATCCACGCATACCCGAGTCTTCCCATCTTTTTTCGGCACTAGAACCACATTCGCCAACCACGTGGTGTATTGGACTACCCGAATTACTCCTGTTTTCAACTGCTTGGTGATTTCTTCTTTAATCTTGTCACTGACATCAGTTTTGAACTTTCTCTGCTTTTGTTGAACTGGAGGACAATCAGGGTGAATTGGCAATTTATGCACCACTAGATCAACACCTAATCCTGGCATGTCATCATATGACCAAGAAAACACATCTTTAAATTGAAAAAAGGAGTTGAATTATCGCGTCTCGCGTTTTCTCGTCCGCGTGAATGCTTATTTTGGTCTCTCGGATTTCTTCAAGAGTTCCCAAATTAACCGGTTTAGTGTCATTCAGATTCGGCTTAGGTTTATTCTCAAAGTGTTCCAATTCTTGATTTATTTCCCTAAAAGCCTCTTCTTCGTCATATTCCGATTCTTGGTTCATTATTTCACAATTAAACAGCTCGTTGTGATTTGGGCGTGAAGTCCGCAAGCATGTCATATTATTTAAAGCCGCATTATTATAACTGAAAAGAAAAGATAAAGGAAAAATAACAACAATCAGAATAAAGGAAAAAATGAGGAAATACTGATTTTTATTCCTTGGAATTTGGAAGATAACAAGGTTTATAATTCAGGAATTCAAAACAAGAAACTGAAGGAAAAACATCTGAGTTACCTGGGGATAACTCGTGATGCAGGAAAGGTGGCAGGACAGGTCTACCCGGACTCCTGCCTAGTTGGGAACGGCGTGGCCTCCCAATTTCGAAGCTTGGCATTTGGCCCCACATATAGCATCTCAGCGGCGCTTGTGCCTTTTCTCGGTTGAACCATGTGAGCTTCGTAGAGCATTCCTCTCATTGCCCCACATATCTCCTCGATCTCTTCGGCCGTGAAAACCTCGTTGTCTTCTTCTTTGATGTATTTTGGTCCGACGAAAGTCTCGTATAAATTTGGCAATGGCCGAGGCAGTTTCCAACCCTCATTTTTCCTCTTCCTTGCCCACTCTTCATCTTTTGGAGTGGGTTGAAAACCTATCCCAAAAAGTTTCTTAGTGGAAGGCAAGGTGATGGGTTCCGTTATTCCTTGCAGCGTTCGTCCAAGCCCTTTCCCTGGCCTGAATCCATGTCGGATCATTTCATTAGCCACCATGATTGAGGAGTTGGACAAGAAAGGTTGGGGGCAAGGTCTTCCTTCTTCATACTGCTCCGCTAACATAACTTCGAAAGCCTGATAAACCGTGTGCTCACTCCCTTCCCTTGCTTCTAGATATGGAATGGATAGGTCCCGATAAATAGATTGTTCGTCTTCTCCGTGGACCACAATTTCCCGATCTTCGTATTCAAACTTCACCATTTGGTGAAGAGTGGAAGGTACAGCCCCTGCCGCATGAATCCAAGGTCTACCGAGGAGAAAATTGTAAGACGTATCCATATCAAGCACCTGGAAAGTTATTTCGAACTCCACCGGTCCTATACTCAACACCAAGTCTATTTCCCCGAGGGTGTCCCTCTTGACGCCATCAAAAGCCCTTACGCAGACATTATTGGGGCGAATTCTTCCAGTCCCAATTTCCATTCTCTGCAGCGTGGAGAGCAGACAAATGTCAATGCCTGAACCTCCATCCAACATTACCCGCTTGACGTAGTAGTCTTTGCACTTAACTGTCAGATGTAAAGCTTTGTTGTGAGCCGCTCCCTCTGGAGGTAAGTCGTTCTTGCTGAAAGAAACCTGGTTAACTGCGAAGAACCTTTCCGTCATTCGTTCCAGTTGTTCGACTGAAGTCTTAGCCGGTATGTACGCTTCATTTAGGGTTTTGAGCAAGATCTTCTGGTGTTCGGCCGACCTCATCAGCAGAGATAGCATAGACACTTGCTCGGGGCACTTGCGTAACTGATCCACCACCTCGTAGTCAGGCATTTTCATCTTTTGGAAAAAAACTTCAGCTTCTTCAACGCTTACAGGCTTCTTGGGTGGGAAGCGTTTCTGTGTGGCGTTGTTTAACTCTTGAGTGTTTGAATATCTTCCAATGAAAGTATTCTCCGGAAGTTCCCCCGTGACTTATCTGCCTTTGTACGTAACCAATGTTCTTTGATAGTTCCACGGTACTGCGGATGGGTCTGTCATTAGCTTCTGTGGTACGCGTCCGATAACCACTGGCTCATTCAGTCGAGGTGGTTGAATCGTCCCCCGGACCACATAGGCCCCTTTCTGTACGTACATTGGTTTTGCCCTTTTGACTTCGAATCTCTGCGGCTTCTCTGCTCGACCTTGTGGAACGTAAAGAACTTCATTCCTCGCAGGCACCATCGTTACTGTCTTTGTCTCGACCTTCTCTTTGGACTCAACCTTGACAGTACTAGTCTTCTTTTCCGCTTTATCTAGCTTCGGGGTGGTTTTAGGCTTTTTCCCTGCATCGACGATGGCGATTATAGCTTTTAAGGCAGGATCAAACTCTTTGTCCTCACAAATCATTCCAATCAATGACCCGTTATTGTGAGCGGGCAACGGGTTGTTAGTCACATTTGGGACCTCTTCGTCCCTTAGTACTATCTTCCCCTGATCTATTAAGTTCTCAACCACCCTTCTCAAAGTCCAACAATCATTTGTATCGTGCCCTTCTGCTCCCGAATGATAAGCACACCTAACACCGGCTTTGTAAGCAGGTGATGTCGGATTGTGCCTTGTCTGAGGGACTGGCTGCAGGAAACCCATCTGGACTAGCTTTGGGAACAAGGTAGAATACGATTCACCAATGGGTGTGAAAGTCCGTCTTCTGGGTGGTTCTTGAGGGCGGAAGTTATTTTGAGGTGGCTGTGGATTATAGTGGTTCCGGTAAGGAGGCTGATTTCTAGGAGGTGGAGCTTGGCCTCGATTGGCTTGCTGTGGTGGATGGACATAGGGCTGTGTATTCATGACCATGTAGGGTTGAGGAGCATAGGTCACATTTTGGTGGGGGTAGTAATGCTGTGGGGTTCTTTCTGGAAAACGGGGCCTGGGATTATGATATTCCCTTGCTTCTGATGCTGCCATGGACGTTTCTTCCTTTTTCTTTCCTCTTGCCATTCCTCCGGACCCGCTTTGGATGGCTTGGGAGGTTGCCCTTATGGCTGCCTGACTTAAGATTCTACCCGTTTTCAAACCATTCTCTACCATCTCCCCGATCTTGATTGCTTCCGTGAAAGGCTTTCCCATGGCTGACATCATATTCTGGAAGTAGTCTGATTCTTGAGCCTGGAGGAAAGTAGTGACCATTTCTATCTCGTCCATGGGAGGTTTTACCCTTGATGCTTGCTCGCGCCATTTAATAGCTTATTCTCTGAAACTTTTCGACGGTTTCTTCTTCAAGTTTGACAGAGAATTTCTGTCCGGTGCGATGTCAATATTATACTGAAATTGTCTCACAAAATCTCTGGCGAGATCATCCCATATATGCCATCGAGATATGTCTTGGTCCATATACCACTCTGAGGCTATTCCTACCAGACTTCCCCCTAAGTATGCCATCAACAATTCTTCTTTGCCGCCGGCTCCCCAGAATTGGTTGCAATACTTCTTGAGATGAGCAATGGGGTCGCCGTGCCCGTCATACTTTTCAAACTTTAGTGTTTTGAAACCCACGGGTAGGTGCACGTGAGGGAACATGAATAGATCGGTATAGGAAACACTCTTTTGCCCGCTTAAACCTTGCATGTTTTTAAAACTCCGCTCGAGGTTCCTCATTCTTTTTGCCATCTCATCTTGTTCAGCAGCTTTGGGGTTTTGATCTTGCCCAGGTGCAAACTCGTATTGAGATTGTTGAGGATGAGTGCTGGTGGTGAACCGAGTTGGTTCCAGTGAGAAGGATGGTGCTTGAAATGTGAATGAGGACGAGTCAAAATTCGGCCTGTGTGTAGCGGGTTGTGCCACGATCGGACAGGGCGGTGCAGTGAATATGTTCATAGCTACATCTGTTGTTGACATCCGGGGATGAGAATCAGAGGGTGATCCAGCAGAGTGGGCTGAAATGGCCGGGTACCCGAATGGGGTAGTTGGATAGCTTATGGGGACGTTGGAAGTCCCATTTGTCATGGAGAACAACTCAGGGAACCCAGGGATTACACTCGGTGGCTCTTTTCCGTTATTCTAGTCATCCAACATCTCCAACATGCGGAGCTGCAGGATTCTGTTTTCCTCAACAGTTGCTGACTCGGGAGTCGGGACGACCGAGATTGAACTCTCCTCGGAGACAGGAATTGTCGGCAAAGGAATTTCTGAAGACATCTTTGTACTTCCCTTTGATCTTGTGAAGTAAGTGTGAATACTCCCTCTTGACTTAACGACGAGCAACTGAACAATCCCTTTCGACCTTGTGAAGTACGAATGTGAGGCTAGACCTCCACCGAACCAAACCACCTTTTCTAAAAACCTGGAGGACTCAGCAGCAAGCAAACAGTTAGTTTGAAACAAATAACAGATAGGTAATCTCACGTTGGGGCGTGATGTACCTATACAGTTAAGTGAATTTCTACATGTTTGCAACGAAGACATGCGTCATTCCGGCTTCTCTTAGGGCTTCCCTTTATGTATATGTTTTTTTATATACTTTATTATTATTATTATTTCATTATTTACAGTTAAAACGTGACCGGATCCGATGAGGATTGCCTACGTATCACGATGCCGCGTGAATCAGATCATTACGTAGTTCGAAACAAACGAGTGTAAAAGAAGCACACATTTTATTACTGAAACAATCTATTACAAGCTAACATTTTTTGAAAAAAAATACACCCTGATGCGAAAAGACGGACAGAAGATGCTAAGATACAAACTCGACCTATGAATACATTATGGTTTTGAGAATTGGCGCCCGTGGGGCATCGTTCGGCCTCGCCGCGGTCTTAGGTGTGAGGTCCCTTTTAAGTTGTTCCAGCTCATGCATGGTCTGCTTGACATAAATCATCACTGCCGAGAGAACGGTAATGCTGGTCATGTTTTCACATCGTAGACACCTTCTGATGATGGCATGGGCAATGGTCTTAATCTTATCCCTGGTTTGCCTCTTTTCTTTGAGTAGGTGCTCTATTTGATCATTACGGGCTGTCATAATCCGAGAATCCTGGAGGCATTGATTATGCCACTGCTGAATTTCTACTTCCATTTGGGCTAAGAGCTTGTGACAATGTCTATTTTCAGCTCCAAGGGTTCGGGTTTGCTTAACCGCTTTGTCCACCTTTTCCTTCAGATTGGCAATGGTTTGCTCGTGATTCCTTTCCAACTATTACAGGTACCGGTTACGCTTTTATGTCCTTCTTGCCCAGTGTGCTTCGAGTCCTGCTATGGTATTTTCAAGATTTTCTGACTCACTCCGACACTCCCCAATTCCCATCCTTAAACCTTTTATCAATCGTTCATCCTACTGGCTCCTTTGCTAGTTATCAGCGTCTATACTCATCCGTTTGATCTGGGCCCTGAGCATCTCGTTTCCCTGAGTCAACCTGTTCTTTTCTCCCAGATCAGTAGCAACTTCCACGTTGTGCTCATATTTTAGACCTTCAACTTGTTGCTTCAATTTGCTGATTTCGGCACGATAGCCTCTTTCTTTTGCTAACCAATCCCACTGCTTTTGTGACGACTCGGTAAAATTCAGGATGTGGGGTCTTTTAGCCAGCCTTTCGTGTTTAAGTTCTCTTCTGTACCACGCAAGGTAACCCGGCGCCATTTCACTTTTGGCCCAATCCTGCACACAAGTATTCTCTTTCAAATATTGACATTCATTCCAGATCTGGCGTATTTTTGCTTCAGGAAATTGTCCGTTAGGGCTAATCTCAATTGTTTGAGCACTAAGATATTCCTCGTGTGGCACTATCTGGCATCTCCCGAGTTGTCTCAAGACTCGGCAGGGCGCGTAAGGTTGAATGCTCTTAAGTCCCATCAGTAGAAAGTGAGTTCTAGCTACTGGCATATACATGACCTCATCAACAGGCAACCATCCCAGTGTCCGCTGTATTTGGCTGGCAGTGAGAGTCTGAAAGAACGAAGTCCATGCCATAACTCCTTTGGGCAGACTGACCTCCTTGGTTCTTGTGTAAAACTCTTCTATGCAAGTTTTCTTCGAGGAACCATGACTCAAAAGCTCGGAACGATGGCAGAGATGTTCAGTCATCCATATTTGTAGCAGCAAGTTACACCCTTCGAAGAAATTCCCCCGGCTTTGCTGGATGTGAGAGCTCGAAAGATATCAGATACCACCATAGGCGCGAGAGTAATGTCATTCTGAGTGAGCAAAGTACTGATGACCCCGGATATTTTCAGATCAATATTTCCGTCTTTCCTCGGAAATACCAGAAGGCCCAAAAATGTTATCATGAAAGCCACCTGTCTGTGCTCATCCCACTTCCGACGACTACCTTTGCTGCATAGCTTGTAAATCAGATTATTGAATCCTCCTACATGACCATACCTGTCGTATATGAAGCATGGATTACAAAAACCGGCAGCCAAATCTGGGTTATGGACTGTCCTGGGTATTTTTAGTGAGTCTAGAAATCGATGCACCGTGACAGCTCTTGGGGCAACCAGGTATTTTTGCCTTAATGGAAGTTCAGCATTTCCGATGTACCCAGCCATTTCCTCCAGAGTCGGGGTGAGTTCAAAATCGGAGAAGTGGAAAACATTGTGCGCTGGGTCCCAGTAGGTGACCAAAGCTCTTATGATATCTCCCCGAGGCTGGATTTCCAATAAACCCGTGAGACCTTTCAGATATTTCTTGACCTTATCTTGCCCTACAGCACCTAGATCATTCCACCATAGCCGTAACTTGACAGAGATTTTAGTCATTATCGAAAAGTGTTCATTTTGCATTGTGCTCATCCTGCACATTTATTAAGGTGACTTTAAGCAAAATGATTTGACTCAAAAAGTGTTTTGACTATAATTTTTTATAAAGAAGATCCGATTTTCGAACACGGCCTTTCAGCACTTCGGGGATGAAGATTTTAAGGCTGTGAGGGTCAACCGATCAAAAACTTTAGAAGATGACCGAAAGTGGCCATTTATGCAAAATCAGCCTTCCGCCGTCCCTTTCGGGAACATTTGGCTATTTTTGACAGAAACAATCACTTGATTTATTTATGACTCTTTTTTAGTAATGAACCAACATGGGGAACACGACCTCACGGAGCCTCGGGGACGAGGATCCTAAGGCCGGTGGGCAACTTGGTCAGAAAAATAAAAATGACCAATAATGGCCGTTTGTGCAAAGTCAGCCTTCCGACGTCCCTTTCGGGAACATTCGGCTATCCTTGACAAAACGGCATCACCCGACTCATTCATGACGAAATTAAAATTCTAACATTTTGGCTATTTTTGGAAAGGAGAGGTTGGACCCGATGAGGGTTGCCTACGTATCTCGCACCCTGTGAGAATCAAACCGGCGTAGTTCGGGCCGATAGGAATAGGGAAATAAACTAAACCCCCCTTTTTGAATACAATATTTTAAAGGGGGAGAAAATATTTTTTGGATTTTTATATTTTATTTTTTTTTTCTTTTATTATTTTTTGAAAAGAGATGAAGACTAAAGAAATATTTTTCTTTGAATTTAAGACCCCTTTTTTTTTACTCTTTTTTTTGAAACTTCGAAAAATCTTTTAAGGAAGTATTTGGACTATTAGTATGTATTTATGAAAGAGATACTACAAAAGAAAAAATATTTTTTTTTGAATTTTGAATTTTTCCTATTTTTTTTTATTTTTAAACAAATACTTTTTGGATTTTTAATAAATCAAACTAAAAGACAAATTTTGTTTCCATTTTTTTTAAGAAAATTTCGGTGAGGTTTTGACACTACTTGGACATTGGTTTTATTTTTCCAAAATAAGTAATTATCTCCCTACGCTGCTATTTTTCTTTCCCTTTTTTTTGTTTTTTAAGAAACCGGTCAGCGTGCAGATCTGAAGTAAATAAATGCGCAAAACAAACGGGATGCAGCAGGATGGTCTTTTCATTTCAGGTTGCTTGTCCTAGACGGACCCAACCCCTGTGTTGAGTCCCCTATATCACATGCGACATGATGCAAATAAGCGTTCCTACTAGGGATCCGACATGAGGTTTCGTTATACTAGGTTTATAACCTGGGTATATGTTCTAGACTGTGTACCCGAGTGGACAACTCGAGTTGAGGAGGGGGCTACGTACCGGGGACCCGCGAGATCGTCCGGCTTTGTAACTTGTCCGACCTCTTTCTTATTTCAGGAATTGACACTAACAGAATAGGGAGTCTCGACCAGCGAGCTTCTCCCCGGAGGTAAGAAGAGAAGGGTTTCGACACAGTTTATATACAGTTCAGATAATATCAAAGCGGTAAAAAACAACATTTAGCACGTTATGCCAAAACATGTAATAAAGATCAGATAATAAAGCCAAATATAACAATTATTCTAAGCTCGAATTCTGAACCCTGAACTAACGTTCTGGGTTCTATTCTCCAGTAGAGTCGCCAGAGCTGTCACACCTCCTTTTTGCGCGCCCGCCCCGAAGGGTAAATGCGCGAGGGGAGTTTTTTCAATTTAAGTGACAATATTCGAAATGGGATTATTTATTTAATTCAGAGTCGCCACTTGGGAAAGGTTTGGCTTTTGGTGTCCCAAGTCACCGGTTTATCTTGAATCCCAAATCGAGGAAATTTTCGACTTTCCAAATGAAGTCTGCGAACTAGAAATTCTAAGTAAGGAATTCTGTTGACCCGAGGGAAGGTGTTAGGCACCCTCGAATCTCGTGGTTCTAGCACGGTTGCTTAAATTGTTATAATGGCTAAATATCTGATTTAAATACATGTTATGACTTATGTGATTTTATTAAGTTTAAACCGCTTTTATTATTATTTTTTTTATAGAATTGTAACGTCGTGAAAATGCATCTCGAACCACGTCGCAATCAATGCACCCGTGGTTGTTAATACATTCTGACTCCGTTGAGATTTGAATTTGGGTCACATAAATGCGCACCCAAATTTAAGAAGGTATTTTAATTTAAATCGCGCCTAAAGAGTCTAACGCGTAATTATCTTCGGGGAAGGCAGTGAAATTCATTGAAGTGTCTATCCCAGATTCTAAGTATTTTTATTTTTGACCAATTATTGAGGGCCCCGCGATTTGCATTTTTATTTGGCGAGGATTGTCTCATTTTGAAAGGATAAACCTACAACGACTACATTTTCTATTATGTTTGTCTCTAAAAATGGAAGAAAGAAAATACATGCTAATTAAATTACATGCTTGGCCAACTCCGGCCTCTTATTAATTATCGGATTAATTATTTATGAGGCGGGGAATTATTTCATGCCTTATTTCATGAACATGCTTTTAATTTAATAAAGGAAATCGCATACAAGATTAATAAAATGCTAAACTCATGCTAAACATTCTTCAAGTTTGAATTTAAACTAACTTATTTAAACTAGATTAGTGGAATTAACTACTAGAGGATGCTACTAATGGGATTCGACCCTTGTCTTATAAACTGCCTAATGGAATTCAATTTTGACAGAGTTAACTCAAATGATTAAAAGCTATATTGCGTTTGGCAAGGTTAGTAGCATTCTACCCTATACATACAAAATATAACTAAAAATGAAGTCTAATCATCGATATGCTAACTACTCGTGCATTCCACAAATTGCATGATTATATCATTCATACAAACAAACAACTGTAAATCACAATACTTAAACAGACTAAGTTTCAATTAAGTACAAAAACTACCTACTGTATTATGCTATTGAGTTACAACCTAAAGAATTACACAAATTTACTGACATTGTGTAAGACGATAGGTACATCACCAAATGATTGAAAATTCTTCGCGTCTTTCATTTCATACTCATTGTTACTGTTACATCAGTGTGAGATTCAAATGTGTACCTGAATTGGAAAGTGAGAAGAAGAGGAAGGTCAGTAGAAGCAACAATAGTATAGCGACAACAACAACTATAGTCACAACAGTAGTAGTACCCCAGGCAGAAATCTCAAGGATAGATTGGAAAAAGAAAAAAACCAATGGCTTGAAGAGTAGTGCTTGAAAATCAACAGACAAACAGGCTGACAGATAAATCCCAGCAGTACAAGAAGATTGTAGGCAGAAGCAATAAAACAGTAGCTTCTGATTTTGAACTTCCGAGCAGAAAACAAACTGAAGTTCTTTTTTTGTGAAAACCTAGCTTTAAAACACTAAGGTCCTTGAAAATTCTCTCTTTTTTCTGGTTTTAAACTCTTGGTCTCCTCCAGTTCCCCCCTCTCTTCTGATTCCCTTCCTCTCTTTTATATCCCCAATCAAATCAACCCAACAACCTGTTCAAAAACCCATCCGTACTGAACTCCCCCCATGTTCTCCTCCTGTTTTTCCACTCACAAATTAAAAGAAAAGCCCTTCCCATGAGATTCCCCTGACAGCCCCCTTTTTCATTGTTAAAGTGGTCTATCTTTTATTAAATTAAGCAAGCATGGGCAGCATGAATATGCCCTGACAGCACATGCTATCCATTCTACTCTAATTCATTAACAACTAACAAAGCACATGCTGTCCAAGGTCCAAAATGAGTAAACATGCCATCAAATTAAACTAAAATCTGAAATCTATACTAGACTGAAGCTATAAATCAATCCTTAAATGATTTCTGATTCAAACCGAACAAACTACAAGCAATTGTAATCAATTCTCAACTGATTCAAGTAAGAATTAAACATCATGAGCCAGATTACTACCATTCCAAACTGAAACTAATTGACGACATGTATCGAATCGACTACGCGAAATACAACACATTCAATCAATACCCAATGAATCAGAATTGAACAAGTATTAACAGGGGGTGCAACTCGTACTGTCACAACAAAGTTAACCCTGAAACTAATTAATCGACCAAATTTATTTTCAATCGATTATATAGTTTACACACATACATTCAATCAGTTAATAGAGAAAAACTCGACCAAATAAAAAGGTCCGGGCAAGATGAACAGAATAGTCGATACAAAAATACAAAATAAATCAACTAAACATTTGGACAAATGAACAAACATTTAATTATAACAAACAACATGAACTGACAAGGAAAAGAAAAAGAAATACCTTAAGGAATTGAAAATCAGGCGACCCTGTCTCGGATTTTGAATCGAACCACTTTTGGGGTTTGATGGACTTTAATCGAAGTGTTCTTAACTGAGAACACTTCGATTAAGGTCTATTAGACCCCAATCCTTTCGTTTAATTGGACAAAACCCTCAGATACTGGATTTCTAGGGTTCTTGGGGCTGGTTTGGGACTTGGGGTTTTCTGGTTAGATTCGGACCAAACCAAGCTTGGTTTGGTCGCGAGGGAGGTCAGGGGGGTACCTGGTATGGATTTGGGGGGGTTTGGCATAGGTTGGGGTTTGGCTCGAATCTTCAAATGAAGATTCGAGATGGTGGGGGAAGATTCGAGACCTACGGCTTGTGGATCTGTGTTCAGGGGGTCGAGGTGCCCTAGGGGTGTTAGTCTGGGGGTCACCGGCGTTGTTGCCGCCGGGTTTACGGTGAGGGGGAAGGGGTGCGGCGCTAGGGTTTCATTGTGTGTTTGGTTCAGTGAGAGAGACGAAGATGAGGGGGGGGGGTCTGGCTTAGGGGGCGTAGGGCAAGGGATTGGGTTTATATAGTTAGGAGGGAAATTAATCTAGGCCGTCAGATCATCAACGATCGATGGCCTGGATTGATCGACTTAAACGGAAACGACGCCGTATGGGTTAAGTGAGACTGATGGGTCTTTGGGTGAGACGGGTGGGGTTAAAACGTGGGTATGGAGATGTGATCTTGGCCGTTGATCATTCCGAGATCAACGGCCCAGATCAAGCATGATCAAGACGACGTCGTATGGGCGTCCCTGAGGTCAGCTGATCTGGACCGGGCAAAACAAATGTTTTGGGCCCGATTTGGGTCCAATTTGAAATGGCCCAACCCCAATTTTATCCAATTTAAACTTATTTCTTTTCTTTTCCCATTTATAATAAAAATCCGAATTTACAAAAATTCTAAAAATATGTTATAAAATCAAAACTATATCACAAGACGCCAATTGATTTTTAGTAATAATTAACACACAATATCATATATTAATTATACAAAAATCAACCTTTAAACGATAAAAATGACAAAATTAACAAAGACAAATATTTTTTGTGATTTTTTATTCATTCAAAACCAAATACAATTTAATTAATTCCTAATAGTAGAACAAGATCTCATCTTTATGTGCGACATATATTTTTGTATTTTCAATTGATAAAACTAAACAATCACAGATAAAAACTACAGAAATGCCAAGCAAATTCACAAAATTATACACGAAGACAATTTATTATTATTTTTCGATTTCTTTTGGAGTAATTGTCGTGTAAACAAAAATCACGTGCTCACAATAGTCACACAAATATTAAGATTTGTTCAATACCAAAAGTTTCAAAAGTGTTGCTCTCTTCATTACTCTTTATGTGTAGTTAAATACTATATATTAAATATTAAATTGTGAACTCATTCATTAACTTGAAATCACCCTAAAAAATTTAAAAAATTCAAATCCTAAATCCGACTCTAAATAGGAGTATATTTTTTGGAATCACCCTTTTTACATGCTTGATTTAGATTTTGCATAGACTTACATAAAACTCAATCATCAAGATTAGTTCCGTTATCTACTGAACCTCGTTAAATTTCCTATTTTAATTTAAAGCCGCAGTTTATTTAGTAGGAAAAAAAAGACAATATAATATATTTGAAGATAATGATATTTATTTGACTCTTATAAAACTAAAATTGTGGTACGCTTCCATCCCACCCCTGAACTGGTCAATGGCAACGACATGCACCAGAGCATGGCCCATGGGCAACGGGTACGGGTATCGGATACTCTGATATGCTTCCGAGTGGCTGCACGATTTGGCATCAATTCATTACTTTTTAAAAATTCTTTTTAAAAAAAGCTTTTAAAAAAAACGAATTTAACTCAATTCATTACCTAACAGAGAAAACGGCGGCTAGAAGCCCAGTCATTGATGACGAAAATGCCACCTCGGGTCACTTTCGTATACTGCATTCAAGGTTGTTCAATAAGATAAATCAAAGGAATCCAAGGTTATTGATGAGGGAATGTGTAATAATGCTAGTAAAGGAGATTTACGAGTTTCTCCTTTTGTGTATGCAGATTGTCTGGACTCTGGAGCAACCTAACTCGAATTATTGGTTGTTGCATGCGAGACACGAATTACCAATAGTTGAGAGACGATCACATCAGTCGAAGAGTTGACAACATTTATTAGTCGTTTTTCTATTTTAACTTTGCGGCGGCAATAGTTGCAAATTATGGACGGATTCGATCGCAAACTGTTTCAGACCAGCTATCTTGCGACTACGATTTTTTGGTCTGAATATAGTCGAAAATTAGCATTTTTTGACTGCTTTGCGACCGTTTTGGCAGTCAAAAAATCGCTATTTTCTAGTAGTGGACTTCATATTTTCACAATTTAATTATTCCTAAATAATGATACAAAGCACAAATCCAAGCTGTCCTTACTGTGAACCAGTGAGTCTCCTAACATTCATGGTTATATTTATATAGACTGCACTAAGGCTTAGGGTTATATCTAACGACTAATTAGCGAGAATATTTTATGGTACTAGGCCCCAAAAAACTATTTTTTCCAACAGATTATGATTGTTATCGTTCTCATTTTTACTGTTGTCACATTTTGATATGCTTGGTACGAAGGAAATATTTTACTCCTTCCGTTTCAATTTAGATGAGATAGTTTGACTCGGCACGAAGTTTAAGAAAAGAAAGAAGACTTTTAAAACTTGTGGTCTGTTAATGATAGAAAATCGAGCTATGAGAAGAATTTTATAGAAAAGAAACCCTAGAAAATAGAAAGAGGAGAGAGTTTTTATTTCATTGATGTTGTCTCTGAAAATATAGAAATGAATCACCATCTTTCTAGACTATTCTATCACTATATATACATGAGGCATTACTAACAATTACATGGACTAAACTATAATAAAAGAAAGTTGTAGTATAATTAATTGGGCTGCTGGGCATCAGCTGTTGTTGGGCCTGATGTTGGGCTCCCGTTGACACCCCTCAAACTGGAGGGTGAAAACACTCCTAGCTTGCCCAAGATAGAATGATGAAGAGGACCATGCAAGGCTTTAGTCATAATGTCTGCCAGTTGATCAGAACTACAAACAAACTGAAGAGAAATTAGGTCATAAGAGAGACAATCGTGGATATAATGGCAATCCACCTCAATGTGCTTCGTACGCTTATGAAAGACAGGGTTCTTTGCAATATGTAAAGCAACCCGGCTGTCACAAAACACATGTACAGGAGCAGTAATAGAAAGCCCAAGATCACCAAGAAGTCAAACAAGCCAAGATACTTCAGCCATTATCTTCCTCAAAGCCCTATACTCTATTTTAGCAGAGGAAAGGAAAATAGTAGGTTGTTTCTTACTCTTCTAAGAAATGGGGAAACCACCAAGGGTAATAGAAAAACTAGTGATAGATCTCCTTGAGAAAGCACAAGTGGCCCAGTCAAAATCAGAGAAAGCAACAAGAGAAAAATCAGATGTATTAGACAATAGAACCCCCCTGAGCATGAGCAGTCATAAGTTATCTCAAGACATGCAAGGCAGCTAACATATGAGGAACCTTGGGAGTCTGTAGAAATTGACTCAAATGCTGAACAAAATAAGCAATATCAGGCCGGGTATGTTGCAAGAAGTTCATCTTGCCAACTAGTCTTCTGTAAAGACTAGGGTATGGAAGAAGGTCACCCATGTCACCTGTCAACTTAACAGAAGGATCCAAAGGGGTAGAAATAGGAGAAAGATGAGAACACTTGAATTCCTCCAAAAAGTCTGAAGTATACTTGTGTTGATGCAGAACATAACCATCAGAATGGGAGAAAACTTCAAGACCCAAAAAATAATGGACCAAACCAAGGTTTTTGATCTTAAATTGATCATCTAGGAACTGTTTTAAAGCAGTCATTTCAGCAATATCAGAACTAGCAGGAAGAATGTCATCCACATAGACCACAAAGATGACCAAAGAAGCACTAAAAGACTTGGTGAATAAGGATCAATCATTCTTGCTGGCAATGTAGCCTCTTCAGAGCAAGGCATCAGACAACTTAGAAAACCACTGCCTGGAAGCCTGCTTAAGGCCATATAAAGACTTCCTGAGTTTGCAAACCAAAGGAAAAGCAGTGGAAGAAGAAGAGGAAGAGATCTGAAGACCAGGAGGGATTCTCATATACACTTCCTCATGGAGATCCCTATGAAGGAAGGCATTATTGACATCAAGATGAAAAACAGTCCAATGTCTCTTGACAACCAAAGAGAGCAGACACTTAACAGTAGTGAGCTTGACAACTGAAGAGAAAGTCTCAGTATAATCAATACCCTCCTTCTGAGTATCACCCCTAATGACAAGTCTGGCTTTGTATTTCTCAATGGAGCCATCAAACCTCTGCTTAATCTTATATACCCACTTACAGGGAATGGACTTCTTATGAGAAGGTAGGGGGACAATGTCCCATGTATGATTAGCCTCAAGAGCCTGGAATTCCTGTAGCATGGCTTTTTTCCAAGCAAGATGAGATGCAGCCTGCTGGTAATATTGAGGCTCAAGCATGTGCAAATCAGAGGTATAAACCTTGTGATTCAGGGAGATAGGTGGGGAAGGGGATGGGATAATAGAGGAGCAAACATAATCTGATAGGTAGACAGGTGGGTTAACAACTCTGCTTGATCTCCTGATATCAGGAAGAGGAGGGGGAAGGATCAGAAGTAGAAGGAGGAGGAGAAGAAGAGGTGGGTGTAGAAGAAGTGTTAGGAGGTATCAAGGGAGAAGAGGCACAAGGTGCTGGGGGAATGAGAGGCAACAGGAGAGAGATCAAAGTCAAAAAAATCAGTGGGAGGAGAAGGGAAACAAGAG